>NC_092739.1:173274474-173600362 GCF_047496795.1 Chiloscyllium punctatum
TGTCTCTCTCTCTCTCACACACACACACTGTCCCTCTCTCTCACACACACACACTGTCCCTCTCTCACACACACACACACTGTCCCTCTCTCTCTCACACACACACTGTCCCTCTCTCACACACACACTGTCCCTCTCTCTCACACACACACACTGTCCCTCTCTCTCTCACACACACACTGTCCCTCTCTCTCTCACACACACACTGTCCCTCTCTCTCACACACACACTGTCCCTCTCTCACACACACACTGTCCCTCTCTCTCACACACACTGTGCCTCTCTCTCACACACACACTGTCCCTCTCTCACACACACACTGTCTCTCTCTCTCTCTCACACACACACTGTCCCTCTCTCTCACACACACACTGTCCCTCTCTCTCTCACACACACACTGTCCCTCTCTCTCTCACATACACACTGTCCCTCTCTCTCACACACACACTGTCCCTCTCTCACACACACACTGTCCCTCTCTCTCACATACACACTGTCCCTCTCTCTCACACACACACTGTCCCTCTCTCTCACACACACACTATCCCTCTCTCACACACACACTGTCCCTCTCTCTCTCACACACACACTGTCCCTCTCTCTCTCACACACACACTGTCCCTCTCTCACACACACACACACTGTCCCTCTCTCTCACACACACACACTGTCCCTCTCTCTCTCTCACACACACTGTCCCTCTCTCTCTCTCACACACACACTGTCCCTCTCTCTCTCACACACACACTGTCCCTCTCTCTCACACACACACACTGTCCCTCTCTCTCTCACACACACACACTGTCCCTCTCTCACACACACACACACTGTCCCTCTCTCTCACACACACACATTGTCCCTCTCTCACACACACACTGTCCCTCTCTCACACACACACTGTCCCTCTCTCTCACACACACACACTGTCCCTCTCTCTCACACACACACCCTGTCCCTCTCTCTCACACACACACTGTCCCTCTCTCTCTCTCACACACACTGTCCCTCTCTCTCTCTCACACTGTCCCTCTCTCTCTCTCACACACACACTGTCTCTCTCTCTCACACACACACACACACACTGTCCCTCTCTCTCACACACACACTGTCCCTCTCTCTCACACACACACACACTGTCCCTCTCTCTCACACCCACACACTGTCCCTCTCTCTCTCTCACACACACTGTCCCTCTCTCTCACACACACTGTCCCTCTCTCACACACACACACTGTCCCTCTCTCTCTCTCACACACACTGTCCCTCTCTCTCACACACACTGTCCCTCTCTCACACACACACTGTCTCTCTCTCTCTCTCACACACACACTGTCCCTCTCTCTCTCACACACACACTGTCCCTCTCTCTCACAGACACACACTGACCCTCTCTCTCTCACACACACACTGTCCCTCTCTCTCACACACACACTGTCCCTCTGTCTCTCACACACACACACTGTCCCTCTCTCTCACACACACACACTGTCCCTCTCTCTCACACACACACACTGTCCCTCTCTCTCTCACACACACACTGTCCCTCTCTCACACACACACTGTCCCTCTCTCACACACACACTGTCCCTCTCTCTCACACACACACTGTCTCTCTCTCTCACACACACACACTGTCCCTCTCTCACACACACACACTGTCCCTCTCTCTCTCACACACACACACACTGTCCCTCTCACACACACACTGTCCCTCTCTCACACACACACTGTCCCTCTCTCTCTCACACACACACACTGTCCCTCTCTCTCACACACACACTGTCCCTCTCTCTCTCACACACACACACTGTCCCTCTCTCTCACACACACACACTGTCCCTCTCTCTCACACACACTGTCCCTCTCTCACACACACTGTCCCTCTCTCACACACACACACTGTCCCTCTCTCTCTCACACACACACTGTCCCTCTCTCACACACACACACTGTCCCTCTCTCTCACACACACACACTGTCCCTCTCTCTCTCACACACACACTGTCCCTCTCTCTCTCTCACACACACACTGTCCCTCTCTCTCTCACACACACACTGTCCCTCTCTCTCACACACACACACTGTCCCTCTCTCTCTCACACACACACTGTCCCTCTCTCTCTCACACACACACTGTCCCTCTCTCTCTCACACACACACACTGTCCCTCTCTCTCTCACACACACACACTGTCCCTCTCTCTCACACACACACTGTCCCTCTCTCTCTCACACACACACTGTCCCTCTCTCACACACACACTGTCCCTCTCTCACACACACACTGTCCCTCTCTCTCACACACACACACTGTCCCTCTCTCTCACACACACACACTGTCCCTCTCTCTCTCACATACACACTGTCCCTCTCTCTCACACACACACTGTCCCTCTCTCTCACACACACACTGTCCCTCTCTCACACACACACTGTCTCTCTCTCTCTCACACACACACACTGTCCCTCTCTCTCACACACACACACACTGTCCCTCTCTCACACACACACACACTGTCCCTCTCTCTCTCACACACACACTGTCCCTCTCTCACACACACACTGTCCCTCTCTCTCACACACACACACTGTCCCTCTCTCTCTCACACACACACTGTCCCTCTCTCTCTCACACACACACTGTCCCTCTCTCTCACACACACACTGTCCCTCTCTCACACACACACTGTCCCTCTCTCTCACACACACTGTGCCTCTCTCTCACACACACACTGTCCCTCTCTCACACACACACTGTCTCTCTCTCTCTCTCACACACACACTGTCCCTCTCTCTCACACACACACTGTCCCTCTCTCTCTCACACACACACTGTCCCTCTCTCTCTCACATACACACTGTCCCTCTCTCTCACACACACACTGTCCCTCTCTCACACACACACTGTCCCTCTCTCTCACATACACACTGTCCCTCTCTCTCACACACACACTGTCCCTCTCTCTCACACACACACTATCCCTCTCTCACACACACACTGTCCCTCTCTCTCTCACACACACACTGTCCCTCTCTCTCTCACACACACACTGTCCCTCTCTCACACACACACACACTGTCCCTCTCTCTCACACACACACACTGTCCCTCTCTCTCTCTCACACACACTGTCCCTCTCTCTCACATACACACTGTCCCTCTCTCTCACACACACACTGTCCCTCTCTCTCACACACACACTATCCCTCTCTCACACACACACTGTCCCTCTCTCTCTCACACACACACTGTCCCTCTCTCTCACACACACACTGTCCCTCTCTCTCACACACACACTGTCCCTCTCTCTCTCTCACACACACACTGTCCCTCTCTCTCTCACACACACACTGTCCCTCTCTCTCACACACACACACTGTCCCTCTCTCTCTCACACACACACACTGTCCCTCTCTCACACACACACACACTGTCCCTCTCTCTCACACACACACATTGTCCCTCTCTCACACACACACTGTCCCTCTCTCACACACACACTGTCCCTCTCTCTCACACACACACACTGTCCCTCTCTCTCACACACACACCCTGTCCCTCTCTCTCACACACACACTGTCCCTCTCTCTCACGCACACACTGTCCCCCTCTCACACACACACTGTCTCTCTCTCTCTCTCACACACACACTGTCCCTCTCTCTCTCACACACACACTGTCCCTCTCTCTCTCACACACACACACTGTCCCTCTCTCACACACACACACACTGTCCCTCTCTCACACACACTGTCCCTCTCTCACACACACACTGTCCCTCTCTCTCACACACACACACTGTCCCTCTGTCTCACACACACATACTGTCCCTCTCTCACACACACACACACTGTCCCTCTCTCTCTCACATACACACTGTCCCTCTCTCTCACACACACACTGTCCCTCTCTCTCACACACACACTGTCCCTCTCTCACACACACACACTGTCCCTCTCTCACACACACACTGTCCCTCTCTCTCACACACACACACTGTCCCTCTCTCTCACACACACACACACTGTCCCTCTCTCTCACACACACACACTGTCCCTCTCTCTCTCACATACACACTGTCCCTCTCTCTCACACACACACTGTCCCTCTCTCTCACACACACACTGTCCCTCTCTCACACACACACTGTCCCTCTCTCACACACACACTGTCCCTCTCTCTCACACACACACTGTCCCTCTCTCACACACACACTGTCTCTCTCTCTCTCACACACACACACTGTCCCTCTCTCTCTCACACACACACTGTCCCTCTCTCTCACACACACACTGTCCCTCTCTCTCACACACACACACTGTCCCTCTCTCTCTCACACACACTGTCCCCCTCTCTCACACACACACTGTCCCTCTCTCTCACACACACACTGTCCCTCTCTCTCACACACACACTGTCCCTCTCTCTCACACATACTGTCCCTCTCTCTCTCACACACACACTGTCCCTCTCTCACACACACACTGTCCCTCTCTCACACACACACTGTCCCTCTCTCTCACACACACACACTGTCCCTCTCTCTCACACACACACACTGTCCCTCTCTCTCTCACACACACACACTGTCCCTCTCTCTCACACACACACACGCACTGTCCCTCTCTCTCACACACACACACACACTGTCCCTCTCTCTCTCACACACACACACAGTCCCTCTCTCACACACACACTGTCCCTCTCTCACACACACACACACTGTCCCTCTCTCACACACACACACTGTCCCTCTCTCTCTCACACACACACACTGTCCCTCTCTCACACAAACACACACTGTCCCTCTCTCTCTCACACACACACTGTCCCTCTCTCACACACACACTGTCCCTCTCTCACACACACACTGTCCCTCTCTCTCACACACACACACTGTCCCTCTCTCTCACACACACACACTGTCCCTCTCTCTCTCACATACACACTGTCCCTCTCTCTCACACACACACTGTCCCTCTCTCTCACACACACACTGTCCCTCTCTCACACACACACTGTCTCTCTCTCTCTCACACACACACACTGTCCCTCTCTCTCACACACACACACTGTCCCTCTCTCACACACACACACACTGTCCCTCTCTCTCTCACACACACACTGTCCCTCTCTCACACACACACTGTCCCTCTCTCTCACACACACACACTGTCCCTCTCTCTCTCACACACACACTGTCCCTCTCTCTCACACACACACTGTCCCTCTCTCACACACACACTGTCCCTCTCTCTCACACACACTGTGCCTCTCTCTCACACACACACTGTCCCTCTCTCTCTCTCACACACACACTGTCCCTCTATCTCTCACACACACACTGTCCCTCTCTCTCTCACACACACACTGTCCCTCTCTCTCACACACACACTGTCCCTCTCTCACACACACACTGTCCCTCTCTCTCACACACACTGTGCCTCTCTCTCACACACACACTGTCCCTCTCTCACACACACACTGTCTCTCTCTCTCTCTCACACACACACTGTCCCTCTCTCTCACACACACACTGTCCCTCTCTCTCACACACACACACTGTCCCTCTCTCTCTCACATACACACTGTCCCTCTCTCTCACACACACACTGTCCCTCTCTCACACACACACTGTCCCTCTCTGTCACATACACACTGTCCCTCTCTCTCACACACACACTGTCCCTCTCTCTCACACACACACTATCCCTCTCTCACACACACACTGTCCCTCTCTCTCTCACACACACACTGTCCCTCTCTCACACACACACACACTGTCCCTCTCTCTCACACACACACACTGTCCCTCTCTCTCTCTCACACACACTGTCCCTCTCTCTCTCTCACACACACACTGTCCCTCTCTCTCTCACACACACACTGTCCCTCTCTCTCACACACACACACTGTCCCTCTCTCTCTCACACACACACACTGTCCCTCTCTCACACACACACACACTGTCCCTCTCTCTCACACACACACATTGTCCCTCTCTCACACACACACACACACTGTCCCTCTCTCACACACACACTGTCCCTCTCTCTCACACACACACACACTGTCCCTCTCTCACACACACACACACACTGTCCCTCTCTCACACACACACTGTCCCTCTCTCTCACACACACACACTGTCCCTCTCTCTCACACACACACACTGTCCCTCTCTCTGACACACACACTGTCCCTCTCTCTCACACACACACACTGTCCCTCTCTCTGACACACACACTGTCCCTCTCTCTCACACACACACTGTCCCTCTCTCACACACACACTGTCTCTCTCTCTCTCACACACACACACTGTCCCTCTCTCTCTCACACACACACTGTCCCTCTCTCTCACACACACACACACTGTCCCTCTCTCACACACACACACACACTGTCCCTCTCTCACACACACACTGTCCCTCTCTCTCACACACACACACTGTCCCTCTGTCTCACACACACATACTGTCCCTCTCTCACACACACACACACACTGTCCCTCTCTCTCTCACATACACACTGTCCCTCTCTCTCACACACACACTGTCCCTCTCTCTCACACACACACTGTCCCTCTCTCACACACTCACACACACACACACTGTCCCTCTCTCTCTCTCACACACACACTGTCCCTCTCTCTCACACACACACTGTCCCTCTCTCTCTCTCACACACACACTGTCCCTCTCTCTCTCACACACACACTGTCCCTCTCTCTCACACACACTGTCCCTCTCTCTCACACACACACTGTCCCTCTCTCTCTCTCTCACACACACACTGTCCCTCTCTCTCTCACACACACACTGTCCTTCTCTCTCACACACACTGTCCCTCTCTCTCTCTCTCTCACACACACTGTCCCTATCTCTCACACACACACTGTCCCTCTCTCTCTCTCACACAAACACACACTGTCCCTCTCTCTCTCACACACACACTGTCCCTCTCTCTCTCATACACACACACACTGTCCCTCTCTCTCACACACACACTGTCCCTCTCTCTCTCACACACACACCATGTCCCTCTCTCTCACACACACACACATTGTCCCTCTGTCTCTCTCACACACACACTGTCCCTCTCTCTCTCACACACACACTGTCCCTCTCTCACACACACATACTGTCCCTTTCTCACACACACACTGTCCCTCTCTCTCTCTCACACACACACATTGTCCCTCTCTCTCACACACACTGTCCCTCTCTCTCTCTCACACACACACTGTCCCTCTCTCTCTCTCTCACACACACACTGTCCCTCTCTCTCTCTCACACACACACATTGTCCCTCTCTCTCACACACACTGTCCCTCTCTCTCTCTCACACACACACTGTCCCTCTCTCTCTCTCACACACACACTGTCCCTCTCTCTCTCTCACACAGACACACACTGTCTCTCTCTCACACACACACACTGTCCCTCTCTCTCACACACACACACACACACACACTGTCTCTCTCTCTCACACACACACACACACTGTCCCTCTCTCTCTCACACACCCACACACACACTGTCCCTCTCTCACACACACACTCTCCCTCTCTCTCTCACACACACACACTGTCCCTCTCTCTCACACACACACACACACACTGTCTCTCTCTCTCACACACACACACACTGTCCCTCTCTCTCTCACACACCCACACACACACTGTCCCTCTCTCACACACACACTCTCCCTCTCTCACACACACGCTGTCCCTCTCTCTCTCACACACACACACTGTCCCTCTCTCTCTCTCTCACACACACACACACTGTCCCTCTCTCTCTCTCTCACACACACACACTGTCCCTCTCTCTCACACACACACACACTGTCCCTCTCTCTCACACACACTGTCCCTCTCTCTCTCTCACACACACACACTGTCCCTCTCTCTCACACACACACACACTGTCCCTCTCTCTCTCACACACACACACTGTCCCTCTCTCTCACACACACTGTCCCTCTCTCTCTCTCACACACACACACTGTCCCTCTCTCTCTCTCTCACACACACACTGTCCCTCTCTCTCACACACACACTGTCCCCCTCTCTCACACACACACACTGTCCCTCTCTCTCTCACACACTGTCTCTCTCTCACACACACACACACACACACACACACACTGTCCCTCTCTCTCTCACACACACACACAGTCCCTCTCTCACACACACACTGTCCCTCTCTCACACACACACACACTGTCCCTCTCTCTCTCACACACACACACTGTCCCTCTCTCTCTCACACACACTGTCCCTCTCTCTCTCACACACACACTGTCCCTCTCTCTCACTCACACACTGTCCCTCTCTCTCACACACACACACTGTCCCTCTCTCTCTCACACACACACACTGTCCCTCTCTCTCACACACACACACGCACTGTCCCTCTCTCTCACACACACACACACTGTCCCTCTCTCACACACACACACACTGTCCCTCTCTCACACACACACTGTCCCTCTCTCACACACACACTGTCCCTCTCTCACACACACACACTGTCCCTCTCTCACACACACACACTGTCCCTCTCTCTCACACACACACTGTCCCTCTCTCTCACACACACTGTCCCTCTCTCACACACACACTGTCCCTCTCTCTCTCACACACACACACTGTCCCTCTCTCTCTCACACACACACTGTCCCTCTCTCTCTCACACACACACTGTCCCTCTCTCTCTCACACACACACACTGTCCCTCTCTCTCACACACACACACTGTCCCTCTCTCACACACACTGTCCCTCTCTCACACACACACACTGTCCCTCTCTCTCACACACACACTGTCCCTCTCTCTCTCACACACACACACTGTCCCTCTCTCTCTCACACACACACTGTCCCTCTCTCTCTCTCACACACACTGTCCCTCTCTCTCTCTCACACACACACTGTCCCTCTCTCTCTCACACACACACTGTCCCTCTCTCTCACACACACACACTGTCCCTCTCTCTCTCACACACACACACTGTCCCTCTCACAAACACACACTGTCCCTCTCTCTCTCACACACACACTGTCCCTCTCTCACACACACACTGTCCCTCTCTCTCACACACACACACTGTCCCTCTCTCTCTCACATACACACTGTCCCTCTCTCTCACACACACACTGTCCCTCTCTCTCACACACACACTGTCCCTCTCTCACACACACACAGTCTCTCTCTCACACACACACTGTCTCTCTCTCTCTCACACACACACACTGTCCCTCTCTCACACACACACACACTGTCCCTCTCTCTCACACACACACACTGTCCCTCTCTCTCTCTCACACACACTGTCCCTCTCTCTCTCTCACACTGTCCCTCTCTCTCTCTCACACACACACTGTCCCTCTCTCTCACACACACACACTGTCCCTCTCTCTCTCTCTCTCACACTCACTCACTCTCTCTCACACACACTCACTCTCTCTCACACACACTCACTCTCCCTCTCTCTCTCTCTCTCTCACACACACACTGTCCCTCTCTCTCACACACACACTGTCCCTCTCTCTCTCTCACACACACACTGTCCCTCTCTCTCTCACACACACACTGTCCCTCTCTCTCACACACACACACTGTCCCTCTCTCTCTCTCTCTCACACACTCTGTCCCTATCTCTCACACACACACTGTCCCTCTCTCTCTCTCACACAAACACACACTGTCCCTCTCTCTCTCACACACACACTGTCCCTCTCTCTCTCATACACACACACACTGTCCCTCTCTCTCACACACACACTGTCCCTCTCTCTCTCACACACACACACTGTCCCTCTCTCACACACACACACACATTGTCCCTCTGTCTCTCTCACACACACACTGTCCCTCTCTCTCTCACACACACACTGTCCCTCTCTCACACACACATACTGTCCCTTTCTCACACACACACTGTCCCTCTCTCTCTCTCACACACACACACTGTCCCTCTCTCTCACACACACTGTCCCTCTCTCTCTCTCACACACACACTGTCCCTCTCTCTCTCTCACACAGACACACACTGTCTCTCTCTCACACACACACACTGTCCCTCTCTCTCTCACACACACACACACACACACACTGTCTCTCTCTCTCACACACACACACACACTGTCCCTCTCTCTCTCACACACCCACACACACACTGTCCCTCTCTCACACACACACTCTCCCTCTCTCACACACACACTGTCCCTCTCTCTCTCACACACACACACTGTCCCTCTCTCTCTCTCTCACACACACACACACTGTCCCTCTCTCTCTCTCTCACACACACACTGTCCCTCTCTCTCTCACACACACACACTGTCCCTCTCTCTCACACACACACACACTGTCCCTCTCTCTCACACACACTGTCCCTCTCTCTCTCTCACACACACACACTGTCCCTCTCTCTCACACACACACACACTGTCCCTCTCTCTCTCACACACACACACTGTCCCTCTCTCTCACACACACTGTCCCTCTCTCTCACACACACACACACTGTCCCTCTCTCTCTCACACACTGTCTCTCTCTCACACACACACACACACACACACTGTCCCTCTCTCTCTCACACACACACACAGTCCCTCTCTCACACACACACTGTCCCTCTCTCACACACACACACACCCTGTCCCTCTCTCTCTCACACACACACACTGTCCCTCTCTCTCACACACACACACGCACTGTCCCTCTCTCACACACACACACTGTCCCTCTCTCTCTCACACACACACACTGTCCCTCTCTCTCTCACACACACACACTGTCCCTCTCTCTCACACACACACTGTCCCTCTCTCTCACACACACACACTGTCCCTCTCTCTCTCACACACACACACACGCACTGTCCCTCTCTCTCACACACACACACACTGTCCCTCTCTCACACACACACACACTGTCCCTCTCTCACACACACACTGTCCCTCTCTCTCACACACACACTGTCTCTCCCTCTCACACACACACACTGTCCCTCTCTCACACACACACACTGTCCCTCTCTCTCTCACACACACACACACTGTCCCTCTCACACACACACTGTCCCTCTCTCTCTCACACACACACACTGTCCCTCTCTCTCTCACACACACACTGTCCCTCTCTCTCTCACACACACACTGTCCCTCTCTCTCTCACACACACACACTGTCCCTCTCTCTCTCACACACACACACACGCACTGTCCCTCTCTCTCACACACACACACACTGTCCCTCTCTCACACACACACACACTGTCCCTCTCTCACACACACACTGTCCCTCTCTCTCACACACACACTGTCTCTCCCTCTCACACACACACACTGTCCCTCTCTCACACACACACACTGTCCCTCTCTCTCTCACACACACACACACTGTCCCTCTCACACACACACTGTCCCTCTCTCTCTCACACACACACACTGTCCCTCTCTCTCTCACACACACACTGTCCCTCTCTCTCTCACACACACACACTGTCCCTCTCTCTCACACACACTGTCCCTCTCTCACACACACTGTCCCTCTCTCACACACACACACTGTCCCTCTCTCTCACACACACACTGTCCCTCTCTCTCTCACACACACACACTGTCCCTCTCTCTCTCACACACACACTGTCCCTCTCTCTCACACACACACTGTCCCTCTCTCTCTCTCACACACACACTGTCCCTCTCTCTCACACACACACACTGTCCCTCTCTCTCTCACACACACACACAGTCCCTCTCTCACACAAACACACACTGTCCCTCTCTCTCTCACACACACACTGTCCCTCTCTCACACACACACTGTCCCTCTCTCTCACACACACACACTGTCCCTCTCTCACACACACACTGTCCCTCTCTCTCACACACACTGTCCCTCTCTCTCTCACATACACACTGTCCCTCTCTCTCACACACACACTGTCCCTCTCTCTCACATACACACTGTCCCTCTCTCTCACACAGACACTGTCCCTCTCTCTCACACACACACTGTCCCTCTCTCACACACACACTGTCTCTCTCTCACACACACACTGTCTCTCTCTCTCTCACACACACACACTGTCCCTCTCTCTCACACACACACACTGTCCCTCTCACACACACACACACACTGTCCCTCTCTCTGTCACACACACACTGTCCCTCTCTCACACACACACTGTCCCTCTCTCTCACACACATACACTGTCCCTCTCTCTCACACACACACACACTGTCCCTCTCTCTCTCACACACACACTGTCCCTCTCTCACACACACACACTGTCCCTCTCTCTCTCACACACACACTGTCCCTCTCTCTCACACACACTGACCCTCTCTCTCTCTCACACACACTGTCCCTCTCTCTCACACACACACACTGTCCCTCTCTCTCTCTCACACACACTGTCCCTCTCTCTCTCTCACACACACTGTCCCTCTCTCTCTCTCACACACACACTGTCCCTCTCTCTCTCACACACACACTGTCCCTCTCTCACACACACACACACTGTCCCTCTCTCTCTCACACACACACACTGTCCCTCTCTCTCTCTCACACACACACTGTCCCTCCCTCTCACACACACTGACCCTCTCTCTCTCTCACACACACTGTCCCTCTCTCTCACACACACTGACCCTCTCTCTCTCTCACACACACTGTCCCTCTCTCTCACACACACACACTGTCCCTCTCTCTCTCTCACACACACACTGTCCCTCTCTCTCTCACACACACACTGTCCCTCTCTCTCTCACACAAACACACACTGTCCCTCTCTCTCTCACACACACACTGTCCCTCTCTCACACACACACTGTCCCTCTCTCACACACACACTGTCCCTCTCTCTCACACACACACACTGTCCCTCTCTCTCACACACACACACTGTCCCTCTCTCTCTCACATACACACTGTCCCTCTCTCTCACACACACACTGTCCCTCTCTCTCACACACACACTGTCCCTCTCTCACACACACACTGTCTCTCTCTCTCTCACACACACACACTGTCCCTCTCTCTCACACACACACACTGTCCCTCTCTCACACACACACACACTGTCCCTCTCTCTCTCACACACACACTGTCCCTCTCTCACACACACACTGTCCCTCTCTCTCACACACACACACTGTCCCTCTCTCTCACACACACACACTGTCCCTCTCTCTCATACACACACTGTCCCTCTCTCACACACACACTGTCTCTCTCTCACACACACACTGTCTCTCTCTCTCTCACACACACACACTGTCCCTCTCTCTCACACACACACACTGTCCCTCTCACACACACACACACACTGTCCCTCTCTCTCTCACACACACACTGTCCCTCTCTCACACACACACTGTCCCTCTCTCTCACACACATACACTGTCCCTCTCTCTCACACACACACACACTGTCCCTCTCTCTCTCACACACACACTGTCCCTCTCTCTCTCACACACACACTGTCCCTCTCTCTCACACACACACTGTCCCTCTCTCACACACACACTGTCCCTCTCTCTCACACACACTGTGCCTCTCTCTCACACACACACTGTCCCTCTCTCACACACACACTGTCTCTCTCTCTCTCACACACACACACTGTCCCTCTCTCTCACACACACACACTGTCCCTCTCTCTCTCACATACACACTGTCCCTCTCTCTCACACACACACTGTCCCTCTCTCTCACACACACACACTGTCCCTCTCTCACACACACACTGTCCCTCTCTCTCACATACACACTGTCCCTCTCTCTCACACACACACTGTCCCTCTCTCTCACACACACACTATCCCTCTCTCACACACACACTGTCCCTCTCTCACACACACACTGTCCCTCTCTCACACACACACTGTCCCTCTCTCTCTCACACACACACTGTCCCTCTCTCACACACACACACACTGTCCCTCTCTCTCTCACACACACACTGTCCCTCTCTCTCTCACACACACACTGTCCCTCTCTCACACACACACACACTGTCCCTCTCTCTCTCACACACACACTGTCCCTCTCTCTCTCACACACACACTGTCCCTCTCTCACACACACACACTGTCCCTCTCTCTCTCACACACACACTGTCCCTCTCTCACACACACACACACTGTCCCTCTCTCTCACACACACACACTGTCCCTCTCTCTCTCACACACACACACACTGTCCCTGTCTCTCACACACACACTGTCCCTCTCTCTCTCACACACACACACTGTCCCTCTCTCTCTCACACACACACTGTCCCTCTCTCTCACACACACACACTGTCCCTCTCTCACACACACACTGTCTCTCTCTCACACACACACTGTCCCTCTCTCTCACACACACACACTGTCCCTCTCTCTCACACACACACACTGTCCCTCTCTCTCTCACACACACACTGTCCCTCTCTCTCACACACACACACTGTCCCTCTCTCTCACACACACACACTGTCCCTCTCTCTCTCTCACACACACTGTCCCTCTCTCTCTCACACACACACACTGTCCCTCTCTCTCTCTCACACACACACTGTCCCTCTCTCTCACACACACACACTGTCCCTCTCTCTCTCACACACACACAGTCCCTCTCTCACACACACACACACTGTCCCTCTCTCTCACACACACACACTGTCCCTCTCTCACACACACACACACTGTCCCTCTCTCACACACACACTGTCCCTCTCTCTCACACACACACACTGTCCCTCTCTCTCACACACACACACTGTCCCTCTCTCTCTCACATACACACTGTCCCTCTCTCTCACACACACACTGTCCCTCTCTCTCACACACACACTGTCCCTCTCTCACACACACACTGTCTCTCTCTCTCTCTCACACACACACTGTCCCTCTCTCTCTCACACACACACTGTCCCTCTCTCTCACACACACACACTGACCCTCTCTCTCACACACACACTGTCCCTCTCTCTCACACACACACACACTGTCCCTCTCTCTCACACACACACACTGTCCCTCTCTCACACACACACACACTGTCCCTCTCTCTCTCACACACACACTGTCCCTCTCTCACACAGACACTGTCCCTCTCTCACACACACACTGTCCCTCTCTCTCACACACACACTGTCTCTCTCTCTCACACACACACACTGTCCCTCTCTCTCACACACACACTGTCCCTCTCTCTCTCACACACACACACACTGTCCCTCTCACACACACACTGTCCCTCTCTCACACACACACACACACTGTCCCTCTCTCTCACACACACTGTCCCTCTCTCACACACACTGTCCCTCTATCACACACACACACTGTCCCTCTCTCTCACACACACTGTCCCTCTCTCACACACACTGTCCCTCTCTCACACACACACACTGTCCCTCTCTCTCTCACACACACACTGTCCCTCTCTCACACACACACACTGTCCCTCTCTCTCTCACACACACACTGTCCCTCTCTCTCACACACACACTGTCCCTCTCTCTCACACACACACTGTCCCTCTCTCTCTCTCACACACACTGACCCTCTCTCTCTCACACACACACTGTCCCTCTCTCTCACACACACACACTGTCTCTCTCTCTCTCTCACACACACTGTCCCTCTCTCTCTCTCACACACACACTGTCCCTCTCTCTCTCACACACACACTGTCCCTCTCTCACACACACACACTGTCCCTCTCTCACACACACACACTGTCCCTCTCTCTCTCACACACACACTGTCCCTCTCTCTCACACACACACACTGTCCCTCTCTCTCTCTCACACACACTGTCCCTCTCTCTCTCACACACACACTGTCCCTCTCTCTCACACACACACACTGTCCCTCTCTCTCTCACACACACACACTGTCCCTCTCTCACACAAACACACACTGTCCCTCTCTCTCTCACACACACACTGTCCCTCTCTCACACACACACTGTCCCTCTCTCACACACACACTGTCCCTCTCTCTCACACACACACACTGTCCCTCTCTCTCACACACACACACTGTCCCTCTCTCTCTCACATACACACTGTCCCTCTCTCTCACACACACACTGTCCCTCTCTCTCACACACACACTGTCCCTCTCTCACACACACACTGTCTCTCTCTCTCTCACACACACACACTGTCCCTCTCTCTCACACACACACACTGTCCCTCTCTCACACACACACACACTGTCCCTCTCTCTCTCACACACACACTGTCCCTCTCTCACACACACACTGTCCCTCTCTCTCACACACACACACTGTCCCTCTCTCTCACACACACACACTGTCCCTCTCTCTCACACACACACACTGTCCCTCTCTCTCTCACACACACACTGTCCCTCTCTCTCTCACACACACACTGTCCCTCTCTCTCTCACACACACACTGTCCCTCTCTCTCACACACACACTGTCCCTCTCTCACACACACACTGTCCCTCTCTCTCACACACACACTGTCCCTCTCTCACACACACACTGTCTCTCTCTCTCTCTCACACACACACTGTCCCTCTCTCTCACACACACACACTGTCCCTCTCTCTCACACACACACACTGTCCCTCTCTCTCACACACACACACTGTCCCTCTCTCACACACACACTGTCCCTCTCTCACACACACACTGTCCCTCTCTCTTACACACACTGTCCCTCTCTCTCTCACATACACACTGTCCCTCTCTCTCACACACACACTGTCCCTCTCTCTCTCACACACACACTGTCCCTCTCTCACACACACACTGTCCCTCTCTCTCACACACACACTGTCCCTCTCTCTCACACACACACACTGTCCCTCTCTCTCACACACACACACTGTCCCTCTCTCTCTCACACACACACACTGTCCCTCTCTCACACACACACACACTGTCCCTCTCTCTCACACACACACATTGTCCCTCTCTCACACACACACTGTCCCTCTCTCACACACACACTGTCCCTCTCTCTCACACACACACACTGTCCCTCTCTCTCACACACACACACTGTCCCTCTCTCTCACACACACACTGTCCCTCTCTCTCACACACACACTGTCTCTCTCTCTTTCTCACACACACACTGTCCCTCTCTCACACACACACACACTGTCCCTCTCTCTCTCACACACACACTGTCCCTCTCTCACACACACACACACACTGTCCCTCTCTCACACACACACACACTGTCCCTCTCTCACACACACACTGTCCCTCTCTCACACACACACTGTCCCTCTCTCTCACACACACACACTGTCCCTCTGTCTCACACACACATACTGTCCCTCTCTCACACACACACACACTGTCCCTCTCTCTCTCACATACACACTGTCCCTCTCTCTCACACACACACTGTCCCTCTCTCTCACACACACACTGTCCCTCTCTCACACACACACTGTCCCTCTCTCTCACACACACACACTGTCCCTCTCTCTCACACACACACACACTGTCCCTCTCTCTCACACACACACACTGTCCCTCTCTCTCTCACATACTCACTGTCCCTCTCTCTCACACACACACTGTCGCTCTCTCTCACACACACACTGTCCCTCTCTCTCACACACACACTGTCCCTCTCTCTCACACATACTGTCCCTCTCTCTCTCACACACACACTGTCCCTCTCTCACACACACACTGTCCCTCTCTCACACACACACTGTCCCTCTCTCTCACACACACACACTGTCCCTCTCTCTCACACACACACACTGTCCCTCTCTCTCTCACACACACACACTGTCCCTCTCTCTCACACACACACACGCAGTGTCCCTCTCTCTCACACACACACACACACACTGTCCCTCTCTCTCTCACACACACACACAGTCCCTCTCTCACACACACACTGTCCCTCTCTCACACACACACACACTGTCCCTCTCTCACACACACACACTGTCCCTCTCTCACACACACACACACTGTCCCTCTCTCTCACACACACACACTGTCCCTCTCTCTCACACACACACACTGTCCCTCTCTCTCTCTCACACTGTCCCTCTCTCTCTCTCACACACACACTGTCTCTCTCTCTCACACACACACACACACACTGTCCCTCTCTCTCACACACACACTGTCCCTCTCTCTCACACACACACTGTCCCTCTCTCACACACACACACTGTCCCTCTCTCTCACACACACACACACTGTCCCTCTCTCACACACACACACTGTCCCTCTCTCTCTCACACACACACACTGTCCGTCTCTCTCTCACACACACACACAGTCCCTCTCTCACACACACACTGTCCCTCTCTCACACACACACACACTGTCCCTCTCTCTCACACACACACTGTCCCTCTCTCACACACACACACACTGTCCCTCTCTCTCACACACACACACTGTCCCTCTCTCTCTCCCACACACACTGTCCCTCTCTCTCTCTCACACTGTCCCTCTCTCTCTCTCACACACACTGTCTCTCTCTCTCACACACACACACACACACACTGTCCCTCTCTCTCACACACACACACACACACACACTGTCCCTCTCTCTCACACACACACTGTCCCTCTCTCTCACACACACACTGTCCCTCTCTCACACACACACACTGTCCCTCTCTCACACACACACACACTGTCCCTCGCTCTCACACACACACTGACCCTCTCTCTCTCTCACACACACACTGTCCCTCTCTCTCACACACACACACACTGTCCCTCTCTCACACACACACACACACACACTGTCCCTCTCTCACACACACACACACACACACTGTCCCTCTCTCTCACACACACACACACACACTGTCCCTCTCTCTCTCACACACACACTGTCCCTCTCTCACACACACACACACACACACACTGTCCCTCTCTCTCACACACACACACACACTGTCCCTCTCACTCTCACACACACACTGTCCCTCTCTCACACACACACACACACTGTCCCTTTCTCTCTCTCACACACACACTGTCTCTCTCTCACACACACACACTGTCCCTCTCTCTCTCACACACACACTGTCCCTCTCTCTCTCACACACACACACACTGTCCCTCTCTCTCTCACACACACACTGTCCCTCCCTCTCACACACACACTGTCCCTCTCTCTCACACACACACACTGTCCCTCTCTCTCTCACACACACACACTGTCCCTCTCTCTCTCTCTCACACACACACTGTCCCTCTCTCACACACACACACACTGTCCCTCTCTCTCTCTCACACACACACTGTCCCTCTCTCTCTCACACACACACTGTCCCTCTCTCTCTCTCTCACACACACACTGTCCCTCTCTCACACACACACACACACTGTCCCTCTCTCTCTCTCACACACACACTGTCCCTCTCTCTCTCACACACACACTGTCCCTCTCTCACACACACACACACACTGTCCCTCTCTCTCTCTCACACACACACTGTCCCTCTCTCTCACACACACACTGTCCCTCTCTCTCTCACACACACACTGTCCCTCTCTCTCACACACACACTGTCCCTCTCTCTCTCACACACACACTGTCCCTCTCTCTCACACACACACACTGTCCCTCTCTCTCACACACACACTGTCCCTCTCTCTCTCACACACACACTGTCCCTCTCTCTCACACACACACACTGTCCCTCTCTCTCACACACACACACTGTCCCTCTCTCTCACACACACACTGTCCCTCTCTCTCTCACACACACACTGTCCCTCTCTCACACACACACACACACACACTGTCCCTCTCTCTCACACACACACACACACTGTCCCTCTCACTCTCACACACACACTGTCCCTCTCTCACACACACACACACACTGTCCCTTTCTCTCTCTCACACACACACTGTCTCTCTCTCACACACACACACTGTCCCTCTCTCTCTCACACACACACTGTCCCTCTCTCTCTCACACACACACACACTGTCCCTCTCTCTCTCACACACACACTGTCCCTCCCTCTCACACACACACTGTCCCTCTCTCTCACACACACACACTGTCCCTCTCTCTCTCACACACACACACTGTCCCTCTCTCTCTCTCTCACACACACACTGTCCCTCTCTCACACACACACACACTGTCCCTCTCTCTCTCACACACACTGTCCCTCTCTCTCTCTCTCACACACACACTGTCCCTCTCTCTCTCTCTCACACACACACTGTCCCTCTCTCACACACACACACACACTGTCCCTCTCTCTCTCTCACACACACACTGTCCCTCTCTCTCTCACACACACACTGTCCCTCTCTCACACACACACACACACTGTCCCTCTCTCTCTCTCACACACACACTGTCCCTCTCTCTCACACACACACACTGTCCCTCTCTCTCACACACACACTGTCCCTCTCTCTCTCACACACACACTGTCCCTCTCTCTCACACACACACTGTCCCTCTCTCTCTCACACACACACTGTCCCTCTCTCTCACACACACACTGTCCCTCTCTCTCTCACACACACACTGTCCCTCTCTCTCACACACACACACTGTCCCTCTCTCTCACACACACACTGTCCCTCTCTCTCTCACACACACACTGTCCCTCTCTCTCTCACACACACACACACTGTCCCTCTCTCTCTCACACACACACTGTCCCTCCCTCTCACACACACACTGTCCCTCTCTCTCACACACACACACTGTCCCTCTCTCTCTCACACACACACACTGTCCCTCTCTCTCTCTCTCACACACACACTGTCCCTCTCTCACACACACACACACAGTCCCTCTCTCTCTCTCACACACACACTGTCCCTCTCTCTCTCACACACACACTGTCCCTCTCTCTCTCTCACACACACACACACTGTCCCTCTCTCTCTCTCACACACACACTGTCCCTCTCTCACACACACACACACACTGTCCCTCTCTCTCTCTCACACACACACTGTCCCTCTCTCTCTCACACACACACTGTCCCTCTCTCACACACACACACACACTGTCCCTCTCTCTCTCTCACACACACACTGTCCCTCTCTCTCACACACACTGTCCCTCTCTCTCACACACACACACTGTCCCTCTCTCTCACACACACACACTGTCCCTCTCTCTCTCACACACACACTGTCCCTCTCTCTCACACACACACTGTCCCTCTCTCTCTCACACACACACTGTCCCTCTCTCTCACACACACACACTGTCCCTCTCTCTCTCACACACACACTGTCCCTCTCTCTCTCTCACACACACACTGTCCCTCTCTCTCACACACACACACTGTCCCTCTCTCTCACACACACACTGTCCCTCTCTCTCACACACACACACACTGTCCCTCTCTCTCACACACACACTGTCCCTCTCTCTCACACACACACACTGTCCCTCTCTCTCACACACACACACTGTCCCTCTCTCACACACACACACACTGTCCCTCTCTCTCTCACACACTCAATCTCGTGTATTGCATTTCCATTATTTCCTTGCAGAATGTGGACATCGCAGTATTTATTGCTCGTGTCCCTACTTACCCTGCCCCCCCCCCCCCCCGTTTGAAAATGTGGGTGGGTGGGGGGGTGAGCTGCCATCTTAGCCGCGTGCTGTGGGGTAGACCCACGATGCCCCTCAGGGAGGGGGAACCCCAGGATTCTGACCCCAGGAAGGAACGGCCGATAGATTCGGGGACTGGAAGAGGGGAGGGGGGTGGTGTTCCCTGTGTATCTGCTGCCCCCCCCCACCCCCCTTCTAGATGGTAGAGGGGTGTAGTGGGGGGTGTCTGACGAGCCCCTCGGTGAGGGTCTGCAGACGGTACACACTGCTGTGACTGAGCGTCGGGGGGTGGGGTGGAGGGAGGGAGAGTGGGGTTTGTGGGGGTGGGGAGGGGGCTGCTTTGTCCCCGGGCGGTGTGGAGCTTCTCGAGTGTTGTTGGAGCTGGCCCCCCCCCATCCAGGGGCAAGTGGGGAGTACTCCCTCCCCCCTCCTGGCCTGTCGATGGGGGGACAGGGCTCTGGGGGGGGGTGGGAGAGTCAGGAGGGGAGTGACTCGCTGCAGGATTCCCAGCCTCTGACCCTGCTCTTGGAGCCGCTGGGTTTATACGGGGCTGGGGTTCTACGTTCAGTGTCGGGACAATGGTAACCCCCCCCTCCCCCCCCCTCCTCCCCACCCCCCCCCCCCCAACTAGGATGCTGGTACTTGGGGGGAGGGGGGATTCAGTGATGGTAACGCCATTGAACGTCAATGGGGGCGATGGTCAGATTCTCTCTCAATGGTAACCCCCAGGATGTTGATAGTGGGGGGAGGGGGGAGGGAAGGGGGGAATGCAGTGACATCTTGAACTTCCATTGAACCGCTGGTCACTGGGGGGGGAAATGCATGGAGGTGTCAGATTGACAGCGAGAAAATCAGTTTGGGGATTGATACAGGGCAATGGGGAGAGAGAGTGGGGCAGTGGGATTAGTTTGGGGATTGATACAGGGCTATGGGGAGAGAGAGTGGGGCAGTGGGATTAGTTTGGGGATCGATACAGGGCTATGGGGAGAGAGAGTGGGGCAGTGGGATTAGTTTGGGGATCGATACAGGGCTATGGGGAGAGAGAGTGGGGCAGTGGGATTAGTTTGAGGATTGATACAGGGCTATGGGGAGAGAGGGCGGGGTAGTGGGATTAGTTTGGGGATCGATACAGGGCTATGGGGAGAGAGAGCGGGGCAGTGTGATTAGTTTGGGGATCGATACAGGGCTATGGGGGGAGAGAGTGGGGCAGTGGGATTAGTTTGGGGATCGATACAGGGCTATGGGGAGAGAGTGGGGCAGTGGGATTAGTTTGGGGATTGATACAGGGCTATGGGGGGAGAGAGCGGGGGCAGTGGGATTAGTTTGGGGATCGATACAGGGCTATGGGGAGAGAGAGTGGGGCAGTGGGATTAGTTTGGGGATTGATACAGGGCTGTGGGGAGAGAGAGTGGGGCAGAGGGATTAGTTTGGGGATTGATACAGGGCTATGGGGAGAGACAGCGGGGCAGTGGGATTAGTTTGGGGATCGATACAGGGCGATGGGGAGAGAGCGCAGGGCAGTGGGATTAGTTTGGGGATTGATACAGGGCTATGGGGAGAGAGTGGGGCAGTGGGATTAGTTTGGGGATCGATACAGGGCTATGGGGAGAGAGAGTGGGGCAGTGGGATTAGTTTGGGGATTGATACAGGGCTGTGGGGAGAGAGAGTGGGGCAGTGGGATTAGTTTGGGGATTGATACAGGGCAATGGGGAGAGGGAGAGTGGGGCATTGGGATTAGTTTGGGGATTGATACAGGACTATGAGGAGAGAGAGTGGGGCAGTGGGATTAGTTTGGCGATTGATACAGGGCTGTGGGGAGAGAGAGTGGGGCAGTGGGATTAGTTTGGGGATTTATACAGGGCTATGGGGAGAGAGAGTGGGGCAGTGGGATTAGTTTGGGGATTGATACAGGGCTATGGGGGGTGAGAGTGGGGCAGTGGGATTAGTTTGGGGATCGATACAGGGCTATGGGGAGAGAGTGGGGCAGTGGGATTAGTTTGGGGATCGATACAGGGCTATGGGGAGAGAGAGCGGGGCAGTGGGATTAGTTTGGGGATTGATACAGGGCTATGGGGCGAGAGAGTGGGGCAGTGGGATTAGTTTGGGGATTGATACAGGGCTATGGGGAGAGAGAGCGGGGCAGTGGGATTAGTTTGGCGATTGATACAGGGTTGTGGGGAGAGAGAGTGGGGCAGTGGGATTAGTTTGGCGATTGATACAGGGCTGTGGGGAGAGAGAGTGGGGCAGTGGGATTAGTTTGGGGATTTATACAGGGCTATGGGGAGAGAGAGCGGGGCAATGGGATTAGTTTGGGGATCGATACAGGGCTATGGGGAGAGAGAGTGGGGCAGTGGGATTAGTTTGGGGATTGATACAGGGCTATGGGGAGAGAGAGTGGGGCAGTGGGATTAGTTTGGGGATAGATACAGGGCTATGGGGAGAGAGACTGGGGCAGTGTGATTAGTTTGGGGATCGATACAGGGCTATGGGGGGAGAGAGTGGGGCAGTGGGATGAGTTTGGGGATTGATACTGGGGTATGTGGAGAGAGAGTGGGGCAGTGGGATTAGTTTGGGGATCGGTACAGGGCTATGGGGAGAGAGAGTGGGGCAGTGGGATTAGATTGGGGATCGATACAGGGCTATGGGGAGAGAGAGCGGGGCAGTGGGATTAGTTTGGGGATCGATACAGGGCTATGGGGAGAGGGAGAGTGGGGCAGTGGGATTAGTTTGGGGATTGATACAGGGCTATGGGGAGAGAGAGCGGGGCAGTGGGATTAGTTTGGGGATTGACATAGGGATATGGGGAGAGGGAGAGTGGGGCAGTGGGATTAGTTTGGGGATTGATACAGGGCTATGGGGAGAGAGAGTGGGGCAGTGGGATTAGTTTGGGGATCGATACAGGGCTATGGGGAGAGAGAGTGGGGCAGTGGGATTAGTTTGGGGATCGATACAGGGCTATGGGGGGAGAGAGTGGGGCAGTGGGATTAGTTTTGGGATTGATACAGGGCTATGGGGAGAGAGAGTGGGGCAGTGGGATTAGTTTGGGGATCGACACAGGGCTATGGGGAGAGAGAGCGGGGCAGTGGGATTAGTTTGGGGATCGACACAGGGCTATGGGGAGAGAGAGTGGGGCAGTTGGATTAGTTTGGGGATCGATACAGGGCTATGGGGAGAGAGAGTGGGGAAGTGGGATTAGTTTGGGGATTGATACAGGGCTATGGGGAGAGAGAGTGGGGCAGTGGGATTAGTTTGGGGATAGATACAGGGCTATGGGGAGAGAGAGTGGGGCAGTGGGATTAGTTTGGGGATCGATACAGGGCTATGGGGGGAGAGAGTGGGGCAGTGGGATTAGTTTGGGGATTGATACTGGGGTATGTGGAGAGAGAGTGGGGCAGTGGGATTAGTTTGGGGATCGGTACAGGGCTATGGGGAGAGAGAGTGGGGCAGTGGGATTAGTTTGGGGATTGACATAGGGACATGGGGAGAGGGAGAGTGGGGCAGTGGGATTAGTTTGGGGATTGACATAGGGATATGGGGAGAGGGAGAGTGGGGCAGTGGGATTAGTTTGGGGACCGATACAGGGCTATGGGGAGAGGGAGAGTGGGGCAGTGGGATTAGTTTGGGGATTGATACAGGGCTATGGGGGAGAGAGAGTGGGGCAGTGGGATTAGTTTGCGGATTGATACAGAGCTATGGGGAGAGAGAGTGGGGCAGTGGGATTAGTTTGGGGATTGATACAGGGCTATGGGGGAGAGAGAGTGGGACAGTGGGATTAGTTTGGGGATTGATATAGGACTATGGGGAGAGAGAGTGGGGCAGTGGGATTAGTTTGGGGATCGATACAGGGCTATGGGGAGAGAGTGGGGCAGTGGGATTAGTTTGGGGATCGATACAGGGCTATGGGGAGAGGGAGAGTGGGGCAGTGGGATTAGTTTGGGGATCGATACAGGGCTATGGGGAGAGAGAGTGGGGGAGGGGGGATTAGTTTGGATATTGATACAGGGCTATGGGGAGAGAGAGTGGGGCAGTGGGATTAGTTTGGGGATTGATACAGGGCTATGGGGAAAGAGAGTGGGACAGTGGGATTAGTTTGGGGATTGATACAGGGCTATGGGGAGAGAGAGTGGGGCAGTGGGATTAGTTTGGGGATCGGTACAGGGCTATGGGGAGAGAGAGTGGGGCAGTGGGATTAGTTTGGGGATCGATACAGGGCTATGGGGAGAGAGAGTGGGGCAGTGGGATTAGTTTGGGGATCGATACAGGGCTATGGGGAGAGAGAGTGGGGCAGTGGGATTAGTTTGGGGATTGACCTAGGGCAATGGGGAGAGGGAGAGTGGGGCAGTGGGATTAGTTTGGGGATCGATACAGGGCTATGGGGAGAGAGTGTGGCAGTGGGATTAGTTTGGGGATCGATACAGGGCTATGGGGAGAGAGAGAGTGGGACAGTGGGATTAGTTTGGGGATCGATACAGGGCTATGGGGAGAGAGAGCGGGGCAGTGGGATTAGTTTGGGGATCGATACAGGGCTATGGGGAGAGAGAGTGGGGCAGTGGGATTAGTTTGGGGATTGATACAGGGATATGGGGAGAAAGAGCGGGGGCAGTGGGATTAGTTTGGGGATCGATACAGGGATATGGGGAGAAAGAGCGGGGGCAGTGGGATTAGTTTGGGGATCGATACAGGGCTATGGGGGAGAGAGAGTGGGACAGTGGGATTAGTTTGGGGATCGATACAGGGCTATGGGGAGAGAGTGGGACAGTGGGATTAGTTTGGGGATCGATACAGGGCTATGGGGAGAGAGACTGGGACAGTGGGATTAGTTTGGGGATTGATACGGGGCTATGGGGAGAGAGAGTGGGGCAGTGGGATTAGTTTGTGGATTGATAGGGCGCTATGGGGAGGGAGAGTGGGGCAGTGGGATTAGTTTGGGGATGGATACAGGGCTATGGGGGAGAGAGAGTGGGGCAGTGGGATTAGTTTGGGGATTGATAAAGGGCTATGGGGAGAGAGAGTGGGGCAGTGGGATTAGTTTGGGGATTGATACAGGGCTATGGGGAGAGAGAGTGGGGCAGTGGGATTAGTTTGGGGATTGATACAGGGCTATGGGGAGAGAGAGTGGGGCAGTGGGATTAGTTTGGGGATTGATACAGGGCTTTGGGGGAGAGAGAGTGGGACAGTGGGATTAGTTTGGGGATTGATATAGGACTATGGGGAGAGAGAGTGGGGCAGTGGGATTAGTTTGGGGATTGATACAGGGCTGTGGGGAGAGAGAGTGGGGCAGTGGGATTAGTTTGGGGATCGATACAGGGCTATGGGGAGAGAGAGTGGGACAGTGGGATTAGTTTGGGGATCGATACAGGGCTATGGGGAGAGAGAGTGGGACAGTGGGATTAGTTTGGGGATTGATACAGGGCTATGGGGGAGAGAGAGTGGGGCAGTGGGATTAGTTTGGGGATTGATACAGGGCTATGGGGGAGAGAGAGTGGGGCAGTGGGATTAGTTTGGGGATTGATACAGGGCTGTGGGGAGAGAGAGTGGGGCAGTGGGATTAGTTTGGGGATTGATACAGGGCTATGGGGGAGAGAGAGTGGGGCAGTGGGATTAATTTGGGGATTGATAAAGGGCTATGGGGAGAGAGGGTGGGGCAGTGGGATTAGTTTGGGGATTGATACAGGGCTATGGGGGAGAGAGTGGGGCAGTGTGATTAGTTTGGGGATCGGTACAGGGCTATGGGGAGAGAGAGTGGGGCAGTGGGATTAGTTTGGGGATCAATACAGGGCTATGGGGAGAGAGAGTGGGGCAGTGGGATTAGTTTGGGGATTGATAGGGGGCAATGGGGGGAGAGAGTGGGGCAGTGTGATTAGTTTGGGGATCGATACAGGGCTATGGGGAGAGAGAGTGGGGCAGTGGGATTAGTTTGGGGATTGATAGGGGGCAATGGGGGGAGAGAGTGGGGCAGTGGGATTAGTTTGGGGATTGATACAGGGCTATGGGGAGAGAGAGTGGGGCAGTGGGATTAGTTTGGGGATTGATACAGGGCTATGGGGAGAGAGAGTGGGGCAGTGGGATTAGTTTGGGGATTGATACAGGGCTATGGGGGAGAGAGAGTGGGGCAATGGGATTAGTTTGCGGATTGATACAGGGCTATGGGGAGAGAGAGTGGGGCAGTGGGATTAGTTTGGGGATTGATACAGGGCTATGGGGGAGAGAGAGTGGGACAGTGGGATTAGTTTGGGGATTGATATAGGACTATGGGGAGAGAGAGTGGGGCAGTGGGATTAGTTTGGGGATCGGTACAGGGCTATGGGGAGAGAGAGTGGGGCAGTGGGATTAGTTTGGGGATCGATAAAGGGCTATGGGGAGAGAGAGTGGGGCAGTGGGATTAGTTTGGGGATTGATAGGGGGCAATGGGGGGAGAGAGTGGGGCAGTGGGATTAGTTTGGGGATCGATACAGGGCTATGGGGAGAGAGAGTGGGGCAGTGGGATTAGTTTGGATATTGATACAGGGCTGTGGGGAGAGAGAGTGGGGCAGTGTGATTAGTTTGGGGGTTGACACAGGGCTATGGGGAGAGAGAGTGGGGCAGTGGGATTAGTTTGGGGATCGATACAGGGCTATGGGGAGAGAGAGTGGGGCAGTGGGATTAGTTTGGGGATCGATACAGGGCTATGGAGAGAGAGAGTGGGGCAGTGGGATTAGTTTGGGGTTTGACACAGGGCTATGGGGAGAGAGTGGGGCAGTGGGATTAGTTTGGGGATTGATACAGGGTTATGGGGGGAGAGAGTGGGGCAGTGGGATTAGTTTGGGGATCGATACAGGGCTATGGGGAGAGAGAGTGGGGCAGTGGGATTAGTTTGGATATTGATACAGGGCTGTGGGGAGAGAGAGTGGGGCAGTGGGATTAGGTTGGATATTGATACAGGGCTATGGGGAGAGAGAGTGGGGCAGTGGGATTAGTTTGGGGATTGATACAGGGCTATGGGGAGAGAGCGCGGTGCAGTGGGATTAGTTTGGGGATTGATACAGGGCTGTGGGGAGAGAGAGTGGGGCAGTGGGATTAGTTTGGGGATTGATACAGGGCTATGGGGAGAGAGCGCGGTGCAGTGGGATTAGTTTGGGGATTGATACAGGGCTGTGGGGAGAGAGAGAGGGGCAGTGGGAATAGTTTGGGGATCAATACAGGGCTAAGGGGAGAGAGAGTGGGGCAGTGGGATTAGTTTGGGGATTGATACAGGGCTGTGGGGAGAGAGAGAGGGGCAGTGGGAATAGTTTGGGGATCGATACAGGGCTAAGGGGAGAGAGAGTGGGGCAGTGGGATTAGTTTGGGGATCGACACAGGGCTATGGGGAGAGAGAGTGGGGCAGTGGGATTAGTTTGGTGATTGATAGGCGGCAATGGCGGGAGACAGTGGGGCAGTGGGATTAGTTTGGGGATCGATACAGGGCTATGGGGAGAGAGAGTGGGGCAGTGGGATTAGTTTGGGGATTGATACAGGGCTATGGGGAGAGAGAGTGGGGCAGTGGGATTAGTTTGGGGATCGATACAGGGGTATGGGGAGAGAGAGTGGGGCAGTGGGATTAGTTTGGGGATTGATACAGGGCTATGGGGAGAGAGAGTGGGGCAGTGGGATTAGTTTGGGGATTGATACAGGGCTATGGGGAGAGAGAGCGGGGCAGTGGGATTAGTTTCGGGATCGATACAGGGCTATGGGGAGAGAGAGTGGGGCAGTGGGATTAGTTTGGGGATCGATACAGGGCTATGGGGAGAGAGAGTGGGGCAGTGGGAGCAGTTTGGGGATCGACACAGGGCTATGGGGAGAGAGAGTGGGGCAGTGGGATTAGTTTGGGGATCGATACAGGGCTATGGGGAGAGAGAGTGGGGCAGTGGGATTAGTTTGGGGATTGATACAGGGCTATGGGGAGAGAGAGCTGGGCAGTGGGATTAGTTTGGGGATCGACACAGGGCTGTGGGGAGAGAGAGTGGGGCAGTGGGATTAGTTTGGGGATGGATACAGGGCTATGGGGAGAGAGAGTGGGGCAGTGGGATTAGTTTGGGGATCGATACAGGGCTATGGGGAGAGAGCGGGACAGTGAGATTAGTTTGGGGATCGATACAGGGCGATGGGGAGAGAGAGCGGGGCAGTGGGATTAGTTTGGGGATCGATACAGGGCGATGGGGAGAGAGAGTGGGGCAGTGGGATTAGTTTGGGGATTGATACAGTGCTATGGGGGGAGAGAGTGGGGCAGTGGGATTAGTTTGGGGGTTGACACAGGGCTATGGGGAGAGAGAGTGGGGCAGTGGGATTAGTTTGGGGATCGATACAGGGCTATGGGGAGAGAGAGTGGGGCAGTGGGATTAGTTTGGGGATCGATACAGGGCTATGGAGAGAGAGAGTGGGGCAGTGGGATTAGTTTGGGGATTGATACAGGGCTATGGGGAGAGAGAGCGGGGCAGTGGGATTAGTTTGGGGATCGATACAGGGCTATGGGGAGAGAGAGTGGGGCAGTGGGATTAGTTTGGGGATCGATACAGGGCTATGGAGAGAGAGAGTGGGGCAGTGGGATTAGTTTGGGGGTTGACACAGGGCTATGGGGAGAGAGTGGGGCAGTGGGATTAGTTTGGGGATTGATACAGGGTTATGGGGGGAGAGAGTGGGGCAGTGGGATTAGTTTGGGGATCGATACAGGGCTATGGGGAGAGAGAGTGGGGCAGTGGGATTAGTTTGGATATTGATACAGGGCTGTGGGGAGAGAGAGTGGGGCAGTGGGATTAGTTTGGATATTGATACAGGGCTATGGGGAGAGAGAGTGGGGCAGTGGGATTAGTTTGGGGATTGATACAGGGCTATGGGGAGAGAGAGTGGGACAGTGGGATTAGTTTGGGGATCGATACAGGGCTGTGGGGAGAGAGTGGGGCAGTGGGATTAGTTTGGGGATCGATACAGGGATATGGGGAGAGAGAGAGGGGCAGTGGGATTAGTTTGGGGATTGATACAGGGCTATGGGGAGAGAGAGCGGGGCAGTGGGATTAGTTTGGGGATTGATACAGGGCTATGGGGAGAGAGAGCGGGGCAGTGGGATTAGTTTGGGGATCGACACAGGGCTATGGGGAGAGAGAGTGGGGCAGTGGGATTAGTTTGGGGATTGATACAGGGCTATGAGGGGTGAGAGTGGGGCAGTGGGATTAGTTTGGGGATTGATACAGGGCTATGGGGAGAGAGTGGGGCAGTGGGATTAGTTTGGGGATCGATACAGGGATATGGGGAGAGAGAGTGGGGCAGTGGGATTAGTTTGGGGATTGATACAGGGCTATGGGGAGAGAGAGCGGGGCAGTGGGATTAGTTTGGGGATTGACACAGGGCTATGGGGAGAGAGAGTGGGGCAGTGGGATTAGTTTGGCAATTGATACAGGGCTGTGGGGAGAGAGAGTGGGGCAGTGGGATTAGTTTGGGGATTTATACAGGGCTATGGGGAGAGAGAGCGGGGCAGTGGGATTAGTTTGGGGATTTATACAGGGCTATGGGGAGAGAGAGCGGGGCAATGGGATTAGTTTGGGGATCGATACAGGGCTATGGGGAGAGAGAGTGGGGCAGTGGGATTAGTTTGGGGATTGATACAGGGCTATGGGGAGAGAGAGCTGGGCAGTGGGATTAGTTTGGGGATCGACACAGGGCTGTGGGGAGAGAGAGTGGGGCAGTGGGATTAGTTTGGGGATGGATACAGGGCTATGGGGGGAGAGAGTGGGGCAGTGGGATGAGTTTGGGGATTGATACTGGGGTATGTGGAGAGAGAGTGGGGCAGTGGGATTTGTTTGGGGATCGATACAGGGCTATGGGGAGAGAGAGCGGGGCAGTGGGATTAGTTTGGGGATTGATACAGGGCTATGGGGAGAGAGCGCGGGGCAGTGGGATTAGTTTGGGGATTGATATAGGGCTGTGGGGAGAGAGAGAGTGGGGCAGTGGGATTAGTTTGGGGATCGATACAGGGCTAAGGGGAGAGAGAGTGGGGCAGTGGGATTAGTTTGGGGATCGACACAGGGCTATGGGGAGAGAGAGTGGGGCAGTGGGATTAGTTTGGTGATTGATAGGTGGCAATGGCGGGAGACTTTGGGGCAGTGGGATTAGTTTGGGGATCGATACAGGGCTATGGGGAGAGAGAGTGGGGCAGTGGGATTAGTTTGGGGATTGATACAGGGCTATGGGGAGAGAGAGTGGGGCAGTGGGATTAGTTTGGGGATCGATACAGGGGTATGGGGAGAGAGAGTGGGGCAGTGGGATTAGTTTGGGGATTGATACAGGGCTATGGGGAGAGAGAGTGGGGCAGTGGGATTAGTTTGGGGATCGATACAGGGCTATGGGGAGAGAGAGTGGGGCAGTGGGAGCAGTTTGGGGATCGACACAGGGCTATGGGGAGAGAGAGTGGGGCAGTGGGATTAGTTTGGGGATCGATACAGGGCTATGGGGAGAGAGAGTGGGGCAGTGGGATTAGTTTGGGGATCGATACAGGGCTATGGGAAGAGAGAGTGGGGCAGTGGGATTAGTTTGGGGATTGATACAGGGCTATGGGGAGAGAGAGCGGGGCAGTGGGATTAGTTTGGGGATCGACACAGGGCTGTGGGGAGAGAGAGTGGGGCAGTGGGATTAGTTTGGGGATGGATACAGGGCTATGGGGAGAGAGAGTGGGGCAGTGGGATTAGTTTGGGGATCGATACAGGGCTATGGGGAGAGAGCGGGACAGTGAGATTAGTTTGGGGATCGATACAGGGCGATGGGGAGAGAGAGCGGGGCAGTGGGATTAGTTTGGGGATCGATACAGGGCGATGGGGAGAGAGAGTGGGGCAGTGGGATTAGTTTGGGGATTGATACAGGGCTATGGGGGGAGAGAGTGGGGCAGTGGGATTAGTTTGGGGGTTGACACAGGGCTATGGGGAGAGAGAGTGGGGCAGTGGGATTAGTTTGGGGATCGATACAGGGCTATGGGGAGAGAGAGTGAGGCAGTGGGATTAGTTTGGGGATCGATACAGGGCTATGGAGAGAGAGAGCGGGGCAGTGGGATTAGTTTGGGGATTGATACAGGGCTATGGGGAGAGAGAGCGGGGCAGTGGGATTAGTTTGGGGATCGATACAGGGCTATGGGGAGAGAGAGTGGGGCAGTGGGATTAGTTTGGGGATCGATACAGGGCTATGGAGAGAGAGAGTGGGGCAGTGGGATTAGTTTGGGGGTTGACACAGGGCTATGGGGAGAGAGTGGGGCAGTGGGATTAGTTTGGGGATTGATACAGGGTTATGGGGGGAGAGAGTGGGGCAGTGGGATTAGTTTGGGGATCGATACAGGGCTATGGGAAGAGAGAGTGGGGCAGTGGGATTAGTTTGGATATTGATACAGGGCTGTGGGGAGAGAGAGTGGGGCAGTGGGATTAGTTTGGATATTGATACAGGGCTATGGGGAGAGAGAGTGGGGCAGTGGGATTAGTTTGGGGATTGATACAGGGCTATGGGGAGAGAGAGTGGGACAGTGGGATTAGTTTGGGGATCGATACAGGGCTATGGGGAGAGAGTGGGGCAGTGGGATTAGTTTGGGGATCGATACAGGGATATGGGGAGAGAGAGTGGGGCAGTGGGATTAGTTTGGGGATTGATACAGGGCTATGGGGAGAGAGAGCGGGGCAGTGGGATTAGTTTGGGGATCGACACAGGGCTATGGGGAGAGAGAGCGGGGCAGTGGGATTAGTTTGGGGATCGACACAGGGCTATGGGGAGAGAGAGTGGGGCAGTGGGATTAGTTTGGGGATTGATACAGGGCTATGGGGGGTGAGAGTGGGGCAGTGGGATTAGTTTGGGGATCGATACAGGGCTATGGGGAGAGAGTGGGGCAGTGGGATTAGTTTGGGGATCGATACAGGGATATGGGGAGAGAGAGTGGGGCAGTGGGATTAGTTTGGGGATTGATACAGGGCTATGGGGAGAGAGAGCGGGGCAGTGGGATTAGTTTGGGGATTGACACAGGGCTATGGGGAGAGAGAGTGGGGCAGTGGGATTAGTTTGGCGATTGATACAGGGCTATGGGGAGAGAGAGCGGGGCAGTGGGATTAGTTTGGGGATTGACACAGGGCTATGGGGAGAGAGAGTGGGGCAGTGGGATTAGTTTGGCGATTGATACAGGGCTATGGGGAGAGAGAGCGGGGCAGTGGGATTAGTTTGGGGATCGACACAGGGCTATGGGGAGAGAGAGTGGGGCAGTGGGATTAGTTTGGGGATTTATACAGGGCTATGGGGAGAGAGAGCGGGGCAATGGGATTAGTTTGGGGATCGATACAGGGCTATGGGGAGAGAGAGTGGGGCAGTGGGATTAGTTTGGGGATTGATACAGGGCTATGGGGAGAGAGAGTGGGGCAGTGGGATTAGTTTGGGGATAGATACAGGGCTATGGGGAGAGAGACTGGGGCAGTGGGATTAGTTTGGGGATCGATACAGGGCTATGGGGGGAGAGAGTGGGGCAGTGGGATGAGTTTGGGGATTGATACTGGGGTATGTGGAGAGAGAGTGGGGCAGTGGGATTAGTTTGGGGATCGGTACAGGGCTATGGGGAGAGAGAGTGGGGCAGTGGGATTAGATTGGGGATCGATACAGGGCTATGGGGAGAGAGAGCGTGGCAGTGGGATTAGTTTGGGGATCGATACAGGGCTATGGGGAGAGGGAGAGTGGGGCAGTGGGATTAGTTTGGGGATTGATACAGGGCTATGGGGAGAGAGAGCGGGGCAGTGGGATTAGTTTGGGGATTGACATAGGGATATGGGGAGAGGGAGAGTGGGGCAGTGGGATTAGTTTGGGGATTGATACAGGGCTATGGGGAGAGAGAGTGGGGCAGTGGGATTAGTTTGGGGATCGATACAGGGCTATGGGGAGAGAGAGTGGGGCAGTGGGATTAGTTTGGGGATCGATACAGGGCTATGGGGGGAGAGAGTGGGGCAGTGGGATTAGTTTTGGGATTGATACAGGGCTATGGGGAGAGAGAGTGGGGCAGTGGGATTAGTTTTGGGATCGACACAGGGCTATGGGGAGAGAGAGCGGGGCAGTGGGATTAGTTTGGGGATCGACACAGGGCTATGGGGAGAGATAGTGGGGCAGTTGGATTAGTTTGGCGATTGATACAGGGCTGTGGGGAGAGAGAGTGGGGCAGTGGGATTAGTTTGGGGATTTATACAGGGCTATGGGGAGAGAGAGCGGGGCAATGGGATTAGTTTGGGGATCGATACAGGGCTATGGGGAGAGAGAGTGGGGAAGTGGGATTAGTTTGGGGATTGATACAGGGCTATGGGGAGAGAGAGTGGGGCAGTGGGATTAGTTTGGGGATAGATACAGGGCTATGGGGAGAGAGAGTGGGGCAGTGGGATTAGTTTGGGGATCGATACAGGGCTATGGGGGGAGAGAGTGGGGCAGTGGGATTAGTTTGGGGATTGATACTGGGGTATGTGGAGAGAGAGTGGGGCAGTGGGATTAGTTTGGGGATCGGTACAGGGCTATGGGGAGAGAGAGTGGGGCAGTGGGATTAGTTTGGGGATTGACATAGGGATATGGGGAGAGGGAGAGTGGGGCAGTGGGATTAGTTTGGGGATTGACATAGGGATATGGGGAGAGGGAGAGTGGGGCAGTGGGATTAGTTTGGGGACCGATACAGGGCTATGGGGAGAGGGAGAGTGGGGCAGTGGGATTAGTTTAGGATCGATACAGGGCTATGGGGAGAGAGTGGGGCAGTGGGATTAGTTTGGGGATCGATACAGGGCTATGGGGAGAGGGAGAGTGGGGCAGTGGGATTAGTTTGGGGATCGATACAGGGCTATGGGGAGAGAGAGTGGGGGAGGGGGGATTAGTTTGGATATTGATACAGGGCTATGGGGAGAGAGAGTGGGGCAGTGGGATTAGTTTGGGGATTGATACAGGGCTATGGGGAAAGAGAGTGGGACAGTGGGATTAGTTTGGGGATCGATACAGGGATATGGGGAGAGAGAGCGGGGCAGTGGGATTAGTTTGGGGATTGATACAGGGCTATGGGGAGAGAGAGCGGGGCAGTGGGATTAGTTTGGGGATCGACACAGGGCTATGGGGAGAGAGAGCGGGGCAGTGGGATTAGTTTGGGGATCGACACAGGGCTGTGGGGAGAGAGAGTGGGGCAGTGGGATTAGTTTGGGTATTTATACAGGGCTATGGGGAGAGAGAGCGGGGTAATGGGATTAGTTTGGGGATCGACACAGGGCTATGGGGAGAGAGAGCGGGGCAGTGGGATTAGTTTGGGGATCGACACAGGGTTATGGGGGGAGAGAGTGGGGCAGTGGGATTAGTTTGGGGATCGATACAGGGCTATGGGAAGAGAGAGTGGGGCAGTGGGATTAGTTTGGATATTGATACAGGGCTGTGGGGAGAGAGAGTGGGGCAGTGGGATTAGTTTGGATATTGATACAGGGCTATGGGGAGAGAGAGTGGGGCAGTGGGATTAGTTTGGGGATTGATACAGGGCTATGGGGAGAGAGAGTGGGACAGTGGGATTAGTTTGGGGATCGATACAGGGCTATGGGGAGAGAGTGGGGCAGTGGGATTAGTTTGGGGATCGATACAGGGATATGGGGAGAGAGAGTGGGGCAGTGGGATTAGTTTGGGGATTGATACAGGGCTATGGGGAGAGAGAGCGGGGCAGTGGGATTAGTTTGGGGATCGACACAGGGCTATGGGGAGAGAGAGCGGGGCAGTGGGATTAGTTTGGGGATCGACACAGGGCTATGGGGAGAGAGAGTGGGGCAGTGGGATTAGTTTGGGGATTGATACAGGGCTATGGGGGGTGAGAGTGGGGCAGTGGGATTAGTTTGGGGATCGATACAGGGCTATGGGGAGAGAGTGGGGCAGTGGGATTAGTTTGGGGATCGATACAGGGATATGGGGAGAGAGAGTGGGGCAGTGGGATTAGTTTGGGGATTGATACAGGGCTATGGGGAGAGAGAGCGGGGCAGTGGGATTAGTTTGGGGATTGACACAGGGCTATGGGGAGAGAGAGTGGGGCAGTGGGATTAGTTTGGCGATTGATACAGGGCTATGGGGAGAGAGAGCGGGGCAGTGGGATTAGTTTGGGGATTGACACAGGGCTATGGGGAGAGAGAGTGGGGCAGTGGGATTAGTTTGGCGATTGATACAGGGCTATGGGGAGAGAGAGCGGGGCAGTGGGATTAGTTTGGGGATTGACACAGGGCTATGGGGAGAGAGAGTGGGGCAGTGGGATTAGTTTGGGGATTTATACAGGGCTATGGGGAGAGAGAGCGGGGCAATGGGATTAGTTTGGGGATCGATACAGGGCTATGGGGAGAGAGAGTGGGGCAGTGGGATTAGTTTGGGGATTGATACAGGGCTATGGGGAGAGAGAGTGGGGCAGTGGGATTAGTTTGGGGATAGATACAGGGCTATGGGGAGAGAGACTGGGGCAGTGGGATTAGTTTGGGGATCGATACAGGGCTATGGGGGGAGAGAGTGGGGCAGTGGGATGAGTTTGGGGATTGATACTGGGGTATGTGGAGAGAGAGTGGGGCAGTGGGATTAGTTTGGGGATCGGTACAGGGCTATGGGGAGAGAGAGTGGGGCAGTGGGATTAGATTGGGGATCGATACAGGGCTATGGGGAGAGAGAGCGTGGCAGTGGGATTAGTTTGGGGATCGATACAGGGCTATGGGGAGAGGGAGAGTGGGGCAGTGGGATTAGTTTGGGGATTGATACAGGGCTATGGGGAGAGAGAGCGGGGCAGTGGGATTAGTTTGGGGATTGACATAGGGATATGGGGAGAGGGAGAGTGGGGCAGTGGGATTAGTTTGGGGATTGATACAGGGCTATGGGGAGAGAGAGTGGGGCAGTGGGATTAGTTTGGGGATCGATACAGGGCTATGGGGAGAGAGAGTGGGGCAGTGGGATTAGTTTGGGGATCGATACAGGGCTATGGGGGGAGAGAGTGGGGCAGTGGGATTAGTTTTGGGATTGATACAGGGCTATGGGGAGAGAGAGTGGGGCAGTGGGATTAGTTTGGGGATCGACACAGGGCTATGGGGAGAGAGAGCGGGGCAGTGGGATTAGTTTGGGGATCGACACAGGTCTATGGGGAGAGAGAGTGGGGCAGTTGGATTAGTTTGGCGATTGATACAGGGCTGTGGGGAGAGAGAGTGGGGCAGTGGGATTAGTTTGGGGATTTATACAGGGCTATGGGGAGAGAGAGCGGGGCAATGGGAGTGGTTTGGGGATCGATACAGGGCTATGGGGAGAGAGAGTGGGGAAGTGGGATTAGTTTGGGGATTGATACAGGGCTATGGGGAGAGAGAGTGGGGCAGTGGGATTAGTTTGGGGATAGATACAGGGCTATGGGGAGAGAGAGTGGGGCAGTGGGATTAGTTTGGGGATCGATACAGGGCTATGGGGGGAGAGAGTGGGGCAGTGGGATTAGCTTGGGGATTGATACTGGGGTATGTGGAGAGAGAGTGGGGCAGTGGGATTAGTTTGGGGATCGGTACAGGGCTATGGGGAGAGAGAGTGGGGCAGTGGGATTAGTTTGGGGATTGACATAGGGATATGGGGAGAGGGAGAGTGGGGCAGTGGGATTAGTTTGGGGATTGACATAGGGATATGGGGAGAGGGAGAGTGGGGCAGTGGGATTAGTTTGGGGACCGATACAGGGCTATGGGGAGAGGGAGAGTGGGGCAGTGGGATTAGTTTAGGATCGATACAGGGCTATGGGGAGAGAGTGGGGCAGTGGGATTAGTTTGGGGATCGATACAGGGCTATGGGGAGAGGGAGAGTGGGGCAGTGGGATTAGTTTGGGGATCGATACAGGGCTATGGGGAGAGAGAGTGGGGGAGGGGGGATTAGTTTGGATATTGATACAGGGCTATGGGGAGAGAGAGTGGGGCAGTGGGATTAGTTTGGGGATTGATACAGGGCTATGGGGAAAGAGAGTGGGACAGTGGGATTAGTTTGGGGATCGATACAGGGATATGGGGAGAGAGAGCGGGGCAGTGGGATTAGTTTGGGGATTGATACAGGGCTATGGGGAGAGAGAGCGGGGCAGTGGGATTAGTTTGGGGATCGACACAGGGCTATGGGGAGAGAGAGCGGGGCAGTGGGATTAGTTTGGGGATCGACACAGGGCTGTGGGGAGAGAGAGTGGGGCAGTGGGATTAGTTTGGGTATTTATACAGGGCTATGGGGAGAGAGAGCGGGGTAATGGGATTAGTTTGGGGATCGACACAGGGCTATGGGGAGAGAGAGCGGGGCAGTGGGATTAGTTTGGGGATCGACACAGGGCTATGGGGAGAGAGAGTGGGGCAGTGGGATTAGTTTGGGGATTGATACAGGGCTATGGGGGGTGAGAGTGGGGCAGTGGGATTAGTTTGGGGATCGATACAGGGCTATGGGGAGAGAGTGGGGCAGTGGGATTAGTTTGGGGATCGATACAGGGATATGGGGAGAGAGAGTGGGGCAGTGGGATTAGTTTGGGGATTGATACAGGGCTATGGGGAGAGAGAGCGGGGCAGTGGGATTAGTTTGGGGATTGACACAGGGCTATGGGGAGAGAGAGTGGGGCAGTGGGATTAGTTTGGCGATTGATACAGGGCTGTGGGGAGAGAGAGTGGGGCAGTGGGATTAGTTTGGGGATTTATACAGGGCTATGGGGAGAGAGAGCGGGGCAATGGGATTAGTTTGGGGATCGATACAGGGCTATGGGGAGAGAGAGTGGGGCAGTGGGATTAGTTTGGGGATTGATACAGGGCTATGGGGAGAGAGAGTGGGGCAGTGGGATTAGTTTGGGGATAGATACAGGGCTATGGGGAGAGAGACTGGGGCAGTGTGATTAGTTTGGGGATCGATACAGGGCTATGGGGGGAGAGAGTGGGGCAGTGGGATTAGTTTGGGGATTGATACTGGGGTATGTGGAGAGAGAGTGGGGCAGTGGGATTAGTTTGGGGATCGGTACAGGGCTATGGGGAGAGAGAGTGGGGCAGTGGGATTAGATTGTGGATCGATACAGGGCTATGGGGAGAGAGAGCGGGGCAGTGGGATTAGTTTGGGGATCGATACAGGGCTATGGGGAGAGGGAGAGTGGGGCAGTGGGATTAGTTTGGGGATTGATACAGGGCTATGGGGAGAGAGAGCGGGGCAGTGGGATTAGTTTGGGGATTGACATAGGGATATGGGGAGAGGGAGAGTGGGGCAGTGGGATTAGTTTGGGGATTGATACAGGGCTATGGGGAGAGAGAGTGGGGCAGTGGGATTAGTTTGGGGATCGATACAGGGCTATGGGGAGAGAGAGTGGGGCAGTGGGATTAGTTTGGGGATCGATACAGGGCTATGGGGGGAGAGAGTGGGGCAGTGGGATTAGTTTTGGGATTGATACAGGGCTATGGGGAGAGAGAGTGGGGCAGTGGGATTAGTTTGGGGATCGACACAGGGCTATGGGGAGAGAGAGCGGGGCAGTGGGATTAGTTTGGGGATCGACACAGGGCTATGGGGAGAGAGAGTGGGGCAGTTGGATTAGTTTGGCGATTGATACAGGGCTGTGGGGAGAGAGAGTGGGGCAGTGGGATTAGTTTGGGGATTTATACAGGGCTATGGGGAGAGAGAGCGGGGCAATGGGATTAGTTTGGGGATCGATACAGGGCTATGGGGAGAGAGAGTGGGGAAGTGGGATTAGTTTGGGGATTGATACAGGGCTATGGGGAGAGAGAGTGGGGCAGTGGGATTGGTTTGGGGATAGATACAGGGCTATGGGGAGAGAGAGTGGGGCAGTGGGATTAGTTTGGGGATCGATACAGGGCTATGGGGGGAGAGAGTGGGGCAGTGGGATTAGTTTGGGGATTGATACTGGGGTATGTGGAGAGAGAGTGGGGCAGTGGGATTAGTTTGGGGATCGGTACAGGGCTATGGGGAGAGAGAGTGGGGCAGTGGGATTAGTTTGGGGATTGACATAGGGATATGGGGAGAGGGAGAGTGGGGCAGTGGGATTAGTTTGGGGATTGACATAGGGATATGGGGAGAGGGAGAGTGGGGCAGTGGGATTAGTTTGGGGACCGATACAGGGCTATGGGGAGAGGGAGAGTGGGGCAGTGGGATTAGTTTGGGGATTGATACAGGGCTATGGGGGAGAGAGAGTGGGGCAGTGGGATTAGTTTGCGGATTGATACAGAGCTATGGGGAGAGAGAGTGGGGCAGTGGGATTAGTTTGGGGATTGATACAGGGCTATGGGGGAGAGAGAGTGGGACAGTGGGATTAGTTTGGGGATTGATATAGGACTATGGGGAGAGAGAGTGGGGCAGTGGGATTAGTTTGGGGATCGATACAGGGCTATGGGGAGAGAGTGGGGCAGTGGGATTAGTTTGGGGATCGATACAGGGCTATGGGGAGAGGGAGAGTGGGGCAGTGGGATTAGTTTGGGGATCGATACAGGGCTATGGGGAGAGAGAGTGGGGGAGGGGGGATTAGTTTGGATATTGATACAGGGCTATGGGGAGAGAGAGTGGGGCAGTGGGATTAGTTTGGGGATTGATACAGGGCTATGGGGAAAGAGAGTGGGACAGTGGGATTAGTTTGGGGATTGATACAGGGCTATGGGGAGAGAGAGTGGGGCAGTGGGATTAGTTTGGGGATCGGTACAGGGCTATGGGGAGAGAGAGTGGGGCAGTGGGATTAGTTTGGGGATCGATACAGGGCTATGGGGAGAGAGAGTGGGGCAGTGGGATTAGTTTGGGGATCGATACAGGGCTATGGGGAGAGAGAGTGGGGCAGTGGGATTAGTTTGGGGATTGACCTAGGGCTATGGGGAGAGGGAGAGTGGGGCAGTGGGATTAGTTTGGGGATCGATACAGGGCTATGGGGAGAGAGTGTGGCAGTGGGATTAGTTTGGGGATCGATACAGGGCTATGGGGAGAGAGAGAGTGGGACAGTGGGATTAGTTTGGGGATCGATACAGGGCTATGGGGAGAGAGAGCGGGGCAGTGGGATTAGTTTGGGGATCGATACAGGGCTATGGGGAGAGAGAGTGGGGCAGTGGGATTAGTTTGGGGATTGATACAGGGCTATGGGGAGAGGGAGAGTTGGGGCAGTGGGATTAGTTTGGGGATCGATACAGGGATATGGGGAGAAAGAGCGGGGGCAGTGGGATTAGTTTGGGGATCGATACAGGGCTATGGGGGAGAGAGAGTGGGACAGTGGGATTAGTTTGGGGATCGATACAGGGCTATGGGGAGAGAGTGGGACAGTGGGATTAGTTTGGGGATCGATACAGGGCTATGGGGAGAGAGACTGGGACAGTGGGATTAGTTTGGGGATTGATACGGGGCTATGGGGAGAGAGAGTGGGGCAGTGGGATTAGTTTGGGGATTGATAGGGCGCTATGGGGAGGGAGAGTGGTGCAGTGGGATTAGTTTGGGGATGGATACAGGGCTATGGGGGAGAGAGAGTGGGGCAGTGGGATTAGTTTGGGGATTGATAAAGGGCTATGGGGAGAGAGAGTGGGGCAGTGGGATTAGTTTGGGGATTGATACAGGGCTATGGGGAGAGAGAGTGGGGCAGTGGGATTAGTTTGGGGATTGATACAGGGCTATGGGGAGAGAGAGTGGGGCAGTGGGATTAGTTTGGGGATTGATACAGGGCTTTGGGGGAGAGAGAGTGGGACAGTGGGATTAGTTTGGGGATTGATATAGGACTATGGGGAGAGAGAGTGGGGCAGTGGGATTAGTTTGGGGATTGATACAGGGCTGTGGGGAGAGAGAGTGGGGCAGTGGGATTAGTTTGGGGATCGATACAGGGCTATGGGGAGAGGGAGAGTGGGGCAGTGGGATTAGTTTGGGGATTGATACAGGGCTATGGGGAGAGAGAGTGGGGCAGTGGGATTAGTTTGGGGATCGATACAGGGCTATGGGGAGAGAGAGTGGGGCAGTGGGATTAGTTTGGGGATCGATACAGGGCTATGGGGGGAGAGAGTGGGGCAGTGGGATTAGTTTTGGGATTGATACAGGGCTATGGGGAGAGAGAGTGGGGCAGTGGGATTAGTTTGGGGATCGACACAGGGCTATGGGGAGAGAGAGCGGGGCAGTGGGATTAGTTTGGGGATCGACACAGGGCTATGGGGAGAGAGAGTGGGGCAGTTGGATTAGTTTGGCGATTGATACAGGGCTGTGGGGAGAGAGATTGGGGCAGTGGGATTAGTTTGGGGATTTATACAGGGCTATGGGGAGAGAGAGCGGGGCAATGGGATTAGTTTGGGGATCGATACAGGGCTATGGGGAGAGAGAGTGGGGAAGTGGGATTAGTTTGGGGATTGATACAGGGCTATGGGGAGAGAGAGTGGGGCAGTGGGATTAGTTTGGGGATAGATACAGGGCTATGGGGAGAGAGAGTGGGGCAGTGGGATTAGTTTGGGGATCGATACAGGGCTATGGGGGGAGAGAGTGGGGCAGTGGGATTAGTTTGGGGATTGATACTGGGGTATGTGGAGAGAGAGTGGGGCAGTGGGATTAGTTTGGGGATCGGTACAGGGCTATGGGGAGAGAGAGTGGGGCAGTGGGATTAGTTTGGGGATTGACATAGGGATATGGGGAGAGGGAGAGTGGGGCAGTGGGATTAGTTTGGGGATTGACATAGGGATATGGGGAGAGGGAGAGTGGGGCAGTGGGATTAGTTTGGGGACCGATACAGGGCTATGGGGAGAGGGAGAGTGGGGCAGTGGGATTAGTTTAGGATCGATACAGGGCTATGGGGAGAGAGTGGGGCAGTGGGATTAGTTTGGGGATCGATACAGGGCTATGGGGAGAGGGAGAGTGGGGCAGTGGGATTAGTTTGGGGATCGATACAGGGCTATGGGGAGAGAGAGTGGGGGAGGGGGGATTAGTTTGGATATTGATACAGGGCTATGGGGAGAGAGAGTGGGGCAGTGGGATTAGTTTGGGGATTGATACAGGGCTATGGGGAAAGAGAGTGGGACAGTGGGATTAGTTTGGGGATCGATACAGGGATATGGGGAGAGAGAGCGGGGCAGTGGGATTAGTTTGGGGATTGATACAGGGCTATGGGGAGAGAGAGCGGGGCAGTGGGATTAGTTTGGGGATCGACACAGGGCTATGGGGAGAGAGAGCGGGGCAGTGGGATTAGTTTGGGGATCGACACAGGGCTGTGGGGAGAGAGAGTGGGGCAGTGGGATTAGTTTGGGTATTTATACAGGGCTATGGGGAGAGAGAGCGGGGTAATGGGATTAGTTTGGGGATCGACACAGGGCTATGGGGAGAGAGAGCGGGGCAGTGGGATTAGTTTGGGGATCGACACAGGGCTATGGGGAGAGAGAGTGGGGCAGTGGGATTAGTTTGGGGATTGATACAGGGCTATGGGGGGTGAGAGTGGGGCAGTGGGATTAGTTTGGGGATCGATACAGGGCTATGGGGAGAGAGTGGGGCAGTGGGATTAGTTTGGGGATCGATACAGGGATATGGGGAGAGAGAGTGGGGCAGTGGGATTAGTTTGGGGATTGATACAGGGCTATGGGGAGAGAGAGCGGGGCAGTGGGATTAGTTTGGGGATTGACACAGGGCTATGGGGAGAGAGAGTGGGGCAGTGGGATTAGTTTGGCGATTGATACAGGGCTGTGGGGAGAGAGAGTGGGGCAGTGGGATTAGTTTGGGGATTTATACAGGGCTATGGGGAGAGAGAGCGGGGCAATGGGATTAGTTTGGGGATCGATACAGGGCTATGGGGAGAGAGAGTGGGGCAGTGGGATTAGTTTGGGGATTGATACAGGGCTATGGGGAGAGAGAGTGGGGCAGTGGGATTAGTTTGGGGATAGATACAGGGCTATGGGGAGAGAGACTGGGGCAGTGTGATTAGTTTGGGGATCGATACAGGGCTATGGGGGGAGAGAGTGGGGCAGTGGGATGAGTTTGGGGATTGATACTGGGGTATGTGGAGAGAGAGTGGGGCAGTGGGATTAGTTTGGGGATCGGTACAGGGCTATGGGGAGAGAGAGTGGGGCAGTGGGATTAGATTGGGGATCGATACAGGGCTATGGGGAGAGAGAGCGGGGCAGTGGGATTAGTTTGGGGATCGATACAGGGCTATGGGGAGAGGGAGAGTGGGGCAGTGGGATTAGTTTGGGGATTGATACAGGGCTATGGGGAGAGAGAGCGGGGCAGTGGGATTAGTTTGGGGATTGACATAGGGATATGGGGAGAGGGAGAGTGGGGCAGTGGGATTAGTTTGGGGATTGATACAGGGCTATGGGGAGAGAGAGTGGGGCAGTGGGATTAGTTTGGGGATCGATACAGGGCTATGGGGAGAGAGAGTGGGGCAGTGGGATTAGTTTGGGGATCGATACAGGGCTATGGGGGGAGAGAGTGGGGCAGTGGGATTAGTTTTGGGATTGATACAGGGCTATGGGGAGAGAGAGTGGGGCAGTGGGATTAGTTTTGGGATCGACACAGGGCTATGGGGAGAGAGAGTGGGGCAGTTGGATTAGTTTGGCGATTGATACAGGGCTGTGGGGAGAGAGAGTGGGGCAGTGGGATTAGTTTGGGGATTTATACAGGGCTATGGGGAGAGAGAGCGGGGCAATGGGATTAGTTTGGGGATCGATACAGGGCTATGGGGAGAGAGAGTGGGGAAGTGGGATTAGTTTGGGGATTGATACAGGGCTATGGGGAGAGAGAGTGGGGCAGTGGGATTAGTTTGGGGATAGATACAGGGCTATGGGGAGAGAGAGTGGGGCAGTGGGATTAGTTTGGGGATCGATACAGGGCTATGGGGGGAGAGAGTGGGGCAGTGGGATTAGTTTGGGGATTGATACTGGGGTATGTGGAGAGAGAGTGGGGCAGTGGGATTAGTTTGGGGATCGGTACAGGGCTATGGGGAGAGAGAGTGGGGCAGTGGGATTAGTTTGGGGATTGACATAGGGATATGGGGAGAGGGAGAGTGGGGCAGTGGGATTAGTTTGGGGATTGACATAGGGATATGGGGAGAGGGAGAGTGGGGCAGTGGGATTAGTTTGGGGACCGATACAGGGCTATGGGGAGAGGGAGAGTGGGGCAGTGGGATTAGTTTGGGGATTGATACAGGGCTATGGGGGAGAGAGAGTGGGGCAGTGGGATTAGTTTGCGGATTGATACAGAGCTATGGGGAGAGAGAGTGGGGCAGTGGGATTAGTTTGGGGATTGATACAGGGCTATGGGGGAGAGAGAGTGGGACAGTGGGATTAGTTTGGGGATTGATATAGGACTATGGGGAGAGAGAGTGGGGCAGTGGGATTAGTTTGGGGATCGATACAGGGCTATGGGGAGAGAGTGGGGCAGTGGGATTAGTTTGGGGATCGATACAGGGCTATGGGGAGAGGGAGAGTGGGGCAGTGGGATTAGTTTGGGGATCGATACAGGGCTATGGGGAGAGAGAGTGGGGGAGGGGGGATTAGTTTGGATATTGATACAGGGCTATGGGGAGAGAGAGTGGGGCAGTGGGATTAGTTTGGGGATTGATACAGGGCTATGGGGAAAGAGAGTGGGACAGTGGGATTAGTTTGGGGATTGATACAGGGCTATGGGGAGAGAGAGTGGGGCAGTGGGATTAGTTTGGGGATCGGTACAGGGCTATGGGGAGAGAGAGTGGGGCAGTGGGATTAGTTTGGGGATCGATACAGGGCTATGGGGAGAGAGAGTGGGGCAGTGGGATTAGTTTGGGGATCGATACAGGGCTATGGGGAGAGAGAGTGGGGCAGTGGGATTAGTTTGGGGATTGACCTAGGGCTATGGGGAGAGGGAGAGTGGGGCAGTGGGATTAGTTTGGGGATCGATACAGGGCTATGGGGAGAGAGTGTGGCAGTGGGATTAGTTTGGGGATCGATACAGGGCTATGGGGAGAGAGAGAGTGGGACAGTGGGATTAGTTTGGGGATCGATACAGGGCTATGGGGAGAGAGAGCGGGGCAGTGGGATTAGTTTGGGGATCGATACAGGGCTATGGGGAGAGAGAGTGGGGCAGTGGGATTAGTTTGGGGATTGATACAGGGCTATGGGGAGAGGGAGAGTTGGGGCAGTGGGATTAGTTTGGGGATCGATACAGGGATATGGGGAGAAAGAGCGGGGGCAGTGGGATTAGTTTGGGGATCGATACAGGGCTATGGGGGAGAGAGAGTGGGACAGTGGGATTAGTTTGGGGATCGATACAGGGCTATGGGGAGAGAGTGGGACAGTGGGATTAGTTTGGGGATCGATACAGGGCTATGGGGAGAGAGAGAGTGGGACAGTGGGATTAGTTTGGGGATCGATACAGGGCTATGGGGAGAGAGAGCGGGGCAGTGGGATTAGTTTGGGGATCGATACAGGGCTATGGGGGAGAGAGAGTGGGACAGTGGGATTAGTTTGGGGATCGATACAGGGCTATGGGGAGAGAGTGGGACAGTGGGATTAGTTTCGGGATCGATACAGGGCTATGGGGAGAGAGACTGGGACAGTGGGATTAGTTTGGGGACCGACACAGGGCTATGGGGAGAGAGAGCGGGGCAGTGGGATTAGTTTGGGGATCGACACAGGGCTGTGGGGAGAGAGAGTGGGGCAGTGGGATTAGTTTGGGTATTTATACAGGGCTATGGGGAGAGAGAGCGGGGTAATGGGATTAGTTTGGGGATCGACACAGGGCTATGGGGAGAGAGAGCGGGGCAGTGGGATTAGTTTGGGGATCGACACAGGGCTATGGGGAGAGAGAGTGGGGCAGTGGGATTAGTTTGGGGATTGATACAGGGCTATGGGGGGTGAGAGTGGGGCAGTGGGATTAGTTTGGGGATCGATACAGGGCTATGGGGAGAGAGTGGGGCAGTGGGATTAGTTTGGGGATCGATACAGGGATATGGGGAGAGAGAGTGGGGCAGTGGGATTAGTTTGGGGATTGATACAGGGCTATGGGGAGAGAGAGCGGGGCAGTGGGATTAGTTTGGGGATTGACACAGGGCTATGGGGAGAGAGAGTGGGGCAGTGGGATTAGTTTGGCGATTGATACAGGGCTGTGGGGAGAGAGAGTGGGGCAGTGGGATTAGTTTGGGGATTTATACAGGGCTATGGGGAGAGAGAGCGGGGCAATGGGATTAGTTTGGGGATCGATACAGGGCTATGGGGAGAGAGAGTGGGGCAGTGGGATTAGTTTGGGGATTGATACAGGGCTATGGGGAGAGAGAGTGGGGCAGTGGGATTAGTTTGGGGATAGATACAGGGCTATGGGGAGAGAGACTGGGGCAGTGTGATTAGTTTGGGGATCGATACAGGGCTATGGGGGGAGAGAGTGGGGCAGTGGGATGAGTTTGGGGATTGATACTGGGGTATGTGGAGAGAGAGTGGGGCAGTGGGATTAGTTTGGGGATCGGTACAGGGCTATGGGGAGAGAGAGTGGGGCAGTGGGATTAGATTGGGGATCGATACAGGGCTATGGGGAGAGAGAGCGGGGCAGTGGGATTAGTTTGGGGATCGATACAGGGCTATGGGGAGAGGGAGAGTGGGGCAGTGGGATTAGTTTGGGGATTGATACAGGGCTATGGGGAGAGAGAGCGGGGCAGTGGGATTAGTTTGGGGATTGACATAGGGATATGGGGAGAGGGAGAGTGGGGCAGTGGGATTAGTTTGGGGATTGATACAGGGCTATGGGGAGAGAGAGTGGGGCAGTGGGATTAGTTTGGGGATCGATACAGGGCTATGGGGAGAGAGAGTGGGGCAGTGGGATTAGTTTGGGGATCGATACAGGGCTATGGGGGGAGAGAGTGGGGCAGTGGGATTAGTTTTGGGATTGATACAGGGCTATGGGGAGAGAGAGTGGGGCAGTGGGATTAGTTTGGGGATCGACACAGGGCTATGGGGAGAGAGAGCGGGGCAGTGGGATTAGTTTGGGGATCGACACAGGGCTATGGGGAGAGAGAGTGGGGCAGTTGGATTAGTTTGGCGATTGATACAGGGCTGTGGGGAGAGAGAGTGGGGCAGTGGGATTAGTTTGGGGATTTATACAGGGCTATGGGGAGAGAGAGCGGGGCAATGGGATTAGTTTGGGGATCGATACAGGGCTATGGGGAGAGAGAGTGGGGAAGTGGGATTAGTTTGGGGATTGATACAGGGCTATGGGGAGAGAGAGTGGGGCAGTGGGATTAGTTTGGGGATAGATACAGGGCTATGGGGAGAGAGAGTGGGGCAGTGGGATTAGTTTGGGGATCGATACAGGGCTATGGGGGGAGAGAGTGGGGCAGTGGGATTAGTTTGGGGATTGATACAGGGCTATGGGGAGAGGGAGAGTGGGGCAGTGGGATTAGTTTGGGGATTGATACAGGGCTATGGGGAGAGAGAGCGTGGCAGTGGGATGAGTTTGGGGATTGACATAGGGCTATGGGGAGAGGGAGAGTGGGGCAGTGGGATTAGTTTAGGATCGATACAGGGCTATGGGGAGAGAGTGGGGCAGTGGGATTAGTTTGGGGATCGATACAGGGCTATGGGGAGAGGGAGAGTGGGGCAGTGGGATTAGTTTGGGGATCGATACAGGGCTATGGGGAGAGAGAGTGGGGGAGGGGGGATTAGTTTGGATATTGATACAGGGCTATGGGGAGAGAGAGTGGGGCAGTGGGATTAGTTTGAGGATTGATACAGGGCTATGGGGAAAGAGAGTGGGACAGTGGGATTAGTTTGGGGATTGATACAGGGCTATGGGGAGAGAGAGTGGGGCAGTGGGATTAGTTTGGGGATCGGTACAGGGCTATGGGGAGAGAGAGTGGGGCAGTGGGATTAGTTTGGGGATCGATACAGGGCTATGGGGAGAGAGAGTGGGGCAGTGGGATTAGTTTGGGGATCGATACAGGGCTATGGGGAGAGAGAGTGGGGCAGTGGGATTAGTTTGGGGATTGACCTAGGGCTATGGGGAGAGGTAGAGTGGGGCAGTGGGATTAGTTTGGGGATCGATACAGGGCTATGGGGAGAGAGTGTGGCAGTGGGATTAGTTTGGGGATCGATACAGGGCTATGGGGAGAGAGAGAGTGGGACAGTGGGATTAGTTTGGGGATCGATACAGGGCTATGGGGAGAGAGAGTGGGGCAGTGGGATTAGTTTGGATATTGATACAGGGCTATGGGGAGAGGGAGAGTTGGGGCAGTGGGATTAGTTTGGGGATCGATACAGGGATATGGGGAGAAAGAGCGGGGGCAGTGGGATTAGTTTGGGGATCGATACAGAGCTATGGGGGAGAGAGAGTGGGACAGTGGGATTAGTTTGGGGATCGATACAGGGCTATGGGGAGAGAGTGGGACAGTGGGATTAGTTTGGGGATCGATACAGGGCTATGGGGAGAGAGAGTGGGACAGTGGGATTAGTTTGGGGATTGATACGGGGCTATGGGGAGAGAGAGTGGGGCAGTGGGATTAGTTTGGGGATTGATAGGGCGCTATGGGGAGGGAGAGTGGGGCAGTGGGATTAGTTTGGGGATCGACACAGGGCTATGGGGAGAGAGAGCGGGGCAGTGGGATTAGTTTGGGGATCGACACAGGGCTATGGGGAGAGAGAGTGGGGCAGTTGGATTAGTTTGGCGATTGATACAGGGCTGTGGGGAGAGAGAGTGGGGCAGTGGGATTAGTTTGGGGATTTATACAGGGCTATGGGGAGAGAGAGCGGGGCAATGGGATTAGTTTGGGGATCGATACAGGGCTATGGGGAGAGAGAGTGGGGAAGTGGGATTAGTTTGGGGATTGATACAGGGCTATGGGGAGAGAGAGTGGGGCAGTGGGATTAGTTTGGGGATAGATACAGGGCTATGGGGAGAGAGAGTGGGGCAGTGGGATTAGTTTGGGGATCGATACAGGGCTATGGGGGGAGAGAGTGGGGCAGTGGGATTAGTTTGGGGATTGATACTGGGGTATGTGGAGAGAGAGTGGGGCAGTGGGATTAGTTTGGGGATCGGTACAGGGCTATGGGGAGAGAGGGTGGGGCAGTGGGATTAGTTTGGGGATCGATACAGGGCTATGGGGAGAGAGAGCGGGGCAGTGGGATTAGTTTGGGGATCGATACAGGGCTATGGGGAGAGGGAGAGTGGGGCAGTGGGATTAGTTTGGGGATTGATACAGGGCTATGGGGAGAGAGAGCGTGGCAGTGGGATGAGTTTGGGGATTGACATAGGGCTATGGGGAGAGGGAGAGTGGGGCAGTGGGATTAGTTTGGGGATCGATACAGGGCTATGGGGAGAGGGAGAGTGGGGCAGTGGGATTAGTTTAGGATCGATACAGGGCTATGGGGAGAGAGTGGGGCAGTGGGATTAGTTTGGGGATCGATACAGGGCTATGGGGAGAGGGAGAGTGGGGCAGTGGGATTAGTTTGGGGATCGATACAGGGCTATGGGGAGAGAGAGTGGGGGAGGGGGGATTAGTTTGGATATTGATACAGGGCTATGGGGAGAGAGAGTGGGGCAGTGGGATTAGTTTGGGGATCGGTACAGGGCTATGGGGAGAGAGAGTGGGGCAGTGGGATTAGTTTGGGGATCGATACAGGGCTATGGGGAGAGAGAGTGGGGCAGTGGGATTAGTTTGGGGATCGATACAGGGCTATGGGGAGAGAGAGTGGGGCAGTGGGATTAGTTTGGGGATTGACCTAGGGCTATGGGGAGAGGTAGAGTGGGGCAGTGGGATTAGTTTGGGGATCGATACAGGGCTATGGGGAGAGAGTGTGGCAGTGGGATTAGTTTGGGGATCGATACAGGGCTATGGGGAGAGAGAGAGTGGGACAGTGGGATTAGTTTGGGGATCGATACAGGGCTATGGGGAGAGAGAGTGGGGCAGTGGGATTAGTTTGGATATTGATACAGGGCTATGGGGAGAGGGAGAGTTGGGGCAGTGGGATTAGTTTGGGGATCGATACAGGGATATGGGGAGAAAGAGCGGGGGCAGTGGGATTAGTTTGGGGATCGATACAGGGCTATGGGGGAGAGAGAGTGGGACAGTGGGATTAGTTTGGGGATCGATACAGGGCTATGGGGAGAGAGAGTGGGACAGTGGGATTAGTTTGGGGATTGATACGGGGCTATGGGGAGAGAGAGTGGGGCAGTGGGATTAGTTTGGGGATTGATAGGGCGCTATGGGGAGGGAGAGTGGGGCAGTGGGATTAGTTTGGGGATGGATACAGGGCTATGGGGGAGAGAGAGTGGGGCAGTGGGATTAGTTTGGGGATTGATAAAGGGCTATGGGGAGAGAGAGTGGGGCAGTGGGATTAGTTTGGGGATTGATACAGGGCTATGGGGAGAGAGAGTGGGGCAGTGGGATTAGTTTGGGGCTTGATACAGGGCTATGGGGAGAGAGAGTGGGGCAGTAGGATTAGTTTGGGGATTGATACAGGGCTTTGGGGGAGAGAGAGTGGGACAGTGGGATTAGTTTGGGGATTGATATAGGACTATGGGGAGAGAGAGTGGGGCAGTGGGATTAGTTTGGGGATCGATACAGGGCTATGGGGAGAGAGAGTGGGACAGTGGGATTAGTTTGGGGATCGATACAGGGCTATGGGGAGAGAGAGTGGGACAGTGGGATTAGTTTGGGGATTGATACAGGGCTATGGGGGAGAGAGAGTGGGGCAGTGGGATTAGTTTGGGGATTGATACAGGGCTGTGGGGAGAGAGAGTGGGGCAGTGGGATTAGTTTGGGGATTGATACAGGGCTATGGGGGAGAGAGAGTGGGGCAGTGGGATTAATTTGGGGATTGATAAAGGGCTATGGGGAGAGAGGGTGGGGCAGTGGGATTAGTTTGGGGATTGATACAGGGCTATGGGGGAGAGAGTGGGGCAGTGTGATTAGTTTGGGGATCGGTACAGGGCTATGGGGAGAGAGAGTGGGGCAGTGGGATTAGTTTGGGGATCGATACAGGGCTATGGGGAGAGAGAGTGGGGCAGTGGGATTAGTTTGGGGATTGATAGGGGGCAATGGGGGGAGAGAGTGGGGCAGTGTGATTAGTTTGGGGATCGATACAGGGCTATGGGGAGAGAGAGTGGGGCAGTGGGATTAGTTTGGGGATTGATAGGGGGCAATGGGGGGAGAGAGTGGGGCAGTGGGATTAGTTTGGGGATTGATACAGGGCTATGGGGAGAGAGAATGGGGCAGTGGGATTAGTTTGGGGATTGATACAGGGCTATGGGGAGAGAGAGTGGGGCAGTGGGATTAGTTTGGGGATTGATACAGGGCTATGGGGGAGAGAGATTGGGGCAGTGGCATTAGTTTGCGGATTGATACAGGGCTATGGGGAGAGAGAGTGGGGCTGTGGGATTAGTTTGGGGATTGATACAGGGCTATGGGGGAGAGAGAGTGGGACAGTGGGATTAGTTTGGGGATTGATATAGGACTATGGGGCGAGAGAGTGGGGCAGTGGGATTAGTTTGGGGATCGGTACAGGGCTATGGGGAGAGAGAGAGTGGGGCAGTGGGATAAGTTTGGGGATCGATAAAGGGCTATGGGGAGAGAGAGTGGGGCAGTGGGATTAGTTTGGGGATTGATAGGGGGCAATGGGGGGAGAGAGTGGGGCAGTGTGATTAGTTTGGGGATCGATACAGGGCTATGGGGAGAGAGAGTGGGGCAGTGGGATTAGTTTGGGGATTGATAGGGGGCAATGGGGGGAGAGAGTGGGGCAGTGGGATTAGTTTGGGGATTGATACAGGGCTATGGGGAGAGAGAGTGGGGCAGTGGGATTAGTTTGGGGATTGATACAGGGCTATGAGGAGAGAGAGTGGGGCAGTGGGATTAGTTTGGGGATCGGTACAGGGCTATGGGGAGAGAGAGTGGGGCAGTGGGATTAGTTTGGGGATTGATACAGGGCTATGAGGAGAGAGAGTGGGGCAGTGGGATTAGTTTGGGGATCGGTACAGGGCTATGGGGAGAGAGAGTGGGGCAGTGGGATTAGTTTGGGGATTGATAGGGGGCAATGGGGGGAGAGAGTGGGGCAGTGGGATTAGTTTGGGGATCGATACAGGGCTATGGGGAGAGAGAGTGGGGCAGTGGGATTAGTTTGGGGATCGATACAGGGCTATGGGGAGAGAGAGTGGGGCAGTGGGATTAGTTTGGGGATTGATACAGGGCTATGGGGAGAGAGCGGGGCAGTGAGATTAGTTTGGGGATCGATACAGGGCGATGGGGAGAGAGAGCGGGGCAGTGGGATTAGTTTGGGGATCGATACAGGGCGATGGGGAGAGAGAGTGGGGCAGTGGGATTAGTTTGGGGATCGATACAGGGCTATGGGGAGAGAGCGTGGGGCAGTGGGATTAGTTTGGGGGTTGACACAGGGCTATGGGGAGAGAGTGGGGCAGTGGGATTAGTTTGGGGATTGATACAGGGCTATGGGGAGAGAGAGTGGGGCAGTGGGATTAGTTTGGGGATCGATACAGGGCTATGGAGAGAGAGAGTGGGGCAGTGGGATTAGTTTGGGGGTTGACACAGGGCTATGGGGAGAGAGTGGGGCAGTGGGATTAGTTTGGGGATTGATACAGGGTTATGGGGGGAGAGAGTGGGGCAGTGGGATTAGTTTGGGGATCGATACAGGGCTATGGGGAGAGAGAGTGGGGCAGTGGGATTAGTTTGGATATTGATACAGGGCTGTGGGGAGAGAGAGTGGGGCAGTGGGATTAGTTTGGGGGTTTACACAGGGCTATGGGGAGAGAGAGTGGGGCAGTGGGATTAGTTTGGGGATCGATACAGGGCTATGGGGAGAGAGAGTGGGGCAGTGGGATTAGTTTGGGGATCGATACAGGGCTATGGAGAGAGAGAGTGGGGCAGTGGGATTAGTTTGGGGGTTGACACAGGGCTATGGGGAGAGAGTGGGGCAGTGGGATTAGTTTGGGGATTGATACAGGGTTATGGGGGGAGAGAGTGGGGCAGTGGGATTAGTTTGGGGATCGATACAGGGCTATGGGGAGAGAGAGTGGGGCAGTGGGATTAGTTTGGATATTGATACAGGGCTGTGGGGAGAGAGAGTGGGGCAGTGGGATTAGGTTGGATATTGATACAGGGCTATGGGGAGAGACAGTGGGGCAGTGGGATTAGTTTGGGGATTGATACAGGGCTATGGGGAGAGAGAGTGGGACAGTGGGATTAGTTTGGGGATCGATACAGGGCTATGGGGAGAGAGTGGGGAAGTGGGATTAGTTTGGGGATCGATACAGGGATATGGGGAGAGAGAGCGGTGCAGTGGGATTAGTTTGGGGATTGATACAGGGCTATGGGGAGAGAGAGCGGGGCAGTGGGATTAGTTTGGGGATCGACACAGGGCTATGGGGAGAGAGAGCGGGTCAGTGGGATTAGTTTGGGGATCGACACAGGGCTGTGGGGAGAGAGAGTGGGGCAGTGGGATTAGTTTGGGGATTTATACAGGGCTATGGGGAGAGAGAGCGGGGCAATGGGATTAGTTTGGGGATCGATTCAGGGCTATGGGGAGAGAGAGTGGGGCAGTGGGATTAGTTTGGGGATTGATACAGGGCTATGGGGAGAGAGAGTGGGGCAGTGGGATTAGTTTGGGGATAGATACAGGGCTATGGGGAGAGAGAGTGGGGCAGTGGGATTAGTTTGGGGATCGATACAGGGCTATGGGGGGAGAGAGTGGGGCAGTGGGATTAGTTTGGGGATTGATACTGGGGTATGTGGAGAGAGAGTGGGTCAGTGGGATTAGTTTGGGGATCGGTACAGGGCTATGGGGAGAGAGAGTGGGGCAGTGGGATTAGTTTGGGGATCGATACAGGGCTATGGGGAGAGAGAGCGGGGCAGTGGGATTAGTTTGGGGATCGATACAGGGCTATGGGGAGAGGGAGAGTGGGGCAGTGGGATTAGTTTGGGGATTGATACAGGGCTATGGGGAGAGAGAGCGGGGCAGTGGGATTAGTTTGGGGATTGACATAGGGCTATGGGGAGAGGGAGAGTGTGGCAGTGGGATTAGTTTGGGGATCGATACAGGGCTATGGGGAGAGGGAGTGGGGCAGTGGGATTAGTTTGGGGATTGATAGGGGGCTATGGGGAGGGAGAGTGGGGCAGTGGGATTAGTTTGGGGATCGATACAGGGCTATGAGGAGAGGGAGAGTGGGGCAGTGGGATTAGTTTGGGGATCGATACAGGGCTATGGGGAGAGAGAGTGGGGCAGTGGGATTAGTTTGGGGATTGATACAGGGCTATGGGGAGAGAGAGTGGGGCAGTGGGATTAGTTTCGGGATTGATACAGGGCTATGGGGAAAGAGAGTGGGACAGTGGGATTAGTTTGGGGATTGATACAGGGCTATGGGGAGAGAGAGTGGGGCAGTGGGATTAGTTTGGGGAATGATATAGGGCTATGGGGAGAGAGAGTGGGGCAGTGGGATTAGTTTGGGGATTGATACAGGGCTATGGGGAGAGAGAGTGGGGCAGTGGGATTAGTTTGGGGATCGATACAGGGCTATGGGGAGAGAGAGTGGGGCAGTGGGATTAGTTTGGGGATTGATACAGGGCTATGGGGAGAGAGAGTGGGGCAGTGGGATTAGTTTGGGGATCGATACAGGGCTATGGGGAGAGAGTGGGGCAGTGAGATTAGTTTGGGGATCGATACAAGGCTATGGGGAGAGAGTGGGGCAGTGGGATTAGTTTGGGGATCGATACAGGGCTATGGGGAGAGGGAGAGTGGGGCAGTGGGATTAGTTTGGGGATCGATACAGGGCTATGGGGAGAGAGAGTGGGGCAGTGGGATTAGTTTGGGGATTGATACAGGGCTATGGGGAGAGAGAGTGGGGCAGTGGGATTAGTTTCGGGATTGATACAGGGCTATGGGGAAAGAGAGTGGGACAGTGGGATTAGTTTGGGGATTGATACAGGGCTATGGGGAGAGAGAGTGGGGCAGTGGGATTAGTTTGGGGAATGATATAGGGCTATGGGGAGAGAGAGTGGGGCAGTGGGATTAGTTTGGGGATTGATACAGGGCTATGGGGAGAGAGAGTGGGGCAGTGGGATTAGTTTGGGGATCGATACAGGGCTATGGGGAGAGAGAGTGGGGCAGTGGGATTAGTTTGGGGATTGATACAGGGCTATGGGGAGAGAGAGTGGGGCAGTGGGATTAGTTTGGGGATCGATACAGGGCTATGGGGAGAGAGTGGGGCAGTGAGATTAGTTTGGATACTGATACAGGGCTATGGGGAGAGGGAGAGTGGGGCAGTGGGATTAGTTTGGGGATTGATACAGGGCTATGGGGAGAGAGAGCGGGGCAGTGGGATTAGTTTGGGGATTGACATAGGGCTATGGGGAGAGGGAGAGTGGGGCAGTGGGATTAGTTTGGGGATCGATACAGGGCTATGGGGGGAGAGAGTGGGGCAGTGGGATTAGTTTGGGGATCGATACAGGGCTATGGGGGGAGAGAGTGGGGCAGTGGGATTAGTTTGGGGATTGATACAGGGCTATGGGGAGAGAGAGTGGGGCAGTGGGATTAGTTTGGGGATCGACACAGGGCTATGGGGAGAGAGAGCGGGGCAGTGGGATTAGTTTGGGGATCGACACAGGGCTATGGGGAGAGAGAGTGGGGCAGTTGGATTAGTTTGGCGATTGATACAGGGCTGTGGGGAGAGAGAGTGGGGCAGTGGGATTAGTTTGGGGATTTATACAGGGCTATGGGGAGAGAGAGCGGGGCAATGGGATTAGTTTGGGGATCGATACAGGGCTATGGGGAGAGAGAGTGGGGAAGTGGGATTAGTTTGGGGATTGATACAGGGCTATGGGGAGAGAGAGTGGGGCAGTGGGATTAGTTTGGGGATAGATACAGGGCTATGGGGAGAGAGAGTGGGGCAGTGGGATTAGTTTGGGGATCGATACAGGGCTATGGGGGGAGAGAGTGGGGCAGTGGGATTAGTTTGGGGATTGATACTGGGGTATGTGGAGAGAGAGTGGGGCAGTGGGATTAGTTTGGGGATCGGTACAGGGCTATGGGGAGAGAGGGTGGGGCAGTGGGATTAGTTTGGGGATCGATACAGGGCTCTGGGGAGAGAGAGCGGGGCAGTGGGATTAGTTTGGGGATCGATACAGGGCTATGGGGAGAGGGAGAGTGGGGCAGTGGGATTAGTTTGGGGATTGATACAGGGCTATGGGGAGAGAGAGCGTGGCAGTGGGATGAGTTTGGGGATTGACATAGGGCTATGGGGAGAGGGAGAGTGGGGCAGTGGGATTAGTTTGGGGATCGATACAGGGCTATGGGGAGAGGGAGAGTGGGGCAGTGGGATTAGTTTAGGATCGATACAGGGCTATGGGGAGAGAGTGGGGCAGTGGGATTAGTTTGGGGATCGATACAGGGCTATGGGGAGAGGGAGAGTGGGGCAGTGGGATTAGTTTGGGGATCGATACAGGGCTATGGGGAGAGAGAGTGGGGGAGGGGGGATTAGTTTGGATATTGATACAGGGCTATGGGGAGAGAGAGTGGGGCAGTGGGATTAGTTTGGGGATTGATACAGGGCTATGGGGAAAGAGAGTGGGACAGTGGGATTAGTTTGGGGATTGATACAGGGCTATGGGGAGATAGAGTGGGGCAGTGGGATTAGTTTGGGGATCGGTACAGGGCTATGGGGAGAGAGAGTGGGGCAGTGGGATTAGTTTGGGGATCGAGACAGGGCTATGGGGAGAGAGAGTGGGGCAGTGGGATTAGTTTGGGGATCGATACAGGGCTATGGGGAGAGAGAGTGGGGCAGTGGGATTAGTTTGGGGATTGACCTAGGGCTATGGGGAGAGGGAGAGTGGGGCAGTGGGATTAGTTTGGGGATCGATACAGGGCTATGGGGAGAGAGAGTGGGGCAGTGGGATTAGTTTGGATATTGATACAGGGCTATGGGGAGAGGGAGAGTTGGGGCAGTGGGATTAGTTTGGGGATCGATACAGGGATATGGGGAGAAAGAGCGGGGGCAGTGGGATTAGTTTGGGGATCGATACAGGGCTATGGGGGAGAGAGAGTGGGACAGTGGGATTAGTTTGGGGATCGATACAGGGCTATGGGGAGAGAGTGGGACAGTGGGATTAGTTTGGGGATCGATACAGGGCTATGGGGAGAGAGAGTGGGACAGTGGGATTAGTTTGGGGATTGATACGGGGCTATGGGGAGAGAGAGTGGGGCAGTGGGATTAGTTTGGGGATTGATAGGGCGCTATGGGGAGGGAGAGTGGGGCAGTGGGATTAGTTTGGGGATGGATACAGGGCTATGGGGGAGAGAGAGTGGGGCAGTGGGATTAGTTTGGGGATTGATAAAGGGCTATGGGGAGAGAGAGTGGGGCAGTGGGATTAGTTTGGGGATTGATACAGGGCTATGGGGAGAGAGAGTGGGGCAGTAGGATTAGTTTGGGGATTGATACAGGGCTTTGGGGGAGAGAGAGTGGGACAGTGGGATTAGTTTGGGGATTGATATAGGACTATGGGGAGAGAGAGTGGGGCAGTGGGATTAGTTTGGGGATAGATACAGGGCTGTGGGGAGAGAGAGTGGGGCAGTGGGATTAGTTTGGGGATCGATACAGGGCTATGGGGAGAGAGAGTGGGACAGTGGGATTAGTTTGGGGATCGATACAGGGCTATGGGGAGAGAGAGTGGGACAGTGGGATTAGTTTGGGGATTGATACAGGGCTATGGGGGAGAGAGAGTGGGGCAGTGGGATTAGTTTGGGGATTGATACAGGGCTGTGGGGAGAGAGAGTGGGGCAGTGGGATTAGTTTGGGGATTGATACAGGGCTATGGGGGAGAGAGAGTGGGGCAGTGGGATTAATTTGGGGATTGATAAAGGGCTATGGGGAGAGAGGGTGGGGCAGTGGGATTAGTTTGGGGATTGATACAGGGCTATGGGGGAGAGAGTGGGGCAGTGTGATTAGTTTGGGGATCGGTACAGGGCTATGGGGAGAGAGAGTGGGGCAGTGGGATTAGTTTGGGGATCGATACAGGGCTATGGGGAGAGAGAGTGGGGCAGTGGGATTAGTTTGGGGATTGATAGGGGGCAATGGGGGGAGAGAGTGGGGCAGTGTGATTAGTTGGGGATCGATACAGGGCTATGGGGAGAGAGAGTGGGGCAGTGGGATTAGTTTGGGGATTGATAGGGGGCAATGGGGGGAGAGAGTGGGGCAGTGGGATTAGTTTGGGGATTGATACAGGGCTATGGGGAGAGAGAGTGGGGCAGTGGGATTAGTTTGGGGATTGATACAGGGCTATGGGGAGAGAGAGTGGGGCAGTGGGATTAGTTTGGGGATTGATACAGGGCTATGGGGGAGAGAGATTGGGGCAGTGGGATTAGTTTGCGGATTGATACAGGGCTATGGGGAGAGAGAGTGGGGCTGTGGGATTAGTTTGGGGATTGATACAGGGCTATGGGGGAGAGAGAGTGGGACAGTGGGATTAGTTTGGGGATTGATATAGGACTATGGGGAGAGAGAGTGGGGCAGTGGGATTAGTTTGGGGATCGGTACAGGGCTATGGGGAGAGAGAGAGTGGGGCAGTGGGATAAGTTTGGGGATCGATAAAGGGCTATGGGGAGAGAGAGTGGGGCAGTGGGATTAGTTTGGGGATTGATAGGGGGCAATGGGGGGAGAGAGTGGGGCAGTGTGATTAGTTTGGGGATCGATACAGGGCTATGGGGAGAGAGAGTGGGGCAGTGGGATTAGTTTGGGGATTGATAGGGGGCAATGGGGGGAGAGAGTGGGGCAGTGGGATTAGTTTGGGGATTGATACAGGGCTATGGGGAGAGAGAGTGGGGCAGTGGGATTAGTTTGGGGATTGATACAGGGCTATGAGGAGAGAGAGTGGGGCAGTGGGATTAGTTTGGGGATCGGTACAGGGCTATGGGGAGAGAGAGTGGGGCAGTGGGATTAGTTTGGGGATTGATACAGGGCTATGAGGAGAGAGAGTGGGGCAGTGGGATTAGTTTGGGGATCGGTACAGGGCTATGGGGAGAGAGAGTGGGGCAGTGGGATTAGTTTGGGGATTGATAGGGGGCAATGGGGGGAGAGAGTGGGGCAGTGTGATTAGTTTGGGGATCGATACAGGGCTATGGGGAGAGAGAGTGGGGCAGTGGGATTAGTTTGGGGATTGATACAGGGCTATGGGGAGAGAGCGGGGCAGTGAGATTAGTTTGGGGATCGATACAGGGCGATGGGGAGAGAGCGTGGGGCAGTGGGATTAGTTTGGGGGTTGACACAGGGCTATGGGGAGAGAGTGGGGCAGTGGGATTAGTTTGGGGATTGATACAGGGCTATGGGGAGAGAGAGTGGGGCAGTGGGATTAGTTTGGGGATCGATACAGGGCTATGGAGAGAGAGAGTGGGGCAGTGGGATTAGTTTGGGGGTTGACACAGGGCTATGGGGAGAGAGTGGGGCAGTGGGATTAGTTTGGGGATTGATACAGGGTTATGGGGGGAGAGAGTGGGGCAGTGGGATTAGTTTGGGGATCGATACAGGGCTATGGGGAGAGAGAGTGGGGCAGTGGGATTAGTTTGGATATTGATACAGGGCTGTGGGGAGAGAGAGTGGGGCAGTGGGATTAGTTTGGGGGTTGACACAGGGCTATGGGGAGAGAGAGTGGGGCAGTGGGATTAGTTTGGGGATCGATACAGGGCTATGGGGAGAGAGAGTGGGGCAGTGGGATTAGTTTGGGGATCGATACAGGGCTATGGAGAGAGAGAGTGGGGCAGTGGGATTAGTTTGGGGGTTGACACAGGGCTATGGGGAGAGAGTGGGGCAGTGGGATTAGTTTGGGGATTGATACAGGGTTATGGGGGGAGAGAGTGGGGCAGTGGGATTAGTTTGGGGATCGATACAGGGCTATGGGGAGAGAGAGTGGGGCAGTGGGATTAGTTTGGATATTGATACAGGGCTGTGGGGAGAGAGAGTGGGGCAGTGGGATTAGGTTGGATATTGATACAGGGCTATGGGGAGAGAGAGTGGGGCAGTGGGATTAGTTTGGGGATTGATACAGGGCTATGGGGAGAGAGAGTGGGACAGTGGGATTAGTTTGGGGATCGATACAGGGCTATGGGGAGAGAGTGGGGAAGTGGGATTAGTTTGGGGATCGATACAGGGATATGGGGAGAGAGAGCGGGGCAGTGGGATTAGTTTGGGGATTGATACAGGGCTATGGGGAGAGAGAGCGGGGCAGTGGGATTAGTTTGGGGATCGACACAGGGCTATGGGGAGAGAGAGCGGGTCAGTGGGATTAGTTTGGGGATCGACACAGGGCTGTGGGGAGAGAGAGTGGGGCAGTGGGATTAGTTTGGGGATTTATACAGGGCTATGGGGAGAGAGAGCGGGGCAATGGGATTAGTTTGGGGATTGATTCAGGGCTATGGGGAGAGAGAGTGGGGCAGTGGGATTAGTTTGGGGATTGATACAGGGCTATGGGGAGAGAGAGTGGGGCAGTGGGATTAGTTTGGGGATAGATACAGGGCTATGGGGAGAGAGAGTGGGGCAGTGGGATTAGTTTGGGGATCGATACAGGGCTATGGGGGGAGAGAGTGGGGCAGTGGGATTAGTTTGGGGATTGATACTGGGGTTTGTGGAGAGAGAGTGGGTCAGTGGGATTAGTTTGGGGATCGGTACAGGGCTATGGGGAGAGAGAGTGGGGCAGTGGGATTAGTTTGGGGATCGATACAGGGCTATGGGGAGAGAGAGCGGGGCAGTGGGATTAGTTTGGGGATCGATACAGGGCTATGGGGAGAGGGAGAGTGGGGCAGTGGGATTAGTTTGGGGATTGATACAGGGCTATGGGGAGAGAGAGCGGGGCAGTGGGATTAGTTTGGGGATTGACATAGGGCTATGGGGAGAGGGAGAGTGTGGCAGTGGGATTAGTTTGGGGATCGATACAGGGCTATGGGGAGAGGGAGTGGGGCAGTGGGATTAGTTTGGGGATTGATAGGGGGCTATGGGGAGGGAGAGTGGGGCAGTGGGATTAGTTTGGGGATCGATACAGGGCTATGGGGAGAGGGAGAGTGGGGCAGTGGGATTAGTTTGGGGATCGATACAGGGCTATGGGGAGAGAGAGTGGGGCAGTGGGATTAGTTTGGGGATTGATACAGGGCTATGGGGAGAGAGAGTGGGGCAGTGGGATTAGTTTCGGGATTGATACAGGGCTATGGGGAAAGAGAGTGGGACAGTGGGATTAGTTTGGGGATTGATACAGGGCTATGGGGAGAGAGAGTGGGGCAGTGGGATTAGTTTGGGGAATGATATAGGGCTATGGGGAGAGAGAGTGGGGCAGTGGGATTAGTTTGGGGATTGATACAGGGCTATGGGGAGAGAGAGTGGGGCAGTGGGATTAGTTTGGGGATCGATACAGGGCTATGGGGAGAGAGAGTGGGGCAGTGGGATTAGTTTGGGGATTGATACAGGGCTATGGGGAGAGAGAGTGGGGCAGTGGGATTAGTTTGGGGATCGATACAGGGCTATGGGGAGAGAGTGGGGCAGTGAGATTAGTTTGGGGATCGATACAAGGCTATGGGGAGAGAGTGGGGCAGTGGGATTAGTTTGGGGATCGATACAGGGCTATGGGGAGAGGGAGAGTGGGGCAGTGGGATTAGTTTGGGGATCGATACAGGGCTATGGGGAGAGAGAGTGGGGCAGTGGGATTAGTTTGGGGATTGATACAGGGCTATGGGGAGAGAGAGTGGGGCAGTGGGATTAGTTTCGGGATTGATACAGGGCTATGGGGAAAGAGAGTGGGACAGTGGGATTAGTTTGGGGATTGATACAGGGCTATGGGGAGAGAGAGTGGGGCAGTGGGATTAGTTTGGGGAATGATATAGGGCTATGGGGAGAGAGAGTGGGGCAGTGGGATTAGTTTGGGGATTGATACAGGGCTATGGGGAGAGAGAGTGGGGCAGTGGGATTAGTTTGGGGATCGATACAGGGCTATGGGGAGAGAGAGTGGGGCAGTGGGATTAGTTTGGGGATTGATACAGGGCTATGGGGAGAGAGAGTGGGGCAGTGGGATTAGTTTGGGGATCGATACAGGGCTATGGGGAGAGAGTGGGGCAGTGAGATTAGTTTGGATACTGATACAGGGCTATGGCGAGAGGGAGAGTGGGGCAGTGGGATTAGTTTGGGGATTGATACAGGGCTATGGGGAGAGAGAGCGGGGCAGTGGGATTAGTTTGGGGATTGACATAGGGCTATGGGGAGAGGGAGAGTGGGGCAGTGGGATTAGTTTGGGGATCGATACAGGGCTATGGGGAGAGAGTGGGGCAGTGGGATTAGTTTGGGGATCGATACAGGGCTATGGGGAGAGAGAGTGGGGTAGGGGGGATTAGTTTGGATACTGATACAGGGCTATGGGGAGAGAGAGTGGGGCAGTGGGATTAGTTTGGGGATTGATACAGGGCTATGGGGAGAGAGAGTGGGGCAGTGGGATTAGTTTGGGGATCGATACAGGGCTATGGGGAGAGAGAGTGGGGCAGTGGGATTAGTTTGGGGATCGGTACAGGGCTATGGGGAGAGAGAGTGGGGTAGGGGGGATTAGGTTGGATACTGATACAGGGCTATGGGGAGAGAGAGTGGGGCAGTGGGATTAGTTTGGGGATTGATACAGGGCTATGGGGAGAGAGAGTGGGGCAGTGGGATTAGTTTGGGGATCGATACAGGGCTATGGGGAGAGAGAGCGGGGCAGTGGGATTAGTTTGGGGATCGATACAGGGCTATGGGGAGAGGGAGAGTGGGGCAGTGGGATTAGTTTGGGGATTGATACAGGGCTATGGGGAGAGAGAGCGGGGCAGTGGGATTAGTTTGGGGATTGACATAGGGCTATGGGGAGAGGGAGAGTGGGGCAGTGGGATTAGTTTGGGGATCGATACAGGGCTATGGGGAGAGAGTGGGGCAGTGGGATTAGTTTGGGGATCGATACAGGGCTATGGGGAGAGGGAGAGTGGGGCAGTGGGATTAGTTTGGGGATCGATACAGGGCTATGGGGAGAGAGAGTGGGGCAGGGGGGATTAGTTTGGATATTGATACAGGGCTATGGGGAGAGAGAGTGGGGCAGTGGGATTAATTTGGGGATTGATACAGGGCTATGGGGAGAGAGAGTGGGGCAGTGGGATTAGTTTGGGGAATGATACAGGGCTATGGGGAAAGAGAGTGGGGCAGTGGGATTAGTTTGGGGATCGATACAGGGCTATGGGGGGGGAGAGTGGGGCAGTGGGATTAGTTTGGGGATCGATACAGGGCTATGGGGAGAGAGAGTGGGGCAGTGGGATTAGTTTGGATATTGATACAGGGCTGTGGGGAGAGAGAGTGGGGCAGTGGGATTAGTTTGGATATTGATACAGGGCTATGGGGAGAGGGAGAGTTGGGGCAGTGGGATTAGTTTGGGGATCGATACAGGGATATGGGGAGAAAGAGCGGGGGCAGTGGGATTAGTTTGGGGATCGATACAGGGCTATGGGGAGAGAGAGTGGGGCAGTGGGATTAGTTTGGATATTGATACAGGGCTGTGGGGAGAGAGAGTGGGGCAGTGGGATTAGTTTGGGGGTTGACACAGGGCTATGGGGAGAGAGAGTGGGGCAGTGGGATTAGTTTGGGGATCGATACAGGGCTATGGGGAGAGAGAGTGGGGCAGTGGGATTAGTTTGGGGATCGATACAGGGCTATGGAGAGAGAGAGTGGGGCAGTGGGATTAGTTTGGGGGTTGACACAGGGCTATGGGGAGAGAGTGGGACAGTGGGATTAGTTTGGGGATTGATATAGGACTATGGGGAGAGAGAGTGGGGCAGTGGGATTAGTTTTGGGATTGATACGGGGCTATGGGGAGAGAGAGTGGGGCAGTGGGATTAGTTTGGGGATTGATAGGGGGCTATGGGGAGGGAGAGTGGGGCAGTGGGATTAGTTTGGGGATCGATACAGGGATATGGGGAGAAAGAGTGGGGCAGTGGGATTAGTTTGGGGATCGATACAGGGCTATGGGGAGAGAGAGTGGGGCAGTGGGATTAGTTTGGGGGTCGGTACAGGGCTATGGGGAGAGAGAGTGGGGCAGTGGGATTAGTTTGGGGATCGATACAGGGCTATGGGCAGAGAGAGTGGGGCAGTGGGATTAGTTTGGGGATCGATACAGGGCTATGGGGAGAGAGAGAGGGGCAGTGGGATTAGTTTGGGGATCGATACAGGGCTATGGGGAGAGGGAGAGTGGGGCAGTGGGATTAGTTTGGGGATCGATACAGGGCTGTGGGGAGAGAGTGGGGCAGTGGGATTAGTTTGGGGATCGATACAGGGCTATGGGGAGAGAGAGTGGGGCAGTGGGATTAGTTTGGGGATCGATACAGGGCTATGGGGAGAAAGAGCGGGGGCAGTGGGATTAGTTTGGGGATCGATACAGGGCTGTGGGGAGAGAGTGGGGCAGTGGGATTAGTTTGGGGATCGATACAGGGCTGTGGGGAGAGAGTGGGGCAGTGGGATTAGTTTGGGGATCGATACAGGGCTATGGGGAGAGAGAGTGGGGCAGTGGGATTAGTTTGGGGATCGATACAGGGCTATGGGGAGAGAGAGTGGGGCAGTGGGATTAGTTTGGGGATCGATACAGGGCTATGGGGAGAGGGAGAGTGGGGCAGTGGGATTAGTTTGGGGATCGATACAGGGCTGTGGGGAGAGAGTGGGGCAGTGGGATTAGTTTGGGGATCGATACAGGGCTATGGGGAGAGAGAGTGGGGCAGTGGGATTAGTTTGGGGATTGATAGGGGGCTATGGGGAGAGATAGTGGGGCAGTGGGATTAGTTTGGGGATTGATAGGGGGCTATGGGGAGAGAGAGTGGGACAGTGGGATTAGTTTGGGGATCGATACAGGGCTATGGGGAGAGAGAGTGGGGCAGTGGGATTAGTTTGGGGATCGGTACAGGGCTATGGGGAGAGAGAGTGGGGCAGTGGGATTAGTTTGGGGGTTGACACAGGGCTATGGGGAGAGAGTGGGGCAGTGGGATTAGTTTGGGGATTGATACAGGGCTATGGGGAGAGAGAGTGGGGCAGTGGGATTAGTTTGGGGGTTGACACAGGGCTATGGGGAGAGAGAGTGGGGCAGTGGGATTAGTTTGGGGATCGATACAGGGCTATGGGGAGAGAGAGTGGGGCAGTGGGATTAGTTTGGGGATCGATACAGGGCTATGGAGAGAGAGAGTGGGGCAGTGGGATTAGTTTGGGGGTTGACACAGGGCTATGGGGAGAGAGTGGGGCAGTGGGATTAGTTTGGGGATTGATACAGGGTTATGGGGGGAGAGAGTGGGGCAGTGGGATTAGTTTGGGGATCGATACAGGGCTATGGGGAGAGAGAGTGGGGCAGTGGGATTAGTTTGGATATTGATACAGGGCTGTGGGGAGAGAGAGTGGGGCAGTGGGATTAGTTTGGATATTGATACAGGGCTGTGGGGAGAGAGAGTGGGGCATTGGGATTAGTTTGGGGATTGATACAGGGCTATGGGGAGAGAGAGTTGGACAGTGGGATTAGTTTGGGGATCGATACAGGGCTATGGGGAGAGAGTGGGGCAGTGGGATTAGTTTGGGGATCGATACAGGGATATGGGGAGAGAGAGCGGGGCAGTGGGATTAGTTTGGGGATCGACACAGGGCTATGGGGAGAGAGAGCGGGGCAGTGGGATTAGTTTGGGGATCGACTCAGGGCTATGGGGAGAGAGAGTGGGGCAGTGGGATTAGTTTGGCGATTGATACAGGGCTGTGGGGAGAGAGAGTGGGGCAGTGGGATGAGTTTGGGGATTTATACAGGGCTATGGGGAGAGAGAGCGGGGCAATGGGATTAGTTTGGGGATCGATACAGGGCTATGGGGAGAGAGAGTGGGGCAGTGGGATTAGTTTGGGGATTGATACAGGGGTATGTGGAGAGAGAGTGGGGCAGTGGGATTAGTTTGGGGATCGGTACAGGGCTATGGGGAGAGACAGTGGGGCAGTGGGATTAGTTTGGGGATCGATACAGGGCTATGGAGAGAGAGAGCGGGGCAGTGGGATTAGTTTGGGGATCGATACAGGGCTATGGGGAGAGGGAGAGTGGGGCAGTGGGATTAGTTTGGGGATTGATACAGGGCTATGGGGAGAGAGAGCGGGGCAGTCGGATTAGTTTGGGGATTGACATAGGGCTATGGGGAGAGGGAGAGTGGGGCAGTGGGATTAGTTTGGGGATCGATACAGGGCTATGGGGAGAGGGAGAGTGGGGCAGTGGGATTAGTTTGGGGATCGATACAGGGCTATGGGGAGAGAGTGGGGCAGTGGGATTAGTTTGGGGATCGATACAGGGCTATGGGGAGAGGGAGAGTGGGGCAGTGGGATTAGTTTGGGGATCGATACAGGGCTATGGGGAGAGAGAGTGGGGCAGAGGGATTAGTTTGGGGATTGATACAGGGCTATGGGGAGAGAGAGTGGGGCAGTGGGATTAGTTTGGGGATCGATACAGGACTATGGGGAGAGAGAGTGGGGCAGGGGGGATTAGTTTGGATATTGATACAGGGCTATGGGGAGAGAGAGTGGGGCAGTGGGATTAGTTTGGGGATTGATACAGGGCTATGGGGAAAGAGAGTGGGACAGTGGGATTAGTTTGGTGATTGATACAGGGCTATGGGGAGAGAGAGTGGGGCAGTGGGATTAGTTTGGGGAATGATACACGGCTATGGGGAGAGAGAGTGGGGCAGTGGGATTAGTTTGGTGATTGATACAGGGCTATGGGGAGAGAGAGTGGGGCAGTGGGATTAGTTTGGTGATTGATACAGGGCTATGGGGAGAGAGAGTGGGGCAGTGGGATTAGTTTGAGGATTTATACCGGGCTATGGGGAGAGAGAGCGGGGCAATGGGATTAGTTTGGGGATCGATACAGGGCTATGGGGAGAGAGAGTGGGGCAGTGGGATTAGTTTGGGGATTGATACAGGGCTGTGGGGAGAGAGAGTGGGGCAGTGGGATTAGTTTGGGGATAGATACAGGGCTATGGGGAGAGAGAGTGGGGCAGTGGGATTAGTTTGGGGATCGATACAGGGCTATGGGGAGAGAGAGCGGGGCAGTGGGATTAGTTTGGGGATCGATACAGGGCTATGGGGAGAGGGAGAGTGGGGCAGTGGGATTAGTTTGGGGATTGATACAGGGCTATGGGGAGAGAGAGCGGGGCAGTGGGATTAGTTTGGGGATTGACATAGGGCTATGGGGAGAGGGAGAGTGGGGCAGTGGGATTAGTTTGGGGATCGCTATAGGGCTATGGGGAGAGGGAGAGTGGGGCAGTGGGATTAGTTTGGGGATCGATACAGGGCTATGGGGAGAGAGTGGGGCAGTGGGATTAGTTTGGGGATCGATACAGGGCTATGGGGAGAGGGAGAGTGGGGCAGTGGGATTAGTTTGGGGATCGATACAGGGCTATGGGGAGAGAGAGTGGGGCAGGGGGGATTAGTTTGGATATTGATACAGGGCTATGGGGAGAGAGAGTGGGGCAGTGGGATTAGTTTGGGGATTGATACAGGGCTATGGGGAAAGAGAGTGGGACAGTGGGATTAGTTTGGGGATTGATACAGGGGTATGGGGAGAGAGAGTGGGGCAGTGGGATTAGTTTGGGGAATGATACAGGGCTATGGGGAGAGAGAGTGGGGCAGTGGGATTAGTTTGGGGATTGATACAGGGCTATGGGGAGAGAGAGTGGGGCAGTGGGATTAGTTTGGGGATCGATACAGGGCTATGGGGAGAGAGAGTGGGGCAGTGGGATTAGTTTGGGGATCGATACAGGGCTAAGGGGGGAGAGAGTGGGGCAGTGGGATTAGTTTGGGGATTGATACAGGGCTATGGGGGGAGAGAGTGGGGCAGTGGGATTAGTTTGGGGATCGATACAGGGCTATGGGGGGAGAGAGTGGGGCAGTGGGATTAGTTTGGGGATTGATACAGGGCTATGGGGGGAGAGAGTGGGGCAGTGGGATTAGTTTGGGGATTGATACAGGGCTATGGGGTGAGAGTGGGGCAGTGAGATTCGTTTGGGGATCGATACAAGGCTATGGGGAGAGAGAGCGGGGCAGTGGGATTAGTTTGGGGATCGGTACAGGGCTATGGGGAGAGAGCGCGGGGCAGTGGGATTAGTTTGGGGATTGATACAGGGCTGTGGGGAGAGAGAGCGGGGCAGTGGGATTAGTTTGGGGATTGATACAGGGTTGTGGGGAGAGAGAGTGGGGCAGTGGGATTAGTTTGGGGATCGATACAGGGCTATGGGGGAGAGTGAGTGGGGCAGTGGGATTAGTTTGGGGATTGATACAGGGCTATGGGGGAGAGTGAGTGGGGCAGTGGGATTAGTTTGGGAATTGATAAAGGGCTATGGGGAGAGAGAGTGGGGCAGTGGGATTAGTTTGGGGATCGGTACAGGGCTATGGGGAGAGAGAGTGGGACAGTGGGATTAGTTTGGGGATTGATACAGGGCAATGGGGGAGAGAGAGTGGGACAGTGGGATTAGTTTGGGGATTGATATAGGACTATGGGGAGAGAGAGTGGGGCAGTGGGATTAGTTTGGGGATCGATACAGGGCTATGGGGAGAGAGAGTGGGGCAGTGGGATTAGTTTGGGGATTGATACGGGGCTATGGGGAGAGAGCGGGGCAGTGGGATTAGTTTGGGGATTGATACAGGGCTATGGGGGAGAGAGAGTGGGGCAGTGGGATTAGTTTGGGGATTGATAAAGGGCTATGGGGAGAGAGAGTGGGGCAGTGGGATTAGTTTGGGGATTGATACAGGGCTATGGGGGAGAGAGAGTGGGACAGTGGGATTAGTTTGGGGATTGATATAGGACTATGGGGAGAGAGAGTGGGGCAGTGGGATTAGTTTGGGGATTGATACGGGGCTATGGGGAGAGAGAGCGGGGCAGTGGGATTAGTTTGGGGATCGACACAGGGCTATGGGGAGAGAGAGCGGGGCAGTGGGATTAGTTTGGGGATCGACACAGGGCTATGGGGAGAGAGAGTGGGGCAGTGGGATTAGTTTGGCGATTGATACAGGGCTGTGGGGAGAGAGAGTGGGGCAGTGGGATTAGTTTGGGGATTGATACTGGGGTATGTGGAGAGAGAGTGGGGCAGTGGGATTAGTTTGGGGATCGGTACAGGGCTATGGGGAGAGAGAGTGGGGCAGTGGGATTAGTTTGGGGATTGATACTGGGGTATGTGGAGAGAGAGTGGGGCAGTGGGATTAGTTTGGGGATCGATACAGGGCTATGGGGAGAGAGAGCGGGGCAGTGGGATTAGTTTGGGGATCGATACAGGGCTATGGGGAGAGGGAGAGTGGGGCAGTGGGATTAGTTTGGGGATTGATACAGGGCTATGGGGAGAGAGAGCGGGGCAGTGGGATTAGTTTGGGGATTGACATAGGGCTATGGGGAGAGGGAGAGTGGGGCAGTGGGATTAGTTTGGGGATCGATACAGGGCTATGGGGAGAGGGAGAGTGGGGCAGTGGGATTAGTTTGGGGATCGATACAGGGCTATGGGGAGAGAGTGGGGCAGTGGGATTAGTTTGGGGATCGATACAGGGCTATGGGGAGAGGGAGCGTGGGGCAGTGGGATTAGTTTGGGGATCGAAACAGGGCTATGGGGAGAGAGAGTGGGGTAGGGGGGATTAGTTTGGATACTGATACAGGGCTATGGGGAGAGAGAGTGGGGCAGTGGGATTAGTTTGGGGATTGATACAGGGCTATGGGGAGAGAGAGTGGGGCAGTGGGATTAGTTTGGGGATCGATACAGGGCTATGGGGAGAGAGAGAGGGGCAGTGGGATTAGTTTGGGGATCGATACAGGGCTATGGGGAGAGGGAGAGTGGGGCAGTGGGATTAGTTTGGGGATTGATACAGGGCTATGGGGAGAGAGAGCGGGGCAGTGGGATTAGTTTGGGGATTGACATAGGGCTATGGGGAGAGGGAGAGTGGGGCAGTGGGATTAGTTTGGGGATCGATACAGGGCTATGGGGAGAGAGTGGGGCAGTGGGATTAGTTTGGGGATCGATACAGGGCTATGGGGAGAGAGAGTGGGGCAGTGGGATTAGTTTGGGGATTGATACAGGGCTATGGGGAGAGAGAGTGGGACAGTGGGATTAGTTTGGGGATTGATACAGGGCTATGGGGAGAGAGAGTGGGGCAGTGGGATTAGTTTGGGGAATGATACAGGGCTATGGGGAGAGAGAGTGGGGCAGTGGGATTAGTTTGGGGATCGATACAGGGCTATGGAGAGAGAGAGAGGGGCAGTGGGATTAGTTTGGGGGTTGACACAGGGCTATGGGGAGAGAGTGGGGCAGTGGGATTAGTTTGGGGATTGATACAGGGTTATGGGGGGAGAGAGTGGGGCAGTGGGATTAGTTTGGGGATCGATACAGGGCTATGGGGAGAGAGAGTGGGGCAGTGGGATTAGTTTGGATATTGATACAGGGCTGTGGGGAGAGAGAGTGGGGCAGTGGGATTAGTTTGGATATTGATACAGGGCTATGGGGAGAGGGAGAGTTGGGGCAGTGGGATTAGTTTGGGGATCGATACAGGGATATGGGGAGAAAGAGCGGGGGCAGTGGGATTAGTTTGGGGATCAATACAGGGCTATGGGGGAGAGAGAGTGGGACAGTGGGATTAGTTTGGGGATCGATACAGGGCTATGGGGAGAGAGAGTGGGACAGTGGGATTAGTTTGGGGATCGATACAGGGCTATGGGGAGAGAGAGTGGGACAGTGGGATTAGTTTGGGGATTGATACGGGGCTATTGGGAGAGAGAGTGGGGCAGTGGGATTAGTTTGGGGATTGATAGGGGGCTATGGGGAGGGAGAGTGGGGCAGTGGGATTAGTTTGGTGATCAATACAGGGCTATGGGGGAGAGAGAGTGGGGCAGTGGGATTAGTTTGGGGATCGATACAGGGCTATGGGGAGAGAGAGTGGGGCAGTGGGATTAGTTTGGGGATTGATACAGGGCTATGGGGGAGAGAGAGTGGGGCAGTGGGATTAGTTTGGGGATTGATAAAGGGCTATGGGGAGAGAGAGTGGGGCAGTGGGATTAGTTTGGGGATCGATACAGGGATATGGGGAGAGAGAGCGGGGCAGTGGGATTAGTTTGGGGTCGACACAGGGCTATGGGGAGAGAGAGCGGGGCAGTGGGATTAGTTTGGGGATCGACACAGGGCTATGGGGAGAGAGAGTGGGGCAGTGGGATTAGTTTGGCGATTGATACAGGGCTGTGGGGAGAGAGAGTGGGGCAGTGGGATTAGTTTGGGGATTTATACAGGGCTATGGGGAGAGAGAGCGGGGCAGTGGGATTAGTTTGGGGATTGACATAGGGCTATGGGGAGAATGAGAGTGGGGCAGTGGGATTAGTTTGGGGATCGATACAGGGCTATGGGGAGAGGGAGAGTGGGGCAGTGGGATTAGTTTGGGGATCGATACAGGGCTATGGGGAGAGAGTGGGGCAGTGGGATTAGTTTGGGGATCGATACAGGGCTATGGGGAGAGGGAGCGTGGGGCAGTGGGATTAGTTTGGGGATCGAAACAGGGCTATGGGGAGAGAGAGTGGGGTAGGGGGGATTAGTTTGGATACTGATACAGGGCTATGGGGAGAGAGAGTGGGGCAGTGGGATTAGTTTGGGGATTGATACAGGGCTATGGGGAGAGAGAGTGGGGCAGTGGGATTAGTTTGGGGATCGATACAGGGCTATGGGGAGAGAGAGAGGGGCAGTGGGATTAGTTTGGGGATCGATACAGGGCTATGGGGAGAGGGAGAGTGGGGCAGTGGGATTAGTTTGGGGATTGATACAGGGCTATGGGGAGAGAGAGCGGGGCAGTGGGATTAGTTTGGGGATTGACATAGGGCTATGGGGAGAGGGAGAGTGGGGCAGTGGGATTAGTTTGGGGATCGATACAGGGCTATGGGGAGAGAGTGGGGCAGTGGGATTAGTTTGGGGATCGATACAGGGCTATGGGGAGAGAGACTGGGGCAGTGGGATTAGTTTGGGGATTGATACAGGGCTATGGGGAGAGAGAGTGGGACAGTGGGATTAGTTTGGGGATTGATACAGGGCTATGGGGAGAGAGAGTGGGGCAGTGGGATTAGTTTGGGGAATGATACAGGGCTATGGGGAGAGAGAGTGGGGCAGTGGGATTAGTTTGGGGATCGATACAGGGCTATGGAGAGAGAGAGAGGGGCAGTGGGATTAGTTTGGGGGTTGACACAGGGCTATGGGGAGAGAGTGGGGCAGTGGGATTAGTTTGGGGATTGATACAGGGTTATGGGGGGAGAGAGTGGGGCAGTGGGATTAGTTTGGGGATCGATACAGGGCTATGGGGAGAGAGAGTGGGGCAGTGGGATTAGTTTGGATATTGATACAGGGCTGTGGGGAGAGAGAGTGGGGCAGTGGGATTAGTTTGGATATTGATACAGGGCTATGGGGAGAGGGAGAGTTGGGGCAGTGGGATTAGTTTGGGGATCGATACAGGGATATGGGGAGAAAGAGCGGGGGCAGTGGGATTAGTTTGGGGATCAATACAGGGCTATGGGGGAGAGAGAGTGGGACAGTGGGATTAGTTTGGGGATCGATACAGGGCTATGGGGAGAGAGAGTGGGACAGTGGGATTAGTTTGGGGATCGATACAGGGCTATGGGGAGAGAGAGTGGGACAGTGGGATTAGTTTGGGGATTGATACGGGGCTATTGGGAGAGAGAGTGGGGCAGTGGGATTAGTTTGGGGATTGATAGGGGGCTATGGGGAGGGAGAGTGGGGCAGTGGGATTAGTTTGGTGATCAATACAGGGCTATGGGGGAGAGAGAGTGGGGCAGTGGGATTAGTTTGGGGATCGATACAGGGCTATGGGGAGAGAGAGTGGGGCAGTGGGATTAGTTTGGGGATTGATACAGGGCTATGGGGGAGAGAGAGTGGGGCAGTGGGATTAGTTTGGGGATTGATAAAGGGCTATGGGGAGAGAGAGTGGGGCAGTGGGATTAGTTTGGGGATCGATACAGGGATATGGGGAGAGAGAGCGGGGCAGTGGGATTAGTTTGGGGTCGACACAGGGCTATGGGGAGAGAGAGCGGGGCAGTGGGATTAGTTTGGGGATCGACACAGGGCTATGGGGAGAGAGAGTGGGGCAGTGGGATTAGTTTGGCGATTGATACAGGGCTGTGGGGAGAGAGAGTGGGGCAGTGGGATTAGTTTGGGGATTTATACAGGGCTATGGGGAGAGAGAGCGGGGCAATGGGATTAGTTTGGGGATCGATACAGGGCTATGGGGAGAGAGAGTGGGGCAGTGGGATTAGTTTGGGGATTGATACAGGGCTATGGGGAGAGAGAGTGGGGCAGTGGGATTAGTTTGGGGATAGATACAGGGCTATGGGGAGAGAGAGTGGGGCAGTGGGATCAGTTTGGGGATTGATACTGGGGTATGTGGAGAGAGAGTGGGGCAGTGGGATTAGTTTGGGGATCGGTACAGGGCTATGGGGAGAGAGAGTGGGGCAGTGGGATTAGTTTGGGGATCGATACAGGGCTATGGGGAGAGAGAGCGGGGCAGTGGGATTAGTTTGGGGATCGATACAGGGCTATGGGGAGATGGAGAGTGGGGCAGTGGGATTAGTTTGGGGATTGATACAGGGCTATGGGGAGAGAGAGCGGGGCAGTGGGATTAGTTTGGGGATTGACATAGGGCTATGGGGAGAGGGAGAGTGGGGCAGTGGGATTAGTTTGGGGATCGATACAGGGCTATGGGGAGAGGGAGAGTGGGGCAGTGGGATTAGTTTGGGGATCGATACAGGGCTATGGGGAGAGAGTGGGGCAGTGGGATTAGTTTGGGGATCGATACAGGGCTATGGGGAGAGGGAGAGTGGGGCAGTGGGATTAGTTTGGGGATCGATACAGGGCTATGGGGAGAGAGAGTGGGGCAGGGGGGATTAGTTTGGATATTGATACAGGGCTATGGGGAGAGAGAGTGGGGCAGTGGGATTAGTTTGGGGATTGATACAGGGGTATGGGGAGAGAGAGTGGGGCAGTGGGATTAGTTTGGGGATCGATACAGGGCTATGGGGAGAGAGAGTGGGGCAGTGGGATTAGTTTGGGGATCGATACAGGGCTATGGGGGGAGAGAGTGGGGCAGTGGGATTAGTTTGGGGATCGATACAGGGCTATGGGGGGAGAGAGTGGGGCAGTGGGATTAGTTTGGGGATTGATACAGGGCTATGGGGAGAGAGAGTGGGGCAGTGGGATTAGTTTGGTGATCGATACAGGGCTATGGGGAGAGAGTGGGGCAGTGAGATTAGTTTGGGGATCGATACAAGGCTATGGGGAGAGAGAGCGGGGCAGTGGGATTAGTTTGGGGATCGGTACAGGGCTATGGGGAGAGAGAGCGGGGCAGTGGGATTAGTTTGGGGATCGGTACAGGGCTATGGGGAGAGAGAGTGGGGCAGTGGGATTAGTTTGGGGATCGATACAGCGCTATGGGGAGAGAGAGTGGGGCAGTGGGATTAGTTTGGGGATTGATACAGGGCTATGGGGAGAGGGTGAGTGGGGCAGTGGGATTAGTTTGGGGATCGATACAGGGCTATGGGGAGAGAGCGCGGGGCAGTGGGATTAGTTTGCGGATTGATACAGGGCTGTGGGGAGAGAGAGCGGGGCAGTGGGATTAGTTTGGGGATTGATACAGGGTTGTGGGGAGAGAGAGTGGGGCAGTGGGATTAGTTTGGGGATCGATACAGGGCTATGGGGGAGAGTGAGTGGGGCAGTGGGATGAGTTTGGGGATTGATACAGGGCTATGGGGGAGAGTGAGTGGGGCAGTGGGATTAGTTTGGGAATTGATAAAGGGCTATGGGGAGAGAGAGTGGGGCAGTGGGATTAGTTTGGGGATCGGTACAGGGCTATGGGGAGAGAGAGTGGGACAGTGGGATTAGTTTGGGGATTGATACAGGGCTATGGGGGAGAGAGAGTGGGACAGTGGGATTAGTTTGGGGATTGATATAGGACTATGGGGAGAGAGAGTGGGGCAGTGGGATTAGTTTGGGGATCGATACAGGGCTACGGGGAGAGAGAGTGGGGCAGTGGGATTAGTTTGGGGATTGATACGGGGCTATGGGGAGAGAGCGGGGCAGTGGGATTAGTTTGGGGATTGATACAGGGCTATGGGGGAGAGAAGTGGGGCAGTGGGATTAGTTTGGGGATTGATAAAGGGCTATGGGGAGAGAGAGTGGGGCAGTGGGATTAGTTTGGGGATTGATACAGGGCTATGGGGGAGAGAGAGTGGGACAGTGGGATTAGTTTGGGGATTGATATAGGACTATGGGGAGAGAGAGTGGGGCAGTGGGATTAGTTTGGGGATTGATACGTGGCTATGGGGAGAGAGAGCGGGGCAGTGGGATTAGTTTGGGGATCGACACAGGGCTATGGGGAGAGAGAGCGGGGCAGTGGGATTAGTTTGGGGATCGACACAGGGCTATGGGGAGAGAGAGTGGGGCAGTGGGATTAGTTTGGCGATTGATACAGGGCTGTGGGGAGAGAGAGTGGGGCAGTGGGATTAGTTTGGGGATTGATACTGGGGTATGTGGAGAGAGAGTGGGGCAGTGGGATTAGTTTGGGGATCGGTACAGGGCTATGGGGAGAGAGAGTGGGGCAGTGGGATTAGTTTGGGGATCGATACAGGGCTATGGGGAGAGAGAGCGGGGCAGTGGGATTAGTTTGGGGATCGATACAGGGCTATGGGGAGAGGGAGAGTGGGGCAGTGGGATTAGTTTGGGGATTGATACAGGGCTATGGGGAGAGAGAGCGGGGCAGTGGGATTAGTTTGGGGATTGACATAGGGCTATGGGGAGAGGGAGAGTGGGGCAGTGGGATTAGTTTGGGGATCGATACAGGGCTATGGGGAGAGGGAGAGTGGGGCAGTGGGATTAGTTTGGGGATCGATACAGGGCTATGGGGAGAGAGTGGGGCAGTGGGATTAGTTTGGGGATCGATACAGGGCTATGGGGAGAGGGAGCGTGGGGCAGTGGGATTAGTTTGGGGATCGATACAGGGCTCTGGGGGAGAGAGAGTGGGACAGTGGGATTAGTTTGGGGATCGATACAGGGCTATGGGGAGAGAGAGTGGGACAGTGGGATTAGTTTGGGGATCGATACAGGGCTATGGGGAGAGAGAGTGGGACAGTGGGATTAGTTTGGGGATTGATACGGGGCTATTGGGAGAGAGAGTGGGGCAGTGGGATTAGTTTGGGGATTGATAGGGGGCTATGGGGAGGGAGAGTGGGGCAGTGGGATTAGTTTGGTGATCGATACAGGGCTATGGGGGAGAGAGAGTGGGGCAGTGGGATTAGTTTGGGGATCGATACAGGGCTATGGGGAGAGAGAGTGGGGCAGTGGGATTAGTTTGGGGATTGATACAGGGCTATGGGGGAGAGAGAGTGGGGCAGTGGGATTAGTTTGGGGATTGATAAAGGGCTATGGGGAGAGAGAGTGGGGCAGTGGGATTAGTTTGGGGATCGATACAGGGATATGGGGAGAGAGAGCGGGGCAGTGGGATTAGTTTGGGGATCGACACAGGGCTATGGGGAGAGAGAGCGGGGCAGTGGGATTAGTTTGGGGATCGACACAGGGCTATGGGGAGAGAGAGTGGGGCAGTGGGATTAGTTTGGCGATTGATACAGGGCTGTGGGGAGAGAGAGTGGGGCAGTGGGATTAGTTTGGGGATTTATACAGGGCTATGGGGAGAGAGAGCGGGGCAATGGGATTAGTTTGGGGATCGATACAGGGCTATGGGGAGAGAGAGTGGGGCAGTGGGATTAGTTTGGGGATTGATACAGGGCTATGGGGAGAGAGAGTGGGGCAGTGGGATTAGTTTGGGGATAGATACAGGGTTATGGGGAGAGAGAGTGGGGCAGTGGGATTAGTTTGGGGATCGATACAGGGCTATGGGGGGAGAGAGTGGGGCAGTGGGATTAGTTTGGGGATTGATACTGGGGTATGTGGAGAGAGAGTGGGGCAGTGGGATTAGTTTGGGGATCGGTACAGGGCTATGGGGAGAGACAGTGGGGCAGTGGGATTAGTTTGGGGATCGATACAGGGCTATGGGGAGAGAGAGCGGGGCAGTGGGATTAGTTTGGGGATCGATACAGGGCTTTGGGGAGAGGGAGAGTGGGGCAGTGGGATTAGTTTGGGGATTGATACAGGGCTATGGGGAGAGAGAGCGGGGCAGTCGGATTAGTTTGGGGATTGACATAGGGCTATGGGGAGAGGGAGAGTGGGGCAGTGGGATTAGTTTGGGGATCGATACAGGGCTATGGGGAGAGGGAGAGTGGGGCAGTGGGATTAGTTTGGGGATCGATACAGGGCTATGGGGAGAGAGTGGGGCAGTGGGATTAGTTTGGGGATCGATACAGGGCTATGGGGAGAGGGAGAGTGGGGCAGTGGGATTAGTTTGGGGATCGATACAGGGCTATGGGGAGAGAGAGTGGGGCAGTGGGATTAGTTTGGGGATTGATACAGGGCTATGGGGAGAGAGAGTGGGGCAGTGGGATTAGTTTGGGGATCGATACAGGACTATGGGGAGAGAGAGTGGGGCAGGGGGGATTAGTTTGGATATTGATACAGGGCTATGGGGAGAGAGAGTGGGGCAGTGGGATTAGTTTGGGGATTGATACAGGGCTATGGGGAAAGAGAGTGGGACAGTGGGATTAGTTTGGTGATTGATACAGGGCTATGGGGAGAGAGAGTGGTGCAGTGGGATTAGTTTGGGGAATGATACAGGGCTATGGGGAGAGAGAGTGGGGCAGTGGGATTAGTTTGGTGATTGATACAGGGCTATGGGGAGAGAGAGTGGGGCAGTGGGATTAGTTTGAGGATTTATACCGGGCTATGGGGAGAGAGAGCGGGGCAATGGGATTAGTTTGGGGATCGATACAGGGCTATGGGGAGAGAGAGTGGGGCAGTGGGATTAGTTTGGGGATTGATACAGGGCTATGGGGAGAGAGAGTGGGGCAGTGGGATTAGTTTGGGGATAGATACAGGGCTATGGGGAGAGAGAGTGGGGCAGTGGGATTAGTTTGGGGATCGATACAGGGCTATGGGGAGAGAGAGCGGGGCAGTGGGATTAGTTTGGGGATTGATACTGGGGTATGTGGAGAGAGAGTGGGGCAGTGGGATTAGTTTGGGGATCGATACAGGGCTATGGGGAGAGAGAGCGGGGCAGTGGGATTAGTTTGGGGATCGATACAGGGCTATGGGGAGAGAGAGCGGGGCAGTGGGATTAGTTTGGGGATCGATACAGGGCTATGGGGAGAGGGAGAGTGGGGCAGTGGGATTAGTTTGGGGATTGATACAGGGCTATGGGGAGAGAGAGCGGGGCAGTGGGATTAGTTTGGGGATTGACATAGGGCTATGGGGAGAGGGAGAGTGGGGCAGTGGGATTAGTTTGGGGATCGATACAGGGCTATGGGGAGAGGGAGAGTGGGGCAGTGGGATTAGTTTCGGGATCGATACAGGGCTATGGGGAGAGAGTGGGGCAGTGGGATTAGTTTGGGGATCGATACAGGGCTATGGGGAGAGGGAGAGTGGGGCAGTGGGATTAGTTTGGGGATCGATACAGGGCTATGGGGAGAGAGAGTGGGGCAGGGGGGATTAGTTTGGATATTGATACAGGGCTATGGGGAGAGAGAGTGGGGCAGTGGGATTAGTTTGGGGATTGATACAGGGCTATGGGGAAAGAGAGTGGGACAGTGGGATTAGTTTGGGGATTGATACAGGGGTATGGGGAGAGAGAGTGGGGCAGTGGGATTAGTTTGGGGAGTGATACACGGCTATGGGGAGAGAGAGTGGGGCAGTGGGATTAGTTTGGTGATTGATACAGGGCTATGGGGAGAGAGAGTGGGGCAGTGGGATTAGTTTGAGGATTTATACTGGGCTATGGGGAGAGAGAGCGGGGCAATGGGATTAGTTTGGGGATCGATACAGGGCTATGGGGAGAGAGAGTGGGGCAGTGGGATTAGTTTGGGGATTGATACAGGGCTATGGGGAGAGAGAGTGGGGCAGTGGGATTAGTTTGGGTATAGATACAGGGCTATGGGGAGAGAGAGTGGGGCAGTGGGATTAGTTTGGGGATCGATACAGGGCTATGGGGAGAGAGAGCGGGGCAGTGGGATTAGTTTGGGGATTGATACTGGGGTATGTGGAGAGAGAGTGGGGCAGTGGGATTAGTTTGGGGATCGGTACAGGGCTATGGGGAGAGAGAGTGGGGCAGTGGGATTAGTTTGGGGATCGATACAGGGCTATGGGGAGAGAGAGTGGGGTAGGGGGGATTAGTTTGGATACTGATACAGGGCTATGGGGAGAGAGAGTGGGGCAGTGGGATTAGTTTGGGGATTGATACAGGGCTATGGGGAGAGAGAGTGGGGCAGTGGGTTTAGTTTGGGGATCGATACAGGGCTATGGGGAGAGACAGTGGGGCAGTGGGATTAGTTTGGGGATTGACATAGGGCTATGGGGAGAGGGAGAGTGGGGCAGTGGGATTAGTTTGGGGATTGATACAGGGCTATGGGGAAAGAGAGTGGGACAGTGGGATTAGTTTGGGGATTGATACAGGGGTATGGGGAGAGAGAGTGGGGCAGTGGGATTAGTTTGGGGAGTGATACACGGCTATGGGGAGAGAGAGTGGGGCAGTGGGATTAGTTTGGTGATTGATACAGGGCTATGGGGAGAGAGAGTGGGGCAGTGGGATTAGTTTGAGGATTTATACTGGGCTATGGGGAGAGAGAGCGGGGCAATGGGATTAGTTTGGGGATCGATACAGGGCTATGGGGAGAGAGAGTGGGGCAGTGGGATTAGTTTGGGGATTGATACAGGGCTATGGGGAGAGAGAGTGGGGCAGTGGGATTAGTTTGGGTATAGATACAGGGCTATGGGGAGAGAGAGTGGGGCAGTGGGATTAGTTTGGGGATCGATACAGGGCTATGGGGAGAGAGAGCGGGGCAGTGGGATTAGTTTGGGGATTGATACTGGGGTATGTGGAGAGAGAGTGGGGCAGTGGGATTAGTTTGGGGATCGGTACAGGGCTATGGGGAGAGAGAGTGGGGCAGTGGGATTAGTTTGGGGATCGATACAGGGCTATGGGGAGAGAGAGTGGGGTAGGGGGGATTAGTTTGGATACTGATACAGGGCTATGGGGAGAGAGAGTGGGGCAGTGGGATTAGTTTGGGGATTGATACAGGGCTATGGGGAGAGAGAGTGGGGCAGTGGGTTTAGTTTGGGGATCGATACAGGGCTATGGGGAGAGACAGTGGGGCAGTGGGATTAGTTTGGGGATTGACATAGGGCTATGGGGAGAGGGAGAGTGGGGCAGTGGGATTAGTTTGGGGATCGATACAGGGCTATGGGGAGAGGGAGAGTGGGGCAGTGGGATTAGTTTGGGGATCGATACAGGGCTATGGGGAGAGAGTGGGGCAGTGGGATTAGTTTGGGGATCGATACAGGGCTATGGGGAGAGGGAGAGTGGGGCAGTGGGATTAGTTTGGGGATCGATACAGGGCTATGGGGAGAGAGAGTGGGGCAGTGGGATTAGTTTGGCGATTGATACAGGGCTGTGGGGAGAGAGAGTGGGCCAGTGGGATTAGTTTGGGGATTGATACTGGGGTATGTGGAGAGAGAGTGGGGCAGTGGGATTAGTTTGGGGATCGGTACAGGGCTATGGGGAGAGGGAGAGTGGGGCAGTGGGATTAGTTTGGGGATCGATACAGGGCTATGGGGAGAGAGAGCGGGGCAGTGGGATTAGTTTGGGGATCGACACAGGGCTATGGGGAGAGAGAGCGGGGCAGTGGGATTAGTTTGGGGATCGACACAGGGCTATGTGGAGAGAGAGTGGGGCAGTGGGATTAGTTTGGCGATCGATACAGTGCTGTGGGGAGAGAGAGTGGGGCAGTGGGATTAGTTTGGGGATTGATACTGGGGTATGTGGAGAGAGAGTGGGGCAGTGGGATTAGTTTGGGGATCGGTACAGGGCTATGGGGAGAGAGAGTGGGGCAGTGGGATTAGTTTGGGGATCGATACAGGGCTATGGGGAGAGAGAGCGGGGCAGTGGGATTAGTTTGGGGATCGATACAGGGCTATGGGGAGAGGGAGAGTGGGGCAGTGGGATTAGTTTGGGGATCGATACAGGGCTATGGGGAGAGAGAGTGGGGCAGTGGGATTAGTTTGGGGATTGATACAGGGCTATGGGGAGAGAGAGTGGGGCAGTGGGATTAGTTTGGGGATCGATACAGGACTATGGGGAGAGAGAGTGGGGCAGGGGGGATTAGTTTGGATATTGATACAGGGCTATGGGGAGAGAGAGTGGGGCAGTGGGATTAGTTTGGGGATTGATACAGGGCTATGGGGAAAGAGAGTGGGACAGTGGGATTAGTTTGGTGATTGATACAGGGCTATGGGGAGAGAGAGTGGTGCAGTGGGATTAGTTTGGGGAATGATACACGGCTATGGGGAGAGAGAGTGGGGCAGTGGGATTAGTTTGGTGATTGATACAGGGCTATGGGGAGAGAGAGTGGGGCAGTGGGATTAGTTTGAGGATTTATACCGGGCTATGGGGAGAGAGAGCGGGGCAATGGGATTAGTTTGGGGATCGATACAGGGCTATGGGGAGAGAGAGTGGGGCAGTGGGATTAGTTTGGGGATTGATACAGGGCTATGGGGAGAGAGAGTGGGGCAGTGGGATTAGTTTGGGGATAGATACAGGGCTATGGGGAGAGAGAGTGGGGCAGTGGGATTAGTTTGGGGATCGATACAGGGCTATGGGGAGAGAGAGCGGGGCAGTGGGATTAGTTTGGGGATTGATACTGGGGTATGTGGAGAGAGAGTGGGGCAGTGGGATTAGTTTGGGGATCGGTACAGGGCTATGGGGAGAGAGAGTGGGGCAGTGGGATTAGTTTGGGGATCGATACAGGGCTATGGGGAGAGAGAGCGGGGCAGTGGGATTAGTTTGGGGATCGATACAGGGCTATGGGGAGAGGGAGAGTGGGGCAGTGGGATTAGTTTGGGGATTGATACAGGGCTATGGGGAGAGAGAGCGGGGCAGTGGGATTAATTTGGGGATTGACATAGGGCTATGGGGAGAGGGAGAGTGGGGCAGTGGGATTAGTTTGGGGATCGATACAGGGCTATGGGGAGAGGGAGAGTGGGGCAGTGGGATTAGATTGGGGATCGATACAGGGCTATGGGGAGAGAGTGGGGCAGTGGGATTAGTTTGGGGATCGATACAGGGCTATGGGGAGAGGGAGAGTGGGGCAGTGGGATTAGTTTGGGGATCGATACAGGGCTATGGGGAGAGAGAGTGGGGCAGGGGGGATTAGTTTGGATATTGATACAGGGCTATGGGGAGAGAGAGCGGGGCAATGGGATTAGTTTGGGGATTGATACAGGGCTATGGGGAAAGAGAGTGGGACAGTGGGATTAGTTTGGGGATTGATACAGGGGTATGGGGAGAGAGAGTGGGGCAGTGGGATTAGTTTGGGGAATGATACACGGCTATGGGGAGAGAGAGTGGGGCAGTGGGATTAGTTTGGTGATTGATACAGGGCTATGGGGAGAGAGAGTGGGGCAGTGGGATTAGTTTGAGGATTTATACTGGGCTATGGGGAGAGAGAGCGGGGCAATGGGATTAGTTTGGGGATCGATACAGGGCTATGGGGAGAGAGAGTGGGGCAGTGGGATTAGTTTGGGGATTGATACAGGGCTATGGGGAGAGAGAGTGGGGCAGTGGGATTAGTTTGGGGATAGATACAGGGCTATGGGGAGAGAGAGTGGGGCAGTGGGATTAGTTTGGGGATCGATACAGGGCTATGGGGAGAGAGAGCGGGGCAGTGGGATTAGTTTGGGGATTGATACTGGGGTATGTGGAGAGAGAGTGGGGCAGTGGGATTAGTTTGGGGATCGGTACAGGGCTATGGGGAGAGAGAGTGGGGCAGTGGGATTAGTTTGGGGATCGATACAGGGCTATGGGGAGAGAGAGTGGGGTAGGGGGGATTAGTTTGGATACTGATACAGGGCTATGGGGAGAGAGAGTGGGGCAGTGGGATTAGTTTGGGGATTGATACAGGGCTATGGGGAGAGAGAGTGGGGCAGTGGGATTAGTTTGGGGATCGATACAGGGCTATGGGGAGAGACAGTGGGGCAGTGGGATTAGTTTGGGGATCGATACAGGGCTATGGGGAGAGAGAGCGGGGCAGTGGGATTAGTTTGGCGATCGATACAGGGCTATGGGGAGAGGGAGAGTGGGGCAGTGGGATTAGTTTGGGGATCGATACAGGGCTATGGGGAGAGAGAGTGGGGCAGGGGGGATTAGTTTGGATATTGATACAGGGCTATGGGGAGAGAGAGTGGGGCAGTGGGATTAGTTTGGGGATTGATACAGGGCTATGGGGAAAGAGAGTGGGACAGTGGGATTAGTTTGGGGATTGATACAGGGCTATGGGGAGAGAGAGTGGGGCAGTGGGATTAGTTTGGGGAATGATACAGGGCTATGGGGAGAGAGAGTGGGGCAGTGGGATTAGTTTGGGGATCGATACAGGGCTATGGAGAGAGAGAGAGGGGCAGTGGGATTAGTTTGGGGGTTGACACAGGGCTATGGGGAGAGAGTGGGGCAGTGGGATTAGTTTGGGGATTGATACAGGGTTATGGGGGGAGAGAGTGGGGCAGTGGGATTAGTTTGGGGATCGATACAGGGCTATGGGGAGAGAGAGTGGGGCAGTGGGATTAGTTTGGATATTGATACAGGGCTGTGGGGAGAGAGAGTGGGGCAGTGGGATTAGTTTGGGGATCGATACAGGGCTATGGAGAGAGAGAGTGGGGCAGTGGGATTAGTTTGGGGGTTGACACAGGGCTATGGGGAGAGGGAGAGTGGGGCAGTGGGATTAGTTTGGGGATCGATACAGGGCTATGGGGAGAGGGAGAGTGGGGCAGTGGGATTAGTTTGGGGATCGATACAGGGCTATGGGGAGAGAGAGTGGGGCAGTGGGATTAGTTTGGGGATCGATACAGGGCTGTGGGGAGAGAGAGTGGGGCAGTGGGATTAGTTTGGGGATTTATACAGGGCTATGGGGAGAGAGAGCGGGGCAATGGGTTTAGTTTGGGGATCGATACAGGGCTATGGGGAGAGAGAGTGGGGCAGTGGGATTAGTTTGGGGATTGATACAGGGCTATGGGGAGAGAGAGTGGGGCAGTGGGATTAGTTTGGGGATAGATACAGGGTTATGGGGAGAGAGAGTGGGGCAGTGGGATTAGTTTGGGGATCGATACAGGGCTATGGGGGGAGAGAGTGGGGCAGTGGGATTAGTTTGGGGATTGATACTGGGGTATGTGGAGAGAGAGTGGGGCAGTGGGATTAGTTTGGGGATCGGTACAGGGCTATGGGGAGAGACAGTGGGGCAGTGGGATTAGTTTGGGGATCGATACAGGGCTATGGAGAGAGAGAGCGGGGCAGTGGGATTAGTTTGGGGATCGATACAGGGCTATGGGGAGAGTGAGCGGGGCAGTGGGATTAGTTTGGGGATCGACACAGGGCTATGGGGAGAGAGAGCGGGGCAGTGGGATTAGTTTGGGGATCGACACAGGGCTATGTGGAGAGAGAGTGGGGCAGTGGGATTAGTTTGGCGATTGATACAGGGCTGTGGGGAGAGAGAGTGGGGCAGTGGGATTAGTTTGGGGATTGATACTGGGGTATGTGGAGAGAGAGTGGGGCAGTGGGATTAGTTTGGGGATCGGTACAGGGCTATGGGGAGAGAGAGTGGGGCAGTGGGATTAGTTTGGGGATCGATACAGGGCTATGGGGAGAGAGAGCGGGGCAGTGGGATTAGTTTGGGGATCGATACAGGGCTATGGGGAGAGGGAGAGTGGGGCAGTGGGATTAGTTTGGGGATTGATACAGGGCTATGGGGAGAGAGAGCGGGGCAGTGGGATTAGTTTGGGGATTGACATAGGGCTATGGGGAGAGGGAGAGTGGGGCAGTGGGATTAGTTTGGGGATCGATACAGGGCTATGGGGAGAGGGAGAGTGGGGCAGTGGGATTAGTTTGGGGATCGATACAGGGCTATGGGGAGAGAGTGGGGCAGTGGGATTAGTTTGGGGATCGATACAGGGCTATGGGGAGAGGGAGCGTGGGGCAGTGGGATTAGTTTGGGGATCGATACAGGGCTATGGGGAGAGAGAGTGGGGTAGGGGGGATTAGTTTGGATACTGATACAGGGCTATGGGGAGAGAGAGTGGGGCAGTGGGATTAGTTTGGGGATTGATACAGGGCTATGGGGAGAGAGAGTGGGGCAGTGGGATTAGTTTGGGGATCGATACAGGGCTATGGGGAGAGAGAGCGGGGCAGTGGGATTAGTTTGGGGATCGATACAGGGCTATGGGGAGAGGGAGAGTGGGGCAGTGGGATTAGTTTGGGGATTGATACAGGGCTATGGGGAGAGAGAGCGGGGCAGTGGGATTAGTTTGGGGATTGACATAGGGCTATGGGGAGAGGGAGAGTGGGGCAGTGGGATTAGTTTGGGGATCGATACAGGGCTATGGGGAGAGAGTGGGGCAGTGGGATTAGTTTGGGGATCGATACAGGGCTATGGGGAGAGGGAGAGTGGGGCAGTGGGATTAGTTTGGGGATCGATACAGGGCTATGGGGAGAGAGAGTGGGGCAGGGGGGATTAGTTTGGATATTGATACAGGGCTATGGGGAGAGAGAGTGGGGCAGTGGGATTAGTTTGGGGATTGATACAGGGCTATGGGGAAAGAGAGTGGGACAGTGGGATGAGTTTGGGGATTGATACAGGGCTATGGGGAGAGAGAGTGGGGCAGTGGGATTAGTTTGGGGAATGATACAGGGCTATGGGGAGAGAGAGTGGGGCAGTGGGATTAGTTTGGGGATCGATACAGGGCTATGGAGAGAGAGAGAGGGGCAGTGGGATTAGTTTGGGGGTTGACACAGGGCTATGGGGAGAGAGTGGGGCAGTGGGATTAGTTTGGGGATTGATACAGGGTTATGGGGGGAGAGAGTGGGGCAGTGGGATTAGTTTGGGGATCGATACAGGGCTATGGGGAGAGAGAGTGGGGCAGTGGGATTAGTTTGGATATTGATACAGGGCTGTGGGGAGAGAGAGTGGGGCAGTGGGATTAGTTTGGGGATCGATACAGGGCTATGGAGAGAGAGAGTGGGGCAGTGGGATTAGTTTGGGGGTTGACACAGGGCTATGGGGAGAGAGTGGGGCAGTGGGATTAGTTTGGGGATTGATACAGGGTTATGGGGGGAGAGAGTGGGGCAGTGGGATTAGTTTGGGGATCGATACAGGGCTATGGGGAGAGAGAGTGGGGCAGTGGGATTAGTTTGGATATTGATACAGGGCTGTGGGGAGAGAGAGTGGGGCAGTGGGATTAGTTTGGATATTGATACAGGGCTGTGGGGAGAGAGAGTGGGGCAGTGGGATTAGTTTAGGGATTGATACAGGGCTATGGGGAGAGAGAGTTGGACAGTGGGATTAGTTTGGGGATCGATACAGGGCTATGGGGAGAGAGTGGGGCAGTGGGATTAGTTTGGGGATCGATACAGGGATATGGGGAGAGAGAGCGGGGCAGTGGGATTAGTTTGGGGATCGACACAGGGCTATGGGGAGAGAGAGCGGGGCAGTGGGATTAGTTTGGGGATCGACTCAGGGCTATGGGGAGAGAGAGTGGGGCAGTGGGATTAGTTTGGCGATTGATACAGGGCTGTGGGGAGAGAGAGTGGGGCAGTGGGATTAGTTTGGGGATTTATACAGGGCTATGGGGAGAGAGAGCGGGGCAATGGGTTTAGTTTGGGGATCGATACAGGGCTATGGGGAGAGAGAGTGGGGCAGTGGGATTAGTTTGGGGATTGATACAGGGCTATGGGGAGAGAGAGTGGGGCAGTGGGATTAGTTTGGGGATAGATACAGGGTTATGGGGAGAGAGAGTGGGGCAGTGGGATTAGTTTGGGGATCGATACAGGGCTATGGGGGGAGAGAGTGGGGCAGTGGGATTAGTTTGGGGATTGATACTGGGGTATGTGGAGAGAGAGTGGGGCAGTGGGATTAGTTTGGGGATCGGTACAGGGCTATGGGGAGAGACAGTGGGGCAGTGGGATTAGTTTGGGGATCGATACAGGGCTATGGAGAGAGAGAGCGGGGCAGTGGGATTAGTTTGGGGATCGATACAGGGCTATGGGGAGAGGGAGAGTGGGGCAGTGGGATTAGTTTGGGGATTGATACAGGGCTATGGGGAGAGAGAGCGGGGCAGTCGGATTAGTTTGGGGATTGACATAGGGCTATGGGGAGAGGGAGAGTGGGGCAGTGGGATTAGTTTGGGGATCGATACAGGGCTATGGGGAGAGGGAGAGTGGGGCAGTGGGATTAGTTTGGGGATCGATACAGGGCTATGGGGAGAGAGAGTGGGGAAGAGGGATTAGTTTGGGGATTGATACAGGGCTATGGGGAGAGAGAGTGGGGCAGTGGGATTAGTTTGGGGATCGATACAGGACTATGGGGAGAGAGAGTGGGGCAGGGGGGATTAGTTTGGATATTGATACAGGGCTATGGGGAGAGAGAGTGGGACAGTGGGATTAGTTTGGTGATTGATACAGGGCTATGGGGAAAGAGAGTGGGGCAGTGGGATTAGTTTGAGGATTTATACCGGGCTATGGGGAGAGAGAGCGGGGCAATGGGATTAGTTTGGGGATCGATACAGGGCTATGGGGAGAGAGAGTGGGGCAGTGGGATTAGTTTGGGGATTGATACAGGGCTATGGGGAGAGAGAGTGGGGCAGTGGGATTAGTTTGGGGATAGATACAGGGCTATGGGGAGAGAGAGTGGGGCAGTGGGATTAGTTTGGGGATCGATACAGGGCTATGGGGAGAGAGAGCGGGGCAGTGGGATTAGTTTGGGGATTGATACTGGGGTATGTGGAGAGAGAGTGGGGCAGTGGGATTAGTTTGGGGATCGGTACAGGGCTATGGGGAGAGAGAGTGGGGCAGTGGGATTAGTTTGGGGATCGATACAGGGCTATGGGGAGAGAGAGCGGGGCAGTGGGATTAGTTTGGGGATCGATACAGGGCTATGGGGAGAGGGAGAGTGGGGCAGTGGGATTAGTTTGGGGATTGATACAGGGCTATGGGGAGAGAGAGTGGGGCAGTGGGATTAGTTTGGGGATTGACATAGGGCTATGGGGAGAGGGAGAGTGGGGCAGTGGGATTAGTTCGGGGATCGATACAGGGCTATGGGGAGAGGGAGAGTGGGGCAGTGGGATTAGTTTGGGGATCGATACAGGGCTATGGGGAGTGAGTGGGGCAGTGGGATTAGTTTGGGGAATGATACAGGGCTATGGGGAGAGAGAGTGGGACAGTGGGATTAGTTTGGGGATTGATACAGGGCTATGGGGAGAGAGAGTGGGGCAGTGGGATTAGTTTGGGGAATGATACAGGGCTATGGGGAGAGAGAGTGGGGCAGTGGGATTAGTTTGGGGATCGATACAGGGCTATGGAGGGAGAGAGAGAGAGGGGCAGTGGGATTAGTTTGGGGGTTGACACAGGGCTATGGGGAGAGAGTGGGGCAGTGGGATTAGTTTGGGGATTGATACAGGGTTATGGGGGGAGAGAGTGGGGCAGTGGGATTAGTTTGGGGATCGATACAGGGCTATGGGGAGAGAGAGTGGGGCAGTGGGATTAGTTTGGATATTGATACAGGGCTGTGGGGAGAGAGAGTGGGGCAGTGGGATTAGTTTGGATATTGATACAGGGCTATGGGGAGAGGGAGAGTTGGGGCAGTGGGATTAGTTTGGGGATCGATACAGGGATATGGGGAGAAAGAGCGGGGGCAGTGGGATTAGTTTGGGGATCGATACAGGGCTCTGGGGGAGAGAGAGTGGGACAGTGGGATTAGTTTGGGGATCGATACAGGGCTATGGGGAGAGAGAGTGGGACAGTGGGATTAGTTTGGGGATCGATACAGGGCTATGGGGAGAGAGAGTGGGACAGTGGGATTAGTTTGGGGATTGATACGGGGCTATTGGGAGAGAGAGTGGGGCAGTGGGATTAGTTTGGGGATTGATAGGGGGCTATGGGGAGGGAGAGTGGGGCAGTGGGATTAGTTTGGTGATCGATACAGGGCTATGGGGGAGAGAGAGTGGGGCAGTGGGATTCGTTTGGGGATCGATACAGGGCTATGGGGAGAGAGAGTGGGGCAGTGGGATTAGTTTGGGGATTGATACAGGGCTATGGGGAGAGAGAGTGGGGCAGTGGGATTAGTTTGGGGATTGACACAGGGCTATGGGGAGAGAGAGTGGGGCAGTGGGATTAGTTTGGGGATAGATACAGGGCTATGGGGAGAGAGAGTGGGGCAGTGGGATTAGTTTGGGGATCGATACAGGGATATGGGGAGAAAGAGCGGGGGCAGTGGGATTAGTTTGGGGATCGATACAGGGCTCTGGGGGAGAGAGAGTGGGACAGTGGGATTAGTTTGGGGATCGATACAGGGCTATGGGGAGAGAGAGTGGGACAGTGGGATTAGTTTGGGGATCGATACAGGGCTATGGGGAGAGAGAGTGGGACAGTGGGATTAGTTTGGGGATTGATACGGGGCTATTGGGAGAGAGAGTGGGGCAGTGGGATTAGTTTGGGGATTGATAGGGGGCTATGGGGAGGGAGAGTGGGGCAGTGGGATTAGTTTGGTGATCGATACAGGGCTATGGGGGAGAGAGAGTGGGGCAGTGGGATTCGTTTGGGGATCGATACAGGGCTATGGGGAGAGAGAGTGGGGCAGTGGGATTAGTTTGGGGATTGATACAGGGCTATGGGGAGAGAGAGTGGGGCAGTGGGATTAGTTTGGGGATTGACACAGGGCTATGGGGAGAGAGAGTGGGGCAGTGGGATTAGTTTGGGGATAGATACAGGGCTATGGGGAGAGAGAGTGGGGCAGTGGGATTAGTTTGGGGATCGATACAGGGCTATGGGGAGAGAGAGTGGGGCAGTGGGATTAGTTTGGGGATTGATACAGGGCTATGGGGAGAGAGAGTGGGGCAGTGGGAGAAGTTTGGGGATCGATACAGGGATATGGGGAGAGAGAGCGGGGCAGTGGGATTAGTTTGGGGATCGACACAGGGCTATGGGGAGAGAGAGCGGGGCAGTGGGATTAGTTTGGGGATCGACACAGGGCTATGGGGAGAGAGAGTGGGGCAGTGGGATTAGTTTGGCGATTGATACAGGGCTGTGGGGAGAGAGAGTGGGGCAGTGGGATTAGTTTGGGGATTTATACAGGGCTATGGGGAGAGAGAGCGGGGCAATGGGATTAGTTTGGGGATCGATACAGGGCTATGGGGAGAGAGAGTGGGGCAGTGGGATTAGTTTGGGGATTGATACAGGGCTATGGGGAGAGAGAGTGGGGCAGTGGGATTAGTTTGGGGATAGATACAGGGTTATGGGGAGAGAGAGTGGGGCAGTGGGATTAGTTTGGGGATCGATACAGGGCTATGGGGGGAGAGAGTGGGGCAGTGGGATTAGTTTGGGGATTGATACTGGGGTATGTGGAGAGAGAGTGGGGCAGTGGGATTAGTTTGGGGATCGGTACAGGGCTATGGGGAGAGACAGTGGGGCAGTGGGATTAGTTTGGGGATCGATACAGGGCTATGGGGAGAGAGAGCGGGGCAGTGGGATTAGTTTGGGGATCGATACAGGGCTATGGGGAGAGGGAGAGTGGGGCAGTGGGATTAGTTTGGGGATTGATACAGGGCTATGGGGAGAGAGAGCGGGGCAGTGGGATTAGTTTGGGGATTGACATAGGGCTATGGGGAGAGGGAGAGTGGGGCAGTGGGATTAGTTTGGGGATCGATACAGGGCTATGGGGAGAGGGAGAGTGGGGCAGTGGGATTAGTTTGGGGATCGATACAGGGCTATGGGGAGAGAGTGGGGCAGTGGGATTAGTTTGGGGATCGATACAGGGCTATGGGGAGAGGGAGAGTGGGGCAGTGGGATTAGTTTGGGGATCGATACAGGGCTATGGGGAGAGAGAGTGGGGCAGTGGGATTAGTTTGGGGATTGATACAGGGCTATGGGGAGAGAGAGTGGGGCAGTGGGATTAGTTTGGGGATCGATACAGGACTATGGGGAGAGAGAGTGGGGCAGTGGGATTAGTTTGGATATTGATACAGGGCTATGGGGAGAGAGAGTGGGGCAGTGGGATTAGTTTGGGGATTGATACAGGGCTATGGGGAAAGAGAGTGGGACAGTGGGATTAGTTTGGTGATTGATACAGGGCTATGGGGAGAGAGAGTGGTGCAGTGGGATTAGTTTGGGGAATGATACACGGCTATGGGGAGAGAGAGTGGGGCAGTGGGATTAGTTTGGTGATTGATACAGGGCTATGGGGAGAGAGAGTGGGGCAGTGGGATTAGTTTGAGGATCGACACAGGGATATGGGGAGAGAGAGCGGGGCAATGGGATTAGTTTGGGGATCGATACAGGGCTATGGGGAGAGAGAGTGGGGCAGTGGGATTAGTTTGGGGATTGATACAGGGCTATGGGGAGAGAGAGTTGGGCAGTGGGATTAGTTTGGGGATAGATACAGGGCTATGGGGAGAGAGAGTGGGGCAGTGGGATTAGTTTGGGGATCGATACAGGGCTATGGGGAGAGAGAGCGGGGCAGTGGGATTAGTTTGGGGATTGATACTGGGGTATGTGGAGAGAGAGTGGGGCAGTGGGATTAGTTTGGGGATCGGTACAGGGCTATGGGGAGAGAGAGTGGGGCAGTGGGATTAGTTTGGGGATCGATACAGGGCTATGGGGAGAGAGAGCGGGGCAGTGGGATTAGTTTGGGGATCGATACAGGGCTATGGGGAGAGGGAGAGTGGGGCAGTGGGATTAGTTTGGGGATTGATACAGGGCTATGGGGAGAGAGAGCGGGGCAGTGGGATTAGTTTGGGGATTGACATAGGGCTATGGGGAGAGGGAGAGTGGGGCAGTGGGATTAGTTTGGGGATCGATACAGGGCTATGGGGAGAGGGAGAGTGGGGCAGTGGGATTAGTTTGGGGATCGATACAGGGCTATGGGGAGAGAGTGGGGCAGTGGGATTAGTTTGGGGATCGATACAGGGCTATGGGGAGAGGGAGAGTGGGGCAGTGGGATTAGTTTGGGGATCGATACAGGGCTATGGGGAGAGAGAGTGGGGCAGGGGGGATTAGTTTGGATATTGATACAGGGCTATGGGGAGAGAGAGTGGGGCAGTGGGATTAGTTTGGGGATTGATACAGGGCTATGGGGAAAGAGAGTGGGACAGTGGGATTAGTTTGGGGATTGATACAGGGGTATGGGGAGAGAGAGTGGGGCAGTGGGATTAGTTTGGGGAATGATACACGGCTATGGGGAGAGAGAGTGGGGCAGTGGGATTAGTTTGGGGAATGATACACGGCTATGGGGAGAGGGAGAGTGGGGCAGTGGGATTAGTTTGGGGATCGATACAGGGCTATGGGGAGAGGGAGAGTGGGGCAGTGGGATTAGTTTGGGGATCGATACAGGGCTATGGGGAGAGAGTGGGGCAGTGGGATTAGTTTGGGGATCGATACAGGGCTATGGGGAGAGGGAGAGTGGGGCAGTGGGATTAGTTTGGGGATCGATACAGGGCTATGGGGAGAGAGAGTGGGGCAGTGGGATTAGTTTGGCGATTGATACAGGGCTGTGGGGAGAGAGAGTGGGCCAGTGGGATTAGTTTGGGGATTGATACTGGGGTATGTGGAGAGAGAGTGGGGCAGTGGGATTAGTTTGGGGATCGGTACAGGGCTATGGGGAGAGGGAGAGTGGGGCAGTGGGATTAGTTTGGGGATCGATACAGGGCTATGGGGAGAGAGAGCGGGGCAGTGGGATTAGTTTGGGGATCGACACAGGGCTATGGGGAGAGAGAGCGGGGCAGTGGGATTAGTTTGGGGATCGACACAGGGCTATGTGGAGAGAGAGTGGGGCAGTGGGATTAGTTTGGCGATTGATACAGGGCTATGGGGAGAGAGAGTGGGGCAGTGGGATTAGTTTGGGGATCGATACAGGGCTATGGGGAGAGAGAGCGGGGCAGTGGGATTAGTTTGGGGATCGATACAGGGCTATGGGGAGAGGGAGAGTGGGGCAGTGGGATTAGTTTGGGGATTGATACAGGGCTATGGGGAGAGAGAGCGGGGCAGTGGGATTAGTTTGGGGATTGACATAGGGCTATGGGGAGAGGGAGAGTGGGGCAGTGGGATTAGTTTGGGGATCGATACAGGGCTATGGGGAGAGGGAGAGTGGGGCAGTGGGATTAGTTTGGGGATCGATACAGGGCTATGGGGAGAGAGTGGGGCAGTGGGATTAGTTTGGGGATCGATACAGGGCTATGGGGAGAGGGAGAGTGGGGCAGTGGGATTAGTTTGGGGATCGATACAGGGCTATGGGGAGAGAGAGTGGGGCAGGGGGGATTAGTTTGGATATTGATACAGGGCTATGGGGAGAGAGAGTGGGGCAGTGGGATTAGTTTGGGGATTGATACAGGGCTATGGGGAAAGAGAGTGGGACAGTGGGATTAGTTTGGGGATTGATACAGGGGTATGGGGAGAGAGAGTGGGGCAGTGGGATTAGTTTGGGGAATGATACACGGCTATGGGGAGAGAGAGTGGGGCAGTGGGATTAGTTTGGTGATTGATACAGGGCTATGGGGAGAGAGAGTGGGGCAGTGGGATTAGTTTGGTGATTGATACACGGCTATGGGGAGAGAGAGTGGGGCAGTGGGATTAGTTTGGGGAATGATACACGGCTATGGGGAGAGAGAGTGGGGCAGTGGGATTAGTTTGGTGATTGATACACGGCTATGGGGAGAGAGAGTGGGGCAGTGGGATTAGTTTGGGGAATGATACACGGCTATGGGGAGAGAGAGTGGGGCAGTGGGATTAGTTTGGTGATTGATACACGGCTATGGGGAGAGAGAGTGGGGCAGTGGGATTAGTTTGGGGAATGATACACGGCTATGGGGAGAGAGAGTGGGGCAGTGGGATTAGTTTGAGGATTTATACTGGGCTATGGGGAGAGAGAGCGGGGCAATGGGATTAGTTTGGGGATCGATACAGGGCTATGGGGAGAGAGAGTGGGGCAGTGGGATTAGTTTGGGGATTGATACAGGGCTATGGGGAGAGAGAGTGGGGCAGTGGGATTAGTTTGGGGATAGATACAGGGCTATGGGGAGAGAGAGTGGGGCAGTGGGATTAGTTTGGGGATCGATACAGGGCTATGGGGAGAGAGAGCGGGGCAGTGGGATTAGTTTGGGGATTGATACTGGGGTATGTGGAGAGAGAGTGGGGCAGTGGGATTAGTTTGGGGATCGGTACAGGGCTATGGGGAGAGAGAGTGGGGCAGTGGGATTAGTTTGGGGATCGATACAGGGCTATGGGGAGAGAGAGTGGGGTAGGGGGGATTAGTTTGGATACTGATACAGGGCTATGGGGAGAGAGAGTGGGGCAGTGGGATTAGTTTGGGGATTGATACAGGGCTATGGGGAGAGAGAGTGGGGCAGTGGGATTAGTTTGGGGATCGATACAGGGCTATGGGGAGAGACAGTGGGGCAGTGGGATTAGTTTGGGGATCGATACAGGGCTATGGGGAGAGAGAGCGGGGCAGTGGGATTAGTTTGGCGATCGATACAGGGCTATGGGGAGAGGGAGAGTGGGGCAGTGGGATTAGTTTGGGGATCGATACAGGGCTATGGGGAGAGAGAGCGGGGCAGTCGGATTAGTTTGGGGATTGACATAGGGCTATGGGGAGAGAGAGCGGGGCAGTGGGATTAGTTTGGCGATCGATACAGGGCTATGGGGAGAGGGAGAGTGGGGCAGTGGGATTAGTTTGGGGATCGATACAGGGCTATGGGGAGAGGGAGAGTGGGGCAGTGGGATTAGTTTGGGGATCGATACAGGGCTATGGGGAGAGAGTGGGGCAGTGGGATTAGTTTGGGGATCGATACAGGGCTATGGGGAGAGGGAGAGTGGGGCAGTGGGATTAGTTTGGGGATCGATACAGGGCTATGGGGAGAGAGAGTGGGGCAGTGGGATTAGTTTGGCGATTGATACAGGGCTGTGGGGAGAGAGAGTGGGCCAGTGGGATTAGTTTGGGGATTGATACTGGGGTATGTGGAGAGAGAGTGGGGCAGTGGGATTAGTTTGGGGATCGGTACAGGGCTATGGGGAGAGGGAGAGTGGGGCAGTGGGATTAGTTTGGGGATCGATACAGGGCTATGGGGAGAGAGAGCGGGGCAGTGGGATTAGTTTGGGGATCGACACAGGGCTATGGGGAGAGAGAGCGGGGCAGTGGGATTAGTTTGGGGATCGACACAGGGCTATGTGGAGAGAGAGTGGGGCAGTGGGATTAGTTTGGCGATTGATACAGGGCTGTGGGGAGAGAGAGTGGGGCAGTGGGATTAGTTTGGGGATTGATACTGGGGTATGTGGAGAGAGAGTGGGGCAGTGGGATTAGTTTGGGGATCGGTACAGGGCTATGGGGAGAGAGAGTGGGGCAGTGGGATTAGTTTGGGGATCGATACAGGGCTATGGGGAGAGAGAGCGGGGCAGTGGGATTAGTTTGGGGATCGATACAGGGCTATGGGGATAGGGAGAGTGGGGCAGTGGGATTAGTTTGGGGATCGATACAGGGCTATGGGGAGAGAGAGTGGGGCAGTGGGATTAGTTTGGGGATTGATACAGGGCTATGGGGAGAGAGAGTGGGGCAGTGGGATTAGTTTGGGGATCGATACAGGACTATGGGGAGAGAGAGTGGGACAGTGGGATTAGTTTGGTGATTGATACAGGGCTATGGGGAGAGAGAGTGGGGCAGTGGGATTAGTTTGGGGATTGATACAGGGCTATGGGGAGAGAGAGTGGTGCAGTGGGATTAGTTTGGGGAATGATACACGGCTATGGGGAGAGAGAGTGGGGCAGTGGGATTAGTTTGGTGATTGATACAGGGCTATGGGGAGAGAGAGTGGGGCAGTGGGATTAGTTTGAGGATCGACACAGGGATATGGGGAGAGAGAGCGGGGCAATGGGATTAGTTTGGGGATCGATACAGGGCTATGGGGAGAGAGAGTGGGGCAGTGGGATTAGTTTGGGGATTGATACAGGGCTATGGGGAGAGAGAGTTGGGCAGTGGGATTAGTTTGGGGATAGATACAGGGCTATGGGGAGAGAGAGTGGGGCAGTGGGATTAGTTTGGGGATCGATACAGGGCTATGGGGAGAGAGAGCGGGGCAGTGGGATTAGTTTGGGGATTGATACTGGGGTATGTGGAGAGAGAGTGGGGCAGTGGGATTAGTTTGGGGATCGGTACAGGGCTATGGGGAGAGAGAGTGGGGCAGTGGGATTAGTTTGGGGATCGATACAGGGCTATGGGGAGAGAGAGCGGGGCAGTGGGATTAGTTTGGGGATCGATACAGGGCTATGGGGAGAGGGAGAGTGGGGCAGTGGGATTAGTTTGGGGATTGATACAGGGCTATGGGGAGAGAGAGCGGGGCAGTGGGATTAGTTTGGGGATTGACATAGGGCTATGGGGAGAGGGAGAGTGGGGCAGTGGGATTAGTTTGGGGATCGATACAGGGCTATGGGGAGAGGGAGAGTGGGGCAGTGGGATTAGTTTGGGGATCGATACAGGGCTATGGGGAGAGAGTGGGGCAGTGGGATTAGTTTGGGGATTGATACAGGGCTATGGGGAGAGAGAGTGGTGCAGTGGGATTAGTTTGGGGAATGATACACGGCTATGGGGAGAGAGAGTGGGGCAGTGGGATTAGTTTGGTGATTGATACAGGGCTATGGGGAGAGAGAGTGGGGCAGTGGGATTAGTTTGAGGATCGACACAGGGATATGGGGAGAGAGAGCGGGGCAATGGGATTAGTTTGGGGATCGATACAGGGCTATGGGGAGAGAGAGTGGGGCAGTGGGATTAGTTTGGGGATTGATACAGGGCTATGGGGAGAGAGAGTTGGGCAGTGGGATTAGTTTGGGGATAGATACAGGGCTATGGGGAGAGAGAGTGGGGCAGTGGGATTAGTTTGGGGATCGATACAGGGCTATGGGGAGAGAGAGCGGGGCAGTGGGATTAGTTTGGGGATTGATACTGGGGTATGTGGAGAGAGAGTGGGGCAGTGGGATTAGTTTGGGGATCGGTACAGGGCTATGGGGAGAGAGAGTGGGGCAGTGGGATTAGTTTGGGGAATGATACACGGCTATGGGGAGAGAGAGTGGGGCAGTGGGATTAGTTTGGTGATTGATACAGGGCTATGGGGAGAGAGAGTGGGGCAGTGGGATTAGTTTGAGGATTTATACTGGGCTATGGGGAGAGAGAGCGGGGCAATGGGATTAGTTTGGGGATCGATACAGGGCTACGGGGAGAGAGAGTGGGGCAGTGGGATTAGTTTGGGGATTGATACAGGGCTATGGGGAGAGAGAGTGGGGCAGTGGGATTAGTTTGGGGATAGATACAGGGCTATGGGGAGAGAGAGTGGGGCAGTGGGATTAGTTTGGGGATCGATACAGGGCTATGGGGAGAGAGAGCGGGGCAGTGGGATTAGTTTGGGGATTGATACTGGGGTATGTGGAGAGAGAGTGGGGCAGTGGGATTAGTTTGGGGATCGGTACAGGGCTATGGGGAGAGAGAGTGGGGCAGTGGGATTAGTTTGGGGATTGATACTGGGGTATGTGGAGAGAGAGTGGGGCAGTGGGATTAGTTTGGGGATCGGTACAGGGCTATGGGGAGAGAGAGTGGGGCAGTGGGATTAGTTTGGGGATCGATACAGGGCTATGGGGAGAGAGAGCGGGGCAGTGGGATTAGTTTGGGGATCGATACAGGGCTATGGGGAGAGGGAGAGTGGGGCAGTGGGATTAGTTTGGGGATCGATACAGGGCTATGGGGAGAGAGAGTGGGGCAGTGGGATTAGTTTGGGGATTGATACAGGGCTATGGGGAAAGAGAGTGGGACAGTGGGATTAGTTTGGGGATTGATACAGGGCTATGGGGAGAGAGAGTGGGGCAGTGGGATTAGTTTGTGGAATGATACAGGGCTATGGGGAGAGAGAGTGGGGCAGTGGGATTAGTTTGGGGATCGATACAGGGCTATGGAGAGAGAGAGAGGGGCAGTGGGTTTAGTTTGGGGGTTGACACAGGGCTATGGGGAGAGAGAGTGGGGCAGTGGGATTAGTTTGGGGGTTGACACAGGGCTATGGGGAGAGAGTGGGGCAGTGGGATTAGTTTGGGGATTGATACAGGGTTATGGGGGGAGAGAGTGGGGCAGTGGGATTAGTTTGGGGATCGATACAGGGCTATGGGGAGAGAGAGTGGGGCAGTGGGATTAGTTTGGATATTGATACAGGGCTGTGGGGAGAGAGAGTGGGGCAGTGGGATTAGTTTGGATATTGATACAGGGCTATGGGGAGAGGGAGAGTTGGGGCAGTGGGATTAGTTTGGGGATCGATACAGGGATATGGGGAGAAAGAGCGGGGGTAGTGGGATTAGTTTGGGGATCGATACAGGGCTATGGGGGAGAGAGAGTGGGACAGTGGGATTAGTTTGGGGATCGATACAGGGCTATGGGGAGAGTGAGTGGGACAGTGGGATTAGTTTGGGGATCGATACAGGGCTATGGGGAGAGAGAGTGGGGCAGTGGGATTAGTTTGGGGATTGATACAGGGCTATGGGGAGAGAGAGAGTGGGGCAGTGGGATTAGTTTGGGGATTGATACGGGGCTATTGGGAGAGAGAGTGGGGCAGTGGGATTAGTTTGGGGATTGATAGGGGGCTATGGGGAGGGAGAGTGGGGCAGTGGGATTAGTTTGGTGATCGATACAGGGCTATGGGGGAGAGAGAGTGGGGCAGTGGGATTAGTTTGGGGATCGATACAGGGCTATGGGGAGAGAGAGTGGGGCAGTGGGATTAGTTTGGGGATTGATACAGGGCTATGGGGGAGAGAGAGTGGGGCAGTGGGATTAGTTTGGTGATTGATAGGCGGCAATGGCGGGAGACAGTGGGGCAGTGGGATTAGTTTGGGGATCGATACAGGGCTATGGGGAGAGAGAGTGGGGCAGTGGGATTAGTTTGGGGATTGATACAGGGCTATGGGGAGAGAGAGTGGGGCAGTGTGATTAGTTTGGGGATCGATACAGGGCTATGGGGAGAGAGAGTGGGGCAGTGGGATTAGTTTGGGGATTGATACAGGGCTATGGGGAGAGAGAGTGGGGCAGTGGGATTAGTTTCGGGATCGATACAGGGCTATGGGGAGAGAGAGTGGGGCAGTGGGATTAGTTTGGGGATCGATACAGGGCTATGGGGAGAGAGAGCGGGGTAGTGGGATTAGTTTGGGGATTGATACAGGGCTGTGGGGAGAGAGTGGGGCAGTGGGATTAGTTTGGGGATCGATACAGGGCTATGGGGAGAGGGAGTGGGGCAGTGGGAGCAGTTTGGGGATCGACACAGGGCTATGGGGAGAGAGAGTGGGGCAGTGGGATTAGTTTGGGGATCGATACAGGGCTATGGGGAGAGAGAGTGGGGCAGTGGGATTAGTTTGGGGATTGATACAGGGCTATGGGGAGAGAGAGCTGGGCAGTGGGATTAGTTTGGGGATCGACACAGGGCTGTGGGGAGAGAGAGTGGGGCAGTGGGATTAGTTTGGGGATGGATACAGGGCTATGGGGAGAGAGAGTGGGGCAGTGGGATTAGTTTGGGGATCGATACAGGGCTATGGGGAGAGAGCGGGACAGTGAGATTAGTTTGGGGATCGATACAGGGCGATGGGGAGAGAGAGCGGGGCAGTGGGATTAGTTTGGGGATCGATACAGGGCGATGGGGAGAGAGAGTGGGGCAGTGGGATTAGTTTGGGGATTGATACAGGGCTATGGGGGGAGAGAGTGGGGCAGTGGGATTAGTTTGGGGGTTGACACAGGGCTATGGGGAGAGAGAGTGGGGCAGTGGGATTAGTTTGGGGATCGATACAGGGCTATGGGGAGAGAGAGTGGAGCAGTGGGATTAGTTTGGGGATCGATACAGGGCTATGGAGAGAGAGAGTGGGGCAGTGGGATTAGTTTGGGGATTGATACAGGGCTATGGGGAGAAAGAGCGGGGCAGTGGGATTAGTTTGGGGATTGATACAGGGTTATGTGGAGAGAGAGCGGGGCAATGGGATTAGTTTGGGGATCGATACAGGGCTATGGGGAGAGAGAGTGGGGCAGTGGGACTAGTTTGGGGATCGATACAGGGCTATGGGGAGAGAGAGTGGGGCAGTGGGATTAGTTTGGGGATCGATACAGGGCTATGGAGAGAGAGAGTGGGGCAGTGGGATTAGTTTGGGGGTTGACACAGGGCTATGGGGAGAGAGTGGGGCAGTGGGATTAGTTTGGGGATTGATACAGGGTTATGGGGGGAGAGAGTGGGGCAGTGGGATTAGTTTGGGGATCGATACAGGGCGATGGGGAGAGAGAGTGGGGCAGTGGGATTAGTTTGGATATTGATACAGGGCTGTGGGGAGAGAGAGTGGGGCAGTGGGATTAGTTTGGATATTGATACAGGGCTATGGGGGGAGAGAGTGGGACAGTGGGATTAGTTTGGGGATTGATACAGGGCTATGGGGAGAGAGAGTGGGACAGTGGGATTAGTTTGGGGATCGATACAGGGCTATGGGGAGAGAGAGTGGGGCAGTGGGATTAGTTTGGGGATTGATACAGGGCTATGGGGAGAGAGAGCGGGGCAGTGGGATTAGTTTGGGGATCGACACAGGGCTATGGGGAGAGAGAGCGGGGCAGTGGGATTAGTTTGGGGATCGACACAGGGCTATGGGGAGAGAGAGTGGGGCAGTGGGATTAGTTTGGGGATTGATACAGGGCTATGGGGGGTGAGAGTGGGGCAGTGGGATTAGTTTGGGGATCGATACAGGGCTATGGGGAGAGAGTGGGGCAGTGGGATTAGTTTGGGGATCGATACAGGGATATGGGGAGAGAGAGTGGGGCAGTGGGATTAGTTTGGGGATTGATACAGGGCTATGGGGAGAGAGAGCGGGGCAGTGGGATTAGTTTGGGGATTGACACAGGGCTATGGGGAGAGAGAGTGGGGCAGTGGGATTAGTTTGGGGATTGATACAGGGCTATGGGGAGAGAGAGCGGGGCAGTGGGATTAGTTTGGGGATCGATACAGGGCTATGGGGAGAGAGAGCGGGGCAGTGGGATTAGTTTGGGGATCGATACAGGGCTATGGGGAGAGGGAGAGTGGGGCAGTGGGATTAGTTTGGGGATTGATACAGGGCTATGGGGAGAGAGAGCGGGGCAGTGGGATTAGTTTGGGGATTGACATAGGGCTATGGGGAGAGGGAGAGTGGGGCAGTGGGATTAGTTTGGGGATCGATACAGGGCTATGGGGAGAGAGTGGGGCAGTGGGATTAGTTTGGGGATCGATACAGGGCTATGGGGAGAGGGAGAGTGGGGCAGTGGGATTAGTTTGGGGATCGATACAGGGCTATGGGGAGAGAGAGTGGGGCAGTGGGATTAGTTTGGGGATTGATACAGGGCTATGGGGAAAGAGAGTGGGACAGTGGGATTAGTTTGGGGATTGATACAGGGCTATGGGGAGAGAGAGTGGGGCAGTGGAATTAGTTTGGGCAATGATACAGGGCTATGGGGAGAGAGAGTGGGGCAGTGGGATTAGTTTGGGGATCGATACAGGGCTATGGAGAGAGAGAGAGGGGCAGTGGGATTAGTTTGGGGGTTGACACAGGGCTATGGGGAGAGAGTGGGGCAGTGGGATTAGTTTGGGGATTGATACAGGGTTATGGGGGGAGAGAGTGGGGCAGTGGGATTAGTTTGGGGATCGATACAGGGCTATGGGGAGAGAGAGTGGGGCAGTGGGATTAGTTTGGATATTGATACAGGGCTATGGGGAGAGGGAGAGTTGGGGCAGTGGGATTAGTTTGGGGATCGATACAGGGATATGGGGAGAAAGAGCGGGGGTAGTGGGATTAGTTTGGGGATCGATACAGGGCTATGGGGGAGAGAGAGTGGGACAGTGGGATTAGTTTGGGGATCGATACAGGGCTATGGGGAGAGAGAGTGGGACAGTGGGATTAGTTTGGGGATCGATACAGGGCTATGGGGAGAGAGAGTGGGACAGTGGGATTAGTTTGGGGATTGATACGGGGCTATTGGGAGAGAGAGTGGGGCAGTGGGATTAGTTTGGGGATTGATAGGGGGCTATGGGGAGGGAGAGTGGGGCAGTGGGATTAGTTTGGTGATCGATACAGGGCTATGGGGGAGAGAGAGTTGGGCAGTGGGATTAGTTTGGGGATCGATACAGGGCTATGGGGAGAGAGAGTGGGGCAGTGGGATTAGTTTGGGGATTGATACAGGGCTATGGGGGAGAGAGAGTGGGGCAGTGGGATTAGTTTGGTGATTGATAGGCGGCAATGGCGGGAGACAGTGGGGCAGTGGGATTAGTTTGGGGATCGATACAGGGCTATGGGGAGAGAGAGTGGGGCAGTGGGATTAGTTTGGGGATCGATACAGGGCTATGGGGGGAGAGAGTGGGGCAGTGGGATTAGTTTGGGGATTGATACTGGGGTATGTGGAGAGAGAGTGGGGCAGTGGGATTAGTTTGGGGATCGGTACAGGGCTATGGGGAGAGACAGTGGGGCAGTGGGATTAGTTTGGGGATCGATACAGGGCTATGGGGAGAGAGAGCGGGGCAGTGGGATTAGTTTGGGGATCGATACAGGGCTATGGGGAGAGGGAGAGTGGGGCAGTGGGATTAGTTTGGGGATTGATACAGGGCTATGGGGAGAGAGAGTGGGGCAGTGGGATTAGTTTGGGGATCGATACAGGGCTATGGAGAGAGAGAGTGGGGCAGTGGGATTAGTTTGGGGGTTGACACAGGGCTATGGGGAGAGAGTGGGGCAGTGGGATTAGTTTGGGGATTGATACAGGGTTATGGGGAGAGAGAGTGGGGCAGTGGGATTAGTTTGGGGATCGATACAGGGCTATGGGGAGAGAGAGTGGGGCAGTGGGATTAGTTTGGATATTGATACAGGGCTGTGGGGAGAGAGAGTGGGGCAGTGGGATTAGGTTGGATATTGATACAGGGCTATGGGGAGAGAGAGTGGGGCAGTGGGATTAGTTTGGGGATTGATACAGGGCTATGGGGAGAGAGAGTGGGACAGTGGGATTAGTTTGGGGATCGATACAGGGCTATGGGGAGAGAGTGGGGAAGTGGGATTAGTTTGGGGATCGATACAGGGATATGGGGAGAGAGAGCGGGGCAGTGGGATTAGTTTGGGGATTGATACAGGGCTATGGGGAGAGAGAGCGGGGCAGTGGGATTAGTTTGGGGATCGACACAGGGCTGTGGGGAGAGAGAGTGGGGCAGTGGGATTAGTTTGGGGATTTATACAGGGCTATGGGGAGAGAGAGCGGGGCAATGGGATTAGTTTGGGGATCGATACAGTGCTATGGGGAGAGAGAGTGGGGCAGTGGGATTAGTTTGGGGATTGATACAGGGCTGTGGGGAGAGAGAGTGGGGCAGTGGGATTAGTTTGGGGATAGATACAGGGCTATGGGGAGAGAGAGTGGGGCAGTGGGATTAGTTTGGGGATCGATACAGGGCTATGGGGGGAGAGAGTGGGGCAGTGGGATTAGTTTGGGGATTGATACTGGGGTATGTGGAGAGAGTGTGGGTCAGTGGGATTAGTTTGGGGATCGGTACAGGGCTATGGGGAGAGAGAGTGGGGCAGTGGGATTAGTTTGGGGATCGATACAGGGCTATGGGGAGAGAGAGCGGGGCAGTGGGATTAGTTTGGGGATCGATACAGGGCTATGGGGAGAGGGAGAGTGGGGCAGTGGGATTAGTTTGGGGATTGATACAGGGCTATGGGGAGAGAGAGCGGGGCAGTGGGATTAGTTTGGGGATTGACATAGGGCTATGGGGAGAGGGAGAGTGTGGCAGTGGGATTAGTTTGGGGATCGATACAGGGCTATGGGGAGAGAGAGTGGGGCAGTGGGATTAGTTTGGGGATCGATACAGGGCTATGGGGAGAGGGAGAGTGGGGCAGTGGGATTAGTTTGGGGATCGATACAGGGCTATGGGGAGAGAGTGGGGCAGTGGGATTAGTTTGGGGATCGATACAGGGCTATGGGGAGAGGGAGAGTGGGGCAGTGGGATTAGGTTGGGGATCGATACAGGGCTATGGGGAGAGAGAGTGGGGCAGTGGGATTAGTTTGGGGATTGATACAGGGCTATGGGGAGAGAGAGTGGGGCAGTGGGATTAGTTTCGGGATTGATACAGGGCTATGGGGAAAGAGAGTGGGACAGTGGGATTAGTTTGGGGATTGATACAGGGCTATGGGGAGAGAGAGTGGGGCAGTGGGATTAGTTTGGGGAATGATATAGGGCTATGGGGAGAGAGAGTGGGGCAGTGGGATTAGTTTGGGGATTGATACAGGGCTATGGGGAGAGAGAGTGGGGCAGTGGGATTAGTTTGGGGATCGATACAGGGCTATGGGGAGAGAGAGTGGGGCAGTGGGATTAGTTTGGGGATTGATACAGGGCTATGGGGAGAGAGAGTGGGGCAGTGGGATTAGTTTGGGGATCGATACAGGGCTATGGGGAGAGAGTGGGGCAGTGAGATTAGTTTGGGGATCGATACAAGGCTATGGGGAGAGAGAGCGGGGCAGTGGGATTAGTTTGGGGATCGGTACAGGGCTATGGGGAGAGAGAGCGGGGCAGTGGGATTAGTTTGGGGATCGGTACAGGGCTATGGGGAGAGAGAGTGGGGCAGTGGGATTAGTTTGGGGATCGATACAGGGCTATGGGGAGAGAGAGTGGGGCAGTGGGATTAGTTTGGGGATTGATACAGGGCTATGGGGAGAGAGAGTGGGGCAGTGGGATTAGTTTGGGGATTGACATAGGGCTATGGGGAGAGGGAGAGTGGGGCAGTGGGATTAGTTTGGGGATCGATACAGGGCTATGGGGAGAGAGTGGGGCAGTGGGATTAGTTTGGGGATCGATACAGGGCTATGGGGAGAGAGAGAGTGGGACAGTGGGATTAGTTTGGGGATCGATACAGGGCTATCGGGAGAGAGAGCGGGGCAGTGGGATTAGTTTGGGGATCGATACAGGGCTATGGGGGAGAGAGAGTGGGACAGTGGGATTAGTTTGGGGATCGATACAGGGCTATGGGGAGAGAGAGTGGGACAGTGGGATTAGTTTGGGGATCGATACAGGGCTATGGGGAGAGAGAGTGGGGCAGTGGGATTAGTTTGGGGATCGATACTGGGCTATGGGGAGAGAGAGTGGGGCAGTGGGATTAGTTTGCGGATCGATACAGGGCTATGGGGAGAGAGAGTGGGGCAGTGGGATTAGTTTGGGGATTGATACTGGGCTATGGGGAGAGAGAGCGGGGCAGTGGGATAAGTTTGGGGATTGACATAGGGCTATGGGGAGAGGGAGAGTGGGGCAGTGGGATTAGTTTGGGGATCGATACAGGGCTATGGGGAGAGAGTGGGGCAGTGGGATTAGTTTGGGGATCGATACTGGGCTATGGGGAGAGAGTGGGGCAGTGGGATTAGTTTGGGGATCGATACAGGGCTATGGGGAGGGAGAGTGGGGCAGTGGGATTAGTTTGGGGATTGATAGGGGGCTATGGGGAGGGAGAGTGGGGCAGTGGGATTAGTTTGGGGATTGATACAGGGCTATGGGGAGAGAGAGTGGGGCAGTGGGATTAGTTTGGGGATTGACATAGGGCTATGGGGAGAGAGAGCGGGGCAGTGGGATTAGTTTGGGGATTGATACAGGGCTATGGAGAGAGAGAGTGTGTGGCAGTTGGATTAGTTTGGGGATTGATACAGGGCTATGGGGAGAGGGAGAGTGGGGCAGTGGGATTAGTTTGGGGATCGATACAGGGCTATGGGGAGAGAGAGTGGGGCAGTGGGATTAGTTTGGGGATTGATAGGGGGCTATGGGGAGGGAGAGTGGGGCAGTGGGATTAGTTTGGGGATCGATACAGGGCTATGGGGAGAAAGAGTGGGGCAGTGGGATTAGTTTGGGGATCGATACAGGGCTATGGGTAGAGAGAGTGGGGCAGTGGGATTAGTTTGGGGATCGGTACAGGGCGATGGGGAGAGAGAGTGGGGCAGTGGGATTAGTTTGGGGATCGATACAGGGATATGGGGAGAAAGAGCGGGGGCAGTGGGATTAGTTTGGGGATTGATATAGGACTATGGGGAGAGAGAGTGGGGCAGTGGGATTAGTTTGGGGATTGATAGGGGGCTATGGGGAGAGATAGTGGGGCAGTGGGATTAGTTTGGGGATTGATAGGGGGCTATGGGGAGGGAGAGTGGGGCAGTGGGATTAGTTTGGGGATCGATACAGGGCTATGGGGAGAGAGAGTGGGGCAGTGGGATTAGTTTGGGGATCGGTACAGGGCTATGGGGAGAGAGAGTGGGGCAGTGGGATTAGTTTGGGGGTTGACACAGGGCTATGGGGAGAGAGTGGGGCAGTGGGATTAGTTTGGGGATTGATACAGGGCTATGGGGAGAGAGAGTGGGGCAGTGGGATTAGTTTGGAGGTTGACACAGGGCTATGGGGAGAGAGAGTGGGGCAGTGGGATTAGTTTGGGGATCGATACAGGGCTATGGGGAGAGAGAGTGGGGCAGTGGGATTAGTTTGGGGATCGATACAGGGCTATGGAGAGAGAGAGTGGGGCAGTGGGATTAGTTTGGGGGTTGACACAGGGCTATGGGGAGAGAGTGGGGCAGTGGGATTAGTTTGGGGATTGATACAGGGTTATGGGGGGAGAGAGTGGGGCAGTGGGATTAGTTTGGGGATCGATACAGGGCTATGGGGAGAGAGAGTGGGGCAGTGGGATTAGTTTGGATATTGATACAGGGCTGTGGGGAGAGAGAGTGGGGCAGTGGGATTAGTTTGGATATTGATACAGGGCTGTGGGGAGAGAGAGTGGGGCAGTGGGATTAGTTTGGGGATTGATACAGGGCTATGGGGAGAGAGAGTTGGACAGTGGGATTAGTTTGGGGATCGATACAGGGCTATGGGGAGAGAGTGGGGCAGTGGGATTAGTTTGGGGATCGATACAGGGATATGGGGAGAGAGAGCGGGGCAGTGGGATTAGTTTGGGGATCGACACAGGGCTATGGGGAGAGAGAGCGGGGCAGTGGGATTAGTTTGGGGATCGACTCAGGGCTATGGGGAGAGAGAGTGGGGCAGTGGGATTAGTTTGGCGATTGATACAGGGCTGTGGGGAGAGAGAGTGGGGCAGTGGGATTAGTTTGGGGATTTATACAGGGCTATGGGGAGAGAGAGCGGGGCAATGGGATTAGTTTGGGGATCGATACAGGGCTATGGGGAGAGAGAGTGGGGCAGTGGGATTAGTTTGGGGATTGATACAGGGCTATGGGGAGAGAGAGTGGGGCAGTGGGATTAGTTTGGGGATAGATACAGGGTTATGGGGAGAGAGAGTGGGGCAGTGGGATTAGTTTGGGGATCGATACAGGGCTATGGGGGGAGAGAGTGGGGCAGTGGGATTAGTTTGGGGATTGATACTGGGGTATGTGGAGAGAGAGTGGGGCAGTGGGATTAGTTTGGGGATCGGTACAGGGCTATGGGGAGAGACAGTGGGGCAGTGGGATTAGTTTGGGGATCGATACAGGGCTATGGAGAGAGAGAGCGGGGCAGTGGGATTAGTTTGGGGATCGATACAGGGCTATGGGGAGAGGGAGAGTGGGGCAGTGGGATTAGTTTGGGGATTGATACAGGGCTATGGGGAGAGAGAGCGGGGCAGTCGGATTAGTTTGGGGATTGACATAGGGCTATGGGGAGAGGGAGAGTGGGGCAGTGGGATTAGTTTGGGGATCGATACAGGGCTATGGGGAGAGGGAGAGTGGGGCAGTGGGATTAGTTTGGGGATCGATACAGGGCTATGGGGAGAGAGTGGGGCAGTGGGATTAGTTTGGGGATCGATACAGGGCTATGGGGAGAGGGAGAGTGGGGCAGTGGGATTAGTTTGGGGATCGATACAGGGCTATGGGGAGAGAGAGTGGGGCAGAGGGATTAGTTTGGGGATTGATACAGGGCTATGGGGAGAGAGAGTGGGGCAGTGGGATTAGTTTGGGGATCGATACAGGACTATGGGGAGAGAGAGTGGGGCAGGGGGGATTAGTTTGGATATTGATACAGGGCTATGGGGAGAGAGAGTGGGGCAGTGGGATTAGTTTGGGGATTGATACAGGGCTATGGGGAAAGAGAGTGGGACAGTGGGATTAGTTTGGGGAATGATACACGGCTATGGGGAGAGAGAGTGGGGCAGTGGGATTAGTTTGGTGATTGATACAGGGCTATGGGGAGAGAGAGTGGGGCAGGGGGGATTAGTTTGGATATTGATACAGGGCTATGGGGAGAGAGAGTGGGGCAGTGGGATTAGTTTGGGGATTGATACAGGGCTATGGGGAGAGAGAGTGGGGCAGTGGGATTAGTTTGGGGAATGATACACGGCTATGGGGAGAGAGAGTGGGGCAGTGGGATTAGTTTGGTGATTGATACAGGGCTATGGGGAGAGAGAGTGGGGCAGTGGGATTAGTTTGAGGATTTATACCGGGCTATGGGGAGAGAGAGCGGGGCAATGGGATTAGTTTGGGGATCGATACAGGGCTATGGGGAGAGAGAGTGGGGCAGTGGGATTAGTTTTGGGATTGATACAGGGCTATGGGGAGAGAGAGTGGGGCAGTGGGATTAGTTTGGGGATAGATACAGGGCTATGGGGAGAGAGAGTGGGGCAGTGGGATTAGTTTGGGGATCGATACAGGGCTATGGGGAGAGAGAGCGGGGCAGTGGGATTAGTTTGGGGATTGATACTGGGGTATGTGGAGAGAGAGTGGGGCAGTGGGATTAGTTTGGGGATCGGTACAGGGCTATGGGGAGAGAGAGTGGGGCAGTGGGATTAGTTTGGGGATCGATACAGGGCTATGGGAAGAGAGAGCGGGGCAGTGGGATTAGTTTGGGGATCGATACAGGGCTATGGGGAGAGGGAGAGTGGGGCAGTGGGATTAGTTTGGGGATTGATACAGGGCTATGGGGAGAGAGAGCGGGGCAGTGGGATTAGTTTGGGGATTGACATAGGGCTATGGGGAGAGGGAGAGTGGGGCAGTGGGATTAGTTTGGGGATCGATACAGGGCTATGGGGAGAGGGAGAGTGGGGCAGTGGGATTAGTTTGGGGATCGATACAGGGCTATGGGGAGAGAGTGGGGCAGTGGGATTAGTTTGGGGATCGATACAGGGCTATGGGGAGAGGGAGAGTGGGGCAGTGGGATTAGTTTGGGGATCGATACAGGGCTATGGGGAGAGAGAGTGGGGCAGGGGGGATTAGTTTGGATATTGATACAGGGCTATGGGGAGAGAGAGTGGGGCAGTGGGATTAGTTTGGGGATTGATACAGGGCTATGGGGAAAGAGAGTGGGACAGTGGGATTAGTTTGGGGATTGATACAGGGGTATGGGGAGAGAGAGTAGGGCAGTGGGATTAGTTTGGGGAATGATACAGGGCTATGGGGAGAGAGAGTGGGGCAGTGGGATTAGTTTGGGGATTGATACAGGGCTATGGGGAGAGAGAGTGGGGCAGTGGGATTAGTTTGGGGATCGATACAGGGCTATGGGGAGAGAGAGTGGGGCAGTGGGATTAGTTTGGGGATCGATACAGGGCTATGGGGGGAGAGAGTGGGGCAGTGGGATTAGTTTGGGGATCGATACAGGGCTATGGGGGGAGAGAGTGGGGCAGTGGGATTAGTTTGGGGATTGATACAGGGCTATGGGGAGAGAGAGTGGGGCAGTGGGATTAGTTTGGTGATCGATACAGGGCTATGGGGAGAGAGTGGGGCAGTGAGATTAGTTTGGGGATCGATACAAGGCTATGGGGAGAGAGAGCGGGGCAGTGGGATTAGTTTGGGGATCGGTACAGGGCTATGGGGAGAGAGAGCGGGGCAGTGGGATTAGTTTGGGGATCGGTACAGGGCTATGGGGAGAGAGAGTGGGGCAGTGGGATTAGTTTGGGGATCGATACAGCGCTATGGGGAGAGAGAGTGGGGCAGTGGGATTAGTTTGGGGATTGATACAGGGCTATGGGGAGAGGGTGAGTGGGGCAGTGGGATTAGTTTGGGGATCGATACAGGGCTATGGGGAGAGAGCGCGGGGCAGTGGGATTAGTTTGGGGATTGATACAGGGCTGTGGGGAGAGAGAGCGGGGCAGTGGGATTAGTTTGGGAATTGATACAGGGTTGTGGGGAGAGAGAGTGGGGCAGTGGGATTAGTTTGGGGATCGATACAGGGCTATGGGGGAGAGTGAGTGGGGCAGTGGGATTAGTTTGGGGATTGATACAGGGCTATGGGGGAGAGTGAGTGGGGCAGTGGGATTAGTTTGGGAATTGATAAAGGGCTATGGGGAGAGAGAGTGGGGCAGTGGGATTAGTTTGGGGATCGGTACAGGGCTATGGGGAGAGAGAGTGGGACAGTGGGATTAGTTTGGGGATTGATACATGGCTATGGGGGAGAGAGAGTGGGACAGTGGGATTAGTTTGGGGATTGATATAGGACTATGGGGAGAGAGAGTGGGGCAGTGGGATTAGTTTGGGGATCGATACAGGGCTATGGGGAGAGAGAGTGGGGCAGTGGGATTAGTTTGGGGATTGATACGGGGCTATGGGGAGAGAGCGGGGCAGTGGGATTAGTTTGGGGATTGATACAGGGCTATGGGGGAGAGAGAGTGGGGCAGTGGGATTAGTTTGGGGATTGATAAAGGGCTATGGGGAGAGAGAGTGGGGCAGTGGGATTAGTTTGGGGATTGATACAGGGCTATGGGGGAGAGAGAGTGGGACAGTGGGATTAGTTTGGGGATTGATATAGGACTATGGGGAGAGAGAGTGGGGCAGTGGGATTAGTTTGGGGATTGATACGGGGCTATGGGGAGAGAGAGCGGGGCAGTGGGATTAGTTTGGGGATCGACACAGGGCTATGGGGAGAGAGAGCGGGGCAGTGGGATTAGTTTGGGGATCGACACAGGGCTATGGGGAGAGAGAGTGGGGCAGTGGGATTAGTTTGGCGATTGATACAGGGCTGTGGGGAGAGAGAGTGGGGCAGTGGGATTAGTTTGGGGATTGATACTGGGGTATGTGGAGAGAGAGTGGGGCAGTGGGATTAGTTTGGGGATCGGTACAGGGCTATGGGGAGAGAGAGTGGGGCAGTGGGATTAGTTTGGGGATCGATACAGGGCTATGGGGAGAGAGAGCGGGGCAGTGGGATTAGTTTGGGGATCGATACAGGGCTATGGGGAGAGGGAGAGTGGGGCAGTGGGATTAGTTTGGGGATTGATACAGGGCTATGGGGAGAGAGAGCGGGGCAGTGGGATTAGTTTGGGGATTGACATAGGGCTATGGGGAGAGGGAGAGTGGGGCAGTGGGATTAGTTTGGGGATCGATACAGGGCTATGGGGAGAGGGAGAGTGGGGCAGTGGGATTAGTTTGGGGATCGATACAGGGCTATGGGGAGAGAGTGGGGCAGTGGGATTAGTTTGGGGATCGATACAGGGCTATGGGGAGAGGGAGCGTGGGGCAGTGGGATTAGTTTGGGGATCGATACAGGGCTATGGGGAGAGAGAGTGGGGTAGGGGGGATTAGTTTGGATACTGATACAGGGCTATGGGGAGAGAGAGTGGGGCAGTGGGATTAGTTTGGGGATTGATACAGGGCTATGGGGAGAGAGAGTGGGGCAGTGGGATTAGTTTGGGGATCGATACAGGGCTATGGGGAGAGAGAGCGGGGCAGTGGGATTAGTTTGGGGATCGATACAGGGCTATGGGGAGAGGGAGAGTGGGGCAGTGGGATTAGTTTGGGGATTGATACAGGGCTATGGGGAGAGAGAGCGGGGCAGTGGGATTAGTTTGGGGATTGATATAGGGCTATGGGGAGAGGGAGAGTGGGGCAGTGGGATTAGTTTGGGGATCGATACAGGGCTATGGGGAGAGAGTGGGGCAGTGGGATTAGTTTGGGGATCGATACAGGGCTATGGGGAGAGGGAGAGTGGGGCAGTGGGATTAGTTTGGGGATCGATACAGGGCTATGGGGAGAGAGAGTGGGGCAGGGGGGATTAGTTTGGATATTGATACAGGGCTATGGGGAGAGAGAGTGGGGCAGTGGGATTAGTTTGGGGATTGATACAGGGCTATGGGGAAAGAGAGTGGGACAGTGGGATTAGTTTGGGGATTGATACAGGGCTATGGGGAGAGAGAGTGGGGCAGTGGGATTAGTTTTGGGAATGATACAGGGCTATGGGGAGAGAGAGTGGGGCAGTGGGATTAGTTTGGGGATCGATACAGGGCTATGGAGAGAGAGAGAGGGGCAGTGGGATTAGTTTGGGGGTTGACACAGGGCTATGGGGGGAGAGAGTGGGGCAGTGGGGTTAGTTTGGGGATCGATACAGGGCTATGGGGAGAGAGAGTGGGGCAGTGGGATTAGTTTGGGGATTGATACAGGGTTATGGGGAGAGAGAGTGGGGCAGTGGGATTAGTTTGGATATTGATACAGGGCTGTGGGGAGAGAGAGTGGGGCAGTGGGATTAGTTTGGATATTGATACAGGGCTATGGGGAGAGGGAGAGTTGGGGCAGTGGGATTAGTTTGGGGATCGATACAGGGATATGGGGAGAAAGAGCGGGGGCAGTGGGATTAGTTTGGGGATCGATACAGGGCTATGGGGGAGAGAGAGTGGGACAGTGGGATTAGTTTGGGGATCGATACAGGGCTATGGGGAGAGAGAGTGGGACAGTGGGATTAGTTTGGGGATCGATACAGGGCTATGGGGAGAGAGAGTGGGACAGTGGGATTAGTTTGGGGATTGATACGGGGCTATTGGGAGAGAGAGTGGGGCAGTGGGATTAGTTTGGGGATTGATAGGGGGCTATGGGGAGGGAGAGTGGGGCAGTGGGATTAGTTTGGTGATCGATACAGGGCTATGGGGGAGAGAGAGTGGGGCAGTGGGATTAGTTTGGGGATCGATACAGGGCTATGGGGAGAGAGAGTGGCGCAGTGGGATTAGTTTGGGGATTGATACAGGGCTATGGGGGAGAGAGAGTGGGGCAGTGGGATTAGTTTGGGGATTGATAAAGGGCTATGGGGAGAGAGAGTGGGGCAGTGGGATTAGTTTGGGGATTGATACAGGGCTATGGGGGAGAGAGAGTGGGGCAGTGGGATTAGTTTGGGGATTGATACAGGGCTATGGGGGAGAGAGAGTGGGGCAGTGGGATTAGTTTGGGGATTGATAAAGGGCTATGGGGAGAGAGAGTGGGGCAGTGGGATTAGTTTGGGGATCGATACAGGGATATGGGGAGAGAGAGCGGGGCAGTGGGATTAGTTTGGGGATCGACACAGGGCTATGGGGAGAGAGAGCGGGGCAGTGGGATTAGTTTGGGGATCGACACAGGGCTATGGGGAGAGAGAGTGGGGCAGTGGGATTAGTTTGGCGATTGATACAGGGCTGTGGGGAGAGAGAGTGGGGCAGTGGGATTAGTTTGGGGATTTATACAGGGCTATGGGGAGAGAGAGCGGGGCAATGGGATTAGTTTGGGGATCGATACAGGGCTATGGGGAGAGAGAGTGGGGCAGTGGGATTAGTTTGGGGATTGATACAGGGCTATGGGGAGAGAGAGTGGGGCAGTGGGATTAGTTTGGGGATAGATACAGGGTTATGGGGAGAGAGAGTGGGGCAGTGGGATTAGTTTGGGGATCGATACAGGGCGATGGGGGGAGAGAGTGGGGCAGTGGGATTAGTTTGGGGATTGATACAGGGATATGGGGAGAGAGAGTGGGACAGTGGGATTAGTTTGGGGATCGGTACAGGGCTATGGGGAGAGACAGTGGGGCAGTGGGATTAGTTTGGTGATCGATACAGGGCTATGGGGAGAGAGAGCGGGGCAGTGGGATTAGTTTGGGGATCGATACAGGGCTATGGGGAGAGGGAGAGTGGGGCAGTGGGATTAGTTTGGGGATTGATACAGGGCTATGGGGAGAGAGAGCGGGGCAGTCGGATTAGTTTGGGGATTGACATAGGGCTATGGGGAGAGGGAGAGTGGGGCAGTGGGATTAGTTTGGGGATCGATACAGGGCTATGGGGAGAGGGAGAGTGGGGCAGTGGGATTAGTTTGGGGATCGATACAGGGCTATGGGGAGAGAGTGGGGCAGTGGGATTAGTTTGGGGATCGATACAGGGCTATGGGGAGAGGGAGAGTGGGGCAGTGGGATTAGTTTGGGGATCGATACAGGGCTATGGGGAGAGAGAGTGGGGCAGTGGGATTAGTTTGGGGATTGATACAGGGCTATGGGGAGAGAGAGTGGGGCAGTGGCATTAGTTTGGGGATCGATACAGGGCTATGGGGAGAGAGAGTGGGGCAGGGGGGATTAGTTTGGATATTGATACAGGGCTATGGGGAGAGAGAGTGGGGCAGTGGGATTAGTTTGGGGATTGATACAGGGCTATGGGGAAAGAGAGTGGGACAGTGGGATTAGTTTGGTGATTGATACAGGGCTATGGGGAGAGAGAGTGGTGCAGTGGGATTAGTTTGGGGAATGATACACGGCTATGGGGAGAGAGAGTGGGGCAGTGGGATTAGTTTGGTGATTGATACAGGGCTATGGGGAGAGAGAGTGGGGCAGTGGGATTAGTTTGGGGATTGATACAGGGCTATGGGGAGAGAGAGTGGGGCAGTGGGATTAGTTTGGGGATCGATACAGGGCTATGGGGAGAGAGAGTGGGGCAGTGGGATTAGTTTGGGGATTGATACAGGGCTATGGGGAGAGAGAGCGGGGCAGTGGGATTTGTTTGAGGATTTATACCGGGCTATGGGGAGAGAGAGCGGGGCAATGGGATTAGTTTGGGGATCGATACAGGGCTATGGGGAGAGAGAGTGGGGCAGTGGGATTAGTTTGGGGATTGATACAGGGCTATGGGGAGAGAGAGTGGGGCAGTGGGATTAGTTTGGGGATAGATACAGGGCTATGGGGAGAGAGAGTGGGGCAGTGGGATTAGTTTGGGAATCGATACAGGGCTATGGGGAGAGAGAGCGGGGCAGTGGGATTAGTTTGGGGATTGATACTGGGGTATGTGGAGAGAGAGTGGGGCAGTGGGATTAGTTTGGGGATCGGTACAGGGCTATGGGGAGAGAGAGTGGGGCAGTGGGATTAGTTTGGGGATCGATACAGGGCTATGGGGAGAGAGAGCGGGGCAGTGGGATTAGTTTGGGGATCGATACAGGGCTATGGGGAGAGGGAGAGTGGGGCAGTGGGATTAGTTTGGGGATTGATACAGGGCTATGGGGAGAGAGAGCGGGGCAGTGGGATTAGTTTGGGGATTGACATAGGGCTATGGGGAGAGGGAGAGTGGGGCAGTGGGATTAGTTTGGGGATCGATACAGGGCTATGGGGAGAGGGAGAGTGGGGCAGTGGGATTAGTTTGGGGATCGATACAGGGCTATGGGGAGAGAGTGGGGCAGTGGGATTAGTTTGGGGATCGATACAGGGCTATGGGGAGAGGGAGAGTGGGGCAGTGGGATTAGTTTGGGGATCGATACAGGGCTATGGGGAGAGAGAGTGGGGCAGGGGGGATTAGTTTGGATATTGATACAGGGCTATGGGGAGAGAGAGTGGGGCAGTGGGATTAGTTTGGGGATTGATACAGGGCTATGGGGAAAGAGAGTGGGACAGTGGGATTAGTTTGGGGATTGATACAGGGGTATGGGGAGAGAGAGTGGGGCAGTGGGATTAGTTTGGGGAATGATACACGGCTATGGGGAGAGAGAGTGGGGCAGTGGGATTAGTTTGGTGATTGATACAGGGCTATGGGGAGAGAGAGTGGGGCAGTGGGATTAGTTTGAGGATTTATACTGGGCTATGGGGAGAGAGAGCGGGGCAATGGGATTAGTTTGGGGATCGATACAGGGCTATGGGGAGAGAGAGTGGGGCAGTGGGATTAGTTTGGGGATTGATACAGGGCTATGGGGAGAGAGAGTGGGGCAGTGGGATTAGTTTGGGGATAGATACAGGGCTATGGGGAGAGAGAGTGGGGCAGTGGGATTAGTTTGGGGATCGATACAGGGCTATGGGGAGAGAGAGCGGGGCAGTGGGATTAGTTTGGGGATTGATACTGGGGTATGTGGAGAGAGAGTGGGGCAGTGGGATTAGTTTGGGGATCGGTACAGGGCTATGGGGAGAGAGAGTGGGGCAGTGGGATTAGTTTGGGGATCGATACAGGGCTATGGGGAGAGAGAGCGGGGCAGTGGGATTAGTTTGGGATCGATACAGGGCTATGGGGAGAGGGAGAGTGGGGCAGTGGGATTAGTTTGGGGATTGATACAGGGCTATGGGGAGAGAGAGCGGGGCAGTGGGATTAGTTTGGGGATTGACATAGGGCTATGGGGAGAGGGAGAGTGGGGCAGTGGGATTAGTTTGGGGATCGATACAGGGCTATGGGGAGAGGGAGAGTGGGGCAGTGGGATTAGTTTGGGGATCGATACAGGGCTATGGGGAGAGAGTGGGGCAGTGGGATTAGTTTGGGGATCGATACAGGGCTATGGGGAGAGGGAGAGTGGGGCAGTGGGATTAGTTTGGGGATCGATACAAGGCTATGGGGAGAGAGAGTGGGGCAGGGGGGATTAGTTTGAATATTGATACAGGGCTATGGGGAGAGAGAGTGGGGCAGTGGGATTAGTTTGGGGATTGATACTGGGCTATGGGGAAAGAGAGTGGGACAGTGGGATTAGTTTGGGGATTGATACAGGGGTATGGGGAGAGAGAGTGGGGCAGTGGGATTAGTTTGGGGAATGATACAGGGCTATGGGGAGAGAGAGTGGGGCAGTGGGATTAGTTTGGGGATTGATACAGGGCTATGGGGAGAGAGAGTGGGGCAGTGGGATTAGTTTGGGGATCGATACAGGGCTATGGGGAGAGAGAGTGGGGCAGTGGGATTAGTTTGGGGATCGATACAGGGCTATGGGGGGAGAGAGTGGGGCAGTGGGATTAGTTTGGGGATCGATACAGGGCTATGGGGGGAGAGAGTGGGGCAGTGGGATTAGTTTGGGGATTGATACAGGGCTATGGGGAGAGAGAGTGGGGCAGTGGGATTAGTTTGGGGATCGATACAGGGCTATGGGGAGAGAGTGGGGCAGTGAGATTAGTTTGGGGATCGATACAAGGCTATGGGGAGAGAGAGCGGGGCAGTGGGATTAGTTTGGGGATCGGTACAGGGCTATGGGGAGAGAGAGCGGGGCAGTGGGATTAGTTTGGGGATCGGTACAGGGCTATGGGGAGAGAGAGTGGGGCAGTGGGATTAGTTTGGGGATCGATACAGCGCTATGGGGAGAGAGAGTGGGGCAGTGGGATTAGTTTGGGGATTGATACAGGGCTATGGGGAGAGGGTGAGTGGGGCAGTGGGATTAGTTTGGGGATCGATACAGGGCTATGGGGAGAGAGCGCGGGGCAGTGGGATTAGTTTGGGGATTGATACAGGGCTGTGGGGAGAGAGAGCGGGGCAGTGGGATTAGTTTGGGGATTGATACAGGGTTGTGGGGAGAGAGAGTGGGGCAGTGGGATTAGTTTGGGGATCGATACAGGGCTATGGGGGAGAGTGAGTGGGGCAGTGGGATTAGTTTGGGGATTGATACAGGGCTATGGGGGAGAGTGAGTGGGGCAGTGGGATTAGTTTGGGAATTGATAAAGGGCTATGGGGAGAGAGAGTGGGGCAGTGGGATTAGTTTGGGGATCGGTACAGGGCTATGGGGAGAGAGAGTGGGACAGTGGGATTAGTTTGGGGATTGATACAGGGCTATGGGGGAGAGAGAGTGGGACAGTGGGATTAGTTTGGGGATTGATATAGGACTATGGGGAGAGAGAGTGGGGCAGTGGGATTAGTTTGGGGATCGAAACAGGGCTATGGGGAGAGAGAGTGGGGCAGTGGGATTAGATTGGGGATTGATACGGGGCTATGGGGAGAGAGCGGGGCAGTGGGATTAGTTTGGGGATTGATACAGGGCTATGGGGGAGAGAGAGTGGGGCAGTGGGATTAGTTTGGGGATTGATAAAGGGCTATGGGGAGAGAGAGTGGGGCAGTGGGATTAGTTTGGGGATTGATACAGGGCTATGGGGGAGAGAGAGTGGGACAGTGGGATTAGTTTGGGGATTGATATAGGACTATGGGGAGAGAGAGTGGGGCAGTGGGATTAGTTTGGGGATTGATACGGGGCTATGGGGAGAGAGAGCGGGGCAGTGGGATTAGTTTGGGGATCGACACAGGGCTATGGGGAGAGAGAGCGGGGCAGTGGGATTAGTTTGGGGATCGACACAGGGCTATGGGGAGAGAGAGTGGGGCAGTGGGATTAGTTTGGCGATTGATACAGGGCTGTGGGGAGAGAGAGTGGGGCAGTGGGATTAGTTTGGGGATTGATACTGGGGTATGTGGAGAGAGAGTGGGGCAGTGGGATTAGTTTGGGGATCGGTACAGGGCTATGGGGAGAGAGAGTGGGGCAGTGGGATTAGTTTGGGGATCGATACAGGGCTATGGGGAGAGAGAGCGGGGCAGTGGGATTAGTTTGGGGATCGATACAGGGCTATGGGGAGAGGGAGAGAGGGGCAGTGGGATTAGTTTGGGGATTGATACAGGGCTATGGGGAGAGAGAGCGGGGCAGTGGGATTAGTTTGGGGATTGACATAGGGCTATGGGGAGAGGGAGAGTGGGGCAGTGGGATTAGTTTGGGGATCGATACAGGGCTATGGGGAGAGGGAGAGTGGGGCAGTGGGATTAGTTTGGGGATCGATACAGGGCTATGGGGAGAGAGTGGGGCAGTGGGATTAGTTTGGGATCGATACAGGGCTATGGGGAGAGAGAGCGGGGCAGTGGGATTAGTTTGGGGATTGACATAGGGCTATGGGGAGAGGGAGAGTGGGGCAGTGGGATTAGTTTGGGGATCGATACAGGGCTATGGGGAGAGAGAGTGGGGTAGGGGGGATTAGTTTGGATACTGATACAGGGCTATGGGGAGAGAGAGTGGGGCAGTGGGATTAGTTTGGGGATTGATACAGGGCTATGGGGAGAGAGAGTGGGGCAGTGGGATTAGTTTGGGGATCGATACAGGGCTATGGGGAGAGAGAGCGGGGCAGTGGGATTAGTTTGGGGATCGATACAGGGCTATGGGGAGAGGGAGAGTGGGGCAGTGGGATTAGTTTGGGGATTGATACAGGGCTATGGGGAGAGAGAGCGGGGCAGTGGGATTAGTTTGGGGATTGACATAGGGCTATGGGGAGAGGGAGAGTGGGGCAGTGGGATTAGTTTGGGGATCGATACAGGGCTATGGGGAGAGAGTGGGGCAGTGGGATTAGTTTGGGGATCGATACAGGGCTATGGGGAGAGGGAGAGTGGGGCAGTGGGATTAGTTTGGGGATCGATACAGGGCTATGGGGAGAGAGAGTGGGGCAGTGGGGATTAGTTTGGATATTGATACAGGGCTATGGGGAGAGAGAGTGGGGCAGTGGGATTAGTTTGGGGATTGATACAGGGCTATGGGGAAAGAGAGTGGGACAGTGGGATTAGTTTGGGGATTGATACAGGGCTATGGGGAGAGAGAGTGGGGCAGTGGGATTAGTTTGGGGAATGATACAGGGCTATGGGGAGAGAGAGTGGGGCAGTGGGATTAGTTTGGGGATCGATACAGGGCTATGGAGAGAGAGAGAGGGGCAGTGGGATTAGTTTGGGGGTTGACACAGGGCTATGGGGAGAGAGTGGGGCAGTGGGATTAGTTTGGGGATTGATACAGGGTTATGGGGGGAGAGAGTGGGGCAGTGGGATTAGTTTGGGGATCGATACAGGGCTATGGGGAGAGAGAGTGGGGCAGTGGGATTAGTTTGGATATTGATACAGGGCTGTGGGGAGAGAGAGTGGGGCAGTGGGATTAGTTTGGATATTGATACAGGGCTATGGGGAGAGGGAGAGTTGGGGCAGTGGGATTAGTTTGGGGATCGATACAGGGATATGGGGAGAAAGAGCGGGGGCAGTGGGATTAGTTTGGGGATCGATACAGGGCTATGGGGGAGAGAGAGTGGGACAGTGGGATTAGTTTGGGGATCGATACAGGGCTATGGGGAGAGAGAGTGGGACAGTGGGATTAGTTTGGGGATCGATACAGGGCTATGGGGAGAGAGAGTGGGACAGTGGGATTAGTTTGGGGATTGATACGGGGCTATTGGGTGAGAGAGTGGGGCAGTGGGATTAGTTTGGGGATTGATAGGGGGCTATGGGGAGGGAGAGTGGGGCAGTGGGATTAGTTTGGTGATCGATACAGGGCTATGGGGGAGAGAGAGTGGGGCAGTGGGATTAGTTTGGGGATCGATACAGGGCTATGGGGAGAGAGAGTGGGGCAGTGGGATTAGTTTGGGGATTGATACAGGGCTATGGGGGAGAGAGAGTGGGGCAGTGGGATTAGTTTGGGGATTGATAAAGGGCTATGGGGAGAGAGAGTGGGGCAGTGGGATTAGTTTGGGGATCGATACAGGGATATGGGGAGAGAGAGCGGGGCAGTGGGATTAGTTTGGGGATCGACACAGGGCTATGGGGAGAGAGAGCGGGGCAGTGGGATTAGTTTGGGGATCGACACAGGGCTATGGGGAGAGAGAGTGGGGCAGTGGGATTAGTTTGGCGATTGATACAGGGCTGTGGGGAGAGAGAGTGGGGCAGTGGGATTAGTTTGGGGATTTATACAGGGCTATGGGGAGAGAGAGCGGGGCAATGGGATTAGTTTGGGGATCGATACAGGGCTATGGGGAGAGAGAGTGGGGCAGTGGGATTAGTTTGGGGATTGATACAGGGCTATGGGGAGAGAGAGTGGGGCAGTGGGATTAGTTTGGGGATAGATACAGGGTTATGGGGAGAGAGAGTGGGGCAGTGGGATTAGTTTGGGGATCGATACAGGGCTATGGGGGGAGAGAGTGGGGCAGTGGGATTAGTTTGGGGATTGATACTGGGGTATGTGGAGAGAGAGTGGGGCAGTGGGATTAGTTTGGGGATCGGTACAGGGCTATGGGGAGAGACAGTGGGGCAGTGGGATTAGTTTGGGGATCGATACAGGGCTATGGGGAGAGAGAGCGGGGCAGTGGGATTAGTTTGGGGATCGATACAGGGCTATGGGGAGAGGGAGAGTGGGGCAGTGGGATTAGTTTGGGGATTGATACAGGGCTATGGGGAGAGAGAGCGGGGCAGTCGGATTAGTTTGGGGATTGACATAGGGCTATGGGGAGAGGGAGAGTGGGGCAGTGGGATTAGTTTGGGGATCGATACAGGGCTATGGGGAGAGGGAGAGTGGGGCAGTGGGATTAGTTTGGGGATCGATACAGGGCTATGGGGAGAGAGTGGGGCAGTGGGATTAGTTTGGGGATCGATACAGGGCTATGGGGAGAGGGAGAGTGGGGCAGTGGGATTAGTTTGGGGATCGATACAGGGCTATGGGGAGAGAGAGTGGGGCAGTGGGATTAGTTTGGCGATTGATACAGGGCTGTGGGGAGAGAGAGTGGGGCAGTGGGATTAGTTTGGGGATTGATACTGGGGTATGTGGAGAGAGAGTGGGGCAGTGGGATTAGTTTGGGGATCGGTACAGGGCTATGGGGAGAGGGAGAGTGGGGCAGTGGGATTAGTTTGGGGATCGATACAGGGCTATGGGGAGAGAGAGCGGGGCAGTGGGATTAGTTTGGGGATCGACACAGGGCTATGGGGAGAGAGAGCGGGGCAGTGGGATTAGTTTGGGGATCGACACAGGGCTATGTGGAGAGAGAGTGGGGCAGTGGGATTAGTTTGGCGATTGATACAGGGCTGTGGGGAGAGAGAGTGGGGCAGTGGGATTAGTTTGGGGATTGATACTGGGGTATGTGGAGAGAGAGTGGGGCAGTGGGATTAGTTTGGGGATCGGTACAGGGCTATGGGGAGAGACAGTGGGGCAGTGGGATTAGTTTGGGGATCGATACAGGGCTATGGGGAGAGAGAGCGGGGCAGTGGGATTAGTTTGGGGATCGATACAGGGCTATGGGGAGAGGGAGAGTGGGGCAGTGGGATTAGTTTGGGGATTGATACAGGGCTATGGGGAGAGAGAGCGGGGCAGTGGGATTAGTTTGGGGATTGACATAGGGCTATGGGGAGAGGGAGAGTGGGGCAGTGGGATTAGTTTGGGGATCGATACAGGGCTATGGGGAGAGGGAGAGTGGGGCAGTGGGATTAGTTTGGGGATCGATACAGGGCTATGGGGAGAGAGTGGGGCAGTGGGATTAGTTTGGGGATCGATACAGGGCTATGGGGAGAGAGAGTGGGGCAGTGGGATTAGTTTGGGGATCGATACAGGGCTATGGGGAGAGAGAGCGGGGCAGTGGGATTAGTTTGGGGATCGATACAGGGCTATGGGGAGAGGGAGAGTGGGGCAGTGGAATTAGTTTGGGGATTGATACAGGGCTATGGGGAGAGAGAGCGGGGCAGTGGGATTAGTTTGGGGATTGACATAGGGCTATGGGGAGAGGGAGAGTGGGGCAGTGGGATTAGTTTGGGGATCGATACAGGGCTATGGGGAGAGAGTGGGGCAGTGGGATTAGTTTGGGGATCGATACAGGGCTATGGGGAGAGGGAGAGTGGGGCAGTGGGATTAGTTTGGGGATCGATACAGGGCTATGGGGAGAGAGAGTGGGGCAGGGGGGATTAGTTTGGATATTGATACAGGGCTGTGGGGAGAGAGAGTGGGGCAGTGGGATTAGTTTGGATATTGATACAGGGCTATGGGGAAAGAGAGTGGGACAGTGGGATTAGTTTGGGGATTGATACAGGGCTATGGGGAGAGAGAGTGGGGCAGTGGGATTAGTTTGGGGATCGATACAGGGATATGGGGAGAAAGAGCGGGGGCAGTGGGATTAGTTTGGGGATCGATACAGGGCTATGGGGGAGAGAGAGTGGGACAGTGGGATTAGTTTGGGGATCGATACAGGGCTATGGGGAGAGAGAGTGGGACAGTGGGATTAGTTTGGGGATCGATACAGGGCTATGGGGAGAGAGAGTGGGACAGTGGGATTAGTTTGGGGATTGATACGGGGCTATTGGGAGAGAGAGTGGGGCAGTGGGATTAGTTTGGGGATTGATAGGGGGCTATGGGGAGGGAGAGTGGGGCAGTGGGATTAGTTTGGTGATCGATACAGGGCTATGGGGGAGAGAGAGTGGGGCAGTGGGATTAGTTTGGGGATCGATACAGGGCTATGGGGAGAGAGAGTGGGGCAGTGGGATTAGTTTGGGGATTGATACAGGGCTATGGGGGACAGAGAGTGGGGCAGTGGGATTAGTTTGGGGATTGATAAAGGGCTATGGGGAGAGAGAGTGGGGCAGTGGGATTAGTTTGGGGATCGATACAGGGATATGGGGAGAGAGAGCGGGGCAGTGGGATTAGTTTGGGGATCGACACAGGGCTATGGGGAGAGAGAGCGGGGCAGTGGGATTAGTTTGGGGATCGACACAGGGCTATGGGGAGAGAGAGTGGGGCAGTGGGATTAGTTTGGCGATTGATACAGGGCTGTGGGGAGAGAGAGTGGGGCAGTGGGATTAGTTTGGGGATTTATACAGGGCTATGGGGAGAGAGAGCGGGGCAATGGGATTAGTTTGGGGATCAATACAGGGCTATGGGGAGAGAGAGTGGGGCAGTGGGATTAGTTTGGGGATTGATACAGGGCTATGGGGAGAGAGAGTGGGGCAGTGGCATTAGTTTGGGGATAGATACAGGGTTATGGGGAGAGAGAGTGGGGCAGTGGGATTAGTTTGGGGATCGATACAGGGCTATGGGGGGAGAGAGTGGGGCAGTGGGATTAGTTTGGGGATCGGTACAGGGCTATGGGGAGAGACAGTGGGGCAGTGGGATTAGTTTGGGGATCGATACAGGGCTATGGGGAGAGAGAGCGGGGCAGTGGGATTAGTTTGGGGATCGATACAGGGCTATGGGGAGAGGGAGAGTGGGGCAGTGGGATTAGTTTGGGGATTGATACAGGGCTATGGGGAGAGAGAGCGGGGCAGTCGGATTAGTTTGGGGATTGACATAGGGCTATGGGGAGAGGGAGAGTGGGGCAGTGGGATTAGTTTGGGGATCGATACAGGGCTATGGGGAGAGGGAGAGTGGGGCAGTGGGATTAGTTTGGGGATCGATACAGGGCTATGGGGAGAGAGTGGGGCAGTGGGATTAGTTTGGGGATCGATACAGGGCTATGGGGAGAGGGAGAGTGGGGCAGTGGGATTAGTTTGGGGATCGATACAGGGCTATGGGGAGAGAGAGTGGGGCAGTGGGATTAGTTTGGGGATTGATACAGGGCTATGGGGAGAGAGAGTGGGGCAGTGGGATTAGTTTGGGGATCGATACAGGACTATGGGGAGAGAGAGTGGGGCAGGGGGGATTAGTTTGGATATTGATACAGGGCTATGGGGAAAGAGAGTGGGACAGTGGGATTAGTTTGGTGATTGATACAGGGCTATGGGGAGAGAGAGTGGGGCAGTGGGATTAGTTTGGGGAATGATACACGGCTATGGGGAGAGGGAGAGTGGGGCAGTGGGATTAGTTTGGTGATTGATACAGGGCTATGGGGAGAGAGAGTGGGGCAGTGGGATTAGTTTGAGGATTTATACCGGGCTATGGGGAGAGAGAGCGGGGCAATGGGATTAGTTTGGGGATCGATACAGGGCTATGGGGAGAGAGAGTGGGGCAGTGGAATTAGTTTGGGGATCGATACAGGGCTATGGGGAGAGAGAGTGGGGCAGTGGGATTAGTTTGGGGATAGATACAGGGCTATGGGGAGAGAGAGTGGGGCAGTGGGATTAGTTTGGGGATCGATACAGGGCTATGGGGAGAGAGAGCGGGGCAGTGGGATTAGTTTGGGGATTGATACTGGGGTATGTGGAGAGAGAGTGGGGCAGTGGGATTAGTTTGGGGATCGGTACAGGGCTATGGGGAGAGAGAGTGGGGCAGTGGGATTAGTTTGGGGATCGATACAGGGCTATGGGGAGAGAGAGCGGGGCAGTGGGATTAGTTTGGGGATCGATACAGGGCTATGGGGAGAGGGAGAGTGGGGCAGTGGGATTAGTTTGGGGATTGATACAGGGCTATGGGGAGAGAGAGCGGGGCAGTGGGATTAGTTTGGGGATTGACATAGGGCTATGGGGAGAGGGAGAGTGGGGCAGTGGGATTAGTTTGGGGATCGATACAGGGCTATGGGGAGAGGGAGAGTGGGGCAGTGGGATTAGTTTGGGGATCGATACAGGGCTATGGGGAGAGAGTGGGGCAGTGGGATTAGTTTGGGGATCGATACAGGGCTATGGGGAGAGGGAGAGTGGGGCAGTGGGATTAGTTTGGGGATCGATACAGGGCTATGGGGAGAGAGAGTGGGGCAGGGGGGATTAGTTTGGATATTGATACAGGGCTATGGGGAGAGAGAGTGGGGCAGTGGGATTAGTTTGGGGATTGATACAGGGCTATGGGGAAAGAGAGTGGGACAGTGGGATTAGTTTGGGGATTGATACAGGGGTATGGGGAGAGAGAGTGGGGCAGTGGGATTAGTTTGGGGAATGATACAGGGCTATGGGGAGAGAGAGTGGGGCAGTGGGATTAGTTTGGGGATTGATACAGGGCTATGGGGAGAGAGAGTGGGGCAGTGGGATTAGTTTGGGGATCGATACAGGGCTATGGGGAGAGAGAGTGGGGCAGTGGGATTAGTTTGGGGATCGATACAGGGCTATGGGGGGAGAGAGTGGGGCAGTGGGATTAGTTTGGGGATCGATACAGGGCTATGGGGGGAGAGAGTGGGGCAGTGGGATTAGTTTGGGGATTGATACAGGGCTATGGGGAGAGAGAGTGGGGCAGTGGGATTAGTTTGGGGATCGATACAGGGCTATGGGGAGAGAGTGGGGCAGTGAGATTAGTTTGGGGATCGATACAAGGCTATGGGGAGAGAGAGCGGGGCAGTGGGATTAGTTTGGGGATCGGTACAGGGCTATGGGGAGAGAGAGCGGGGCAGTGGGATTAGTTTGGGGATCGGTACAGGGCTATGGGGAGAGAGAGTGGGGCAGTGGGATTAGTTTGGGGATCGATACAGCGCTCTGGGGAGAGAGAGTGGGGCAGTGGGATTAGTTTGGGGATTGACATAGGGCTATGGGGAGAGGGAGAGTGGGGCAGTGGGATTAGTTTGGGGATTGACATAGGGCTATGGGGAGAGGGAGAGTGGGGCAGTGGGATTAGTTTGGGGATCGATACAGGGCTATGGGGAGAGAGTGGGGCAGTGGGATTAGTTTGGGGATCGATACAGGGCTATGGGGAGAGGGAGCGTGGGGCAGTGGGATTAGTTTGGGGATCGATACAGGGCTATGGGGAGAGAGAGTGGGGTAGGGGGGATTAGTTTGGATACTGATATAGGGCTATGGGGAGAGAGAGTGGGGCAGTGGGATTAGTTTGGGGATTGATACAGGGCTATGGGGAGAGAGAGTGGGGCAGTGGGATTAGTTTGGGGATCGATACAGGGCTATGGGGAGAGAGAGCGGGGCAGTGGGATTAGTTTGCGGATCGATACAGGGCTATTGGGAGAGAGAGTGGGGCAGTGGGATTAGTTTGGGGATTGATAGGGGGCTATGGGGAGGGAGAGTGGGGCAGTGGGATTAGTTTGGTGATCGATACAGGGCTATGGGGGAGAGAGAGTGGGGCAGTGGGATTAGTTTGGGGATCGATACAGGGCTATGGGGAGAGAGAGTGGGGCAGTGGGATTAGTTTGGGGATTGATACGGGGCTATTGGGAGAGAGAGTGGGGCAGTGGGATTAGTTTGGGGATTGATAGGGGGCTATGGGGAGGGAGAGTGGGGCAGTGGGATTAGTTTGGTGATCGATACAGGGCTATGGGGGAGAGAGAGTGGGGCAGTGGGATTAGTTTGGGGATCGATACAGGGCTATGGGGAGAGAGAGTGGGGCAGTGGGATTAGTTTGGGGATTGATACAGGGCTATGGGGGACAGAGAGTGGGGCAGTGGGATTAGTTTGGGGATTGATAAAGGGCTATGGGGAGAGAGAGTGGGGCAGTGGGATTAGTTTGGGGATCGATACAGGGATATGGGGAGAGAGAGCGGGGCAGTGGGATTAGTTTGGGGATCGACACAGGGCTATGGGGAGAGAGAGCGGGGCAGTGGGATTAGTTTGGGGATCGACACAGGGCTATGGGGAGAGAGAGTGGGGCAGTGGGATTAGTTTGGCGATTGATACAGGGCTGTGGGGAGAGAGAGTGGGGCAGTGGGATTAGTTTGGGGATTTATACAGGGCTATGGGGAGAGAGAGCGGGGCAATGGGATTAGTTTGGGGATCAATACAGGGCTATGGGGAGAGAGAGTGGGGCAGTGGGATTAGTTTGGGGATTGATACAGGGCTATGGGGAGAGAGAGTGGGGCAGTGGCATTAGTTTGGGGATAGATACAGGGTTATGGGGAGAGAGAGTGGGGCAGTGGGATTAGTTTGGGGATCGATACAGGGCTATGGGGGGAGAGAGTGGGGCAGTGGGATTAGTTTGGGGATCGGTACAGGGCTATGGGGAGAGACAGTGGGGCAGTGGGATTAGTTTGGGGATCGATACAGGGCTATGGGGAGAGAGAGCGGGGCAGTGGGATTAGTTTGGGGATCGATACAGGGCTATGGGGAGAGGGAGAGTGGGGCAGTGGGATTAGTTTGGGGATTGATACAGGGCTATGGGGAGAGAGAGCGGGGCAGTCGGATTAGTTTGGGGATTGACATAGGGCTATGGGGAGAGGGAGAGTGGGGCAGTGGGATTAGTTTGGGGATCGATACAGGGCTATGGGGAGAGGGAGAGTGGGGCAGTGGGATTAGTTTGGGGATCGATACAGGGCTATGGGGAGAGAGTGGGGCAGTGGGATTAGTTTGGGGATCGATACAGGGCTATGGGGAGAGGGAGAGTGGGGCAGTGGGATTAGTTTGGGGATCGATACAGGGCTATGGGGAGAGAGAGTGGGGCAGTGGGATTAGTTTGGGGATTGATACAGGGCTATGGGGAGAGAGAGTGGGGCAGTGGGATTAGTTTGGGGATCGATACAGGACTATGGGGAGAGAGAGTGGGGCAGGGGGGATTAGTTTGGATATTGATACAGGGCTATGGGGAAAGAGAGTGGGACAGTGGGATTAGTTTGGTGATTGATACAGGGCTATGGGGAGAGAGAGTGGGGCAGTGGGATTAGTTTGGGGAATGATACACGGCTATGGGGAGAGGGAGAGTGGGGCAGTGGGATTAGTTTGGTGATTGATACAGGGCTATGGGGAGAGAGAGTGGGGCAGTGGGATTAGTTTGAGGATTTATACCGGGCTATGGGGAGAGAGAGCGGGGCAATGGGATTAGTTTGGGGATCGATACAGGGCTATGGGGAGAGAGAGTGGGGCAGTGGAATTAGTTTGGGGATCGATACAGGGCTATGGGGAGAGAGAGTGGGGCAGTGGGATTAGTTTGGGGATAGATACAGGGCTATGGGGAGAGAGAGTGGGGCAGTGGGATTAGTTTGGGGATCGATACAGGGCTATGGGGAGAGAGAGCGGGGCAGTGGGATTAGTTTGGGGATTGATACTGGGGTATGTGGAGAGAGAGTGGGGCAGTGGGATTAGTTTGGGGATCGGTACAGGGCTATGGGGAGAGAGAGTGGGGCAGTGGGATTAGTTTGGGGATCGATACAGGGCTATGGGGAGAGAGAGCGGGGCAGTGGGATTAGTTTGGGGATCGATACAGGGCTATGGGGAGAGGGAGAGTGGGGCAGTGGGATTAGTTTGGGGATTGATACAGGGCTATGGGGAGAGAGAGCGGGGCAGTGGGATTAGTTTGGGGATTGACATAGGGCTATGGGGAGAGGGAGAGTGGGGCAGTGGGATTAGTTTGGGGATCGATACAGGGCTATGGGGAGAGGGAGAGTGGGGCAGTGGGATTAGTTTGGGGATCGATACAGGGCTATGGGGAGAGAGTGGGGCAGTGGGATTAGTTTGGGGATCGATACAGGGCTATGGGGAGAGGGAGAGTGGGGCAGTGGGATTAGTTTGGGGATCGATACAGGGCTATGGGGAGAGAGAGTGGGGCAGGGGGGATTAGTTTGGATATTGATACAGGGCTATGGGGAGAGAGAGTGGGGCAGTGGGATTAGTTTGGGGATTGATACAGGGCTATGGGGAAAGAGAGTGGGACAGTGGGATTAGTTTGGGGATTGATACAGGGGTATGGGGAGAGAGAGTGGGGCAGTGGGATTAGTTTGGGGAATGATACAGGGCTATGGGGAGAGAGAGTGGGGCAGTGGGATTAGTTTGGGGATTGATACAGGGCTATGGGGAGAGAGAGTGGGGCAGTGGGATTAGTTTGGGGATCGATACAGGGCTATGGGGAGAGAGAGTGGGGCAGTGGGATTAGTTTGGGGATCGATACAGGGCTATGGGGGGAGAGAGTGGGGCAGTGGGATTAGTTTGGGGATCGATACAGGGCTATGGGGGGAGAGAGTGGGGCAGTGGGATTAGTTTGGGGATTGATACAGGGCTATGGGGAGAGAGAGTGGGGCAGTGGGATTAGTTTGGGGATCGATACAGGGCTATGGGGAGAGAGTGGGGCAGTGAGATTAGTTTGGGGATCGATACAAGGCTATGGGGAGAGAGAGCGGGGCAGTGGGATTAGTTTGGGGATCGGTACAGGGCTATGGGGAGAGAGAGCGGGGCAGTGGGATTAGTTTGGGGATCGGTACAGGGCTATGGGGAGAGAGAGTGGGGCAGTGGGATTAGTTTGGGGATCGATACAGCGCTCTGGGGAGAGAGAGTGGGGCAGTGGGATTAGTTTGGGGATTGACATAGGGCTATGGGGAGAGGGAGAGTGGGGCAGTGGGATTAGTTTGGGGATTGACATAGGGCTATGGGGAGAGGGAGAGTGGGGCAGTGGGATTAGTTTGGGGATCGATACAGGGCTATGGGGAGAGAGTGGGGCAGTGGGATTAGTTTGGGGATCGATACAGGGCTATGGGGAGAGGGAGCGTGGGGCAGTGGGATTAGTTTGGGGATCGATACAGGGCTATGGGGAGAGAGAGTGGGGTAGGGGGGATTAGTTTGGATACTGATATAGGGCTATGGGGAGAGAGAGTGGGGCAGTGGGATTAGTTTGGGGATTGATACAGGGCTATGGGGAGAGAGAGTGGGGCAGTGGGATTAGTTTGGGGATCGATACAGGGCTATGGGGAGAGAGAGCGGGGCAGTGGGATTAGTTTGGGGATCGATTCAGGGCTATGGGGAGAGGGAGAGTGGGGCAGTGGGATTAGTTTGGGGATTGATACAGGGCTATGGGGAGAGAGAGCGGGGCAGTGGGATTAGTTTGGGGATTGACATAGGGCTATGGGGAGAGGGAGAGTGGGGCAGTGGGATTAGTTTGGGGATCGATACAGGGCTATGGGGAGAGAGTGGGGCAGTGGGATTAGTTTGGGGATCGATACAGGGCTATGGGGAGAGGGAGAGTGGGGCAGTGGGATTAGTTTGGGGATCGATACAGGGCTATGTGGAGAGAGAGTGGGGCAGGGGGGATTAGTTTGGATATTGATACAGGGCTATGGGGAGAGAGAGTGGGGCAGTGGGATTAGTTTGGGGATTGATACAGTGCTATGGGGAAAGAGAGTGGGACAGTGGGATTAGTTTGGGGAATGATACAGGGCTATGGGGAGAGAGAGTGGGGCAGTGGGATTAGTTTGGGGATCGATACAGGGCTATGGAGAGAGAGAGAGGGGCAGTGGGATTAGTTTGGGGGTTGACACAGGGCTATGGGGAGAGAGTGGGGCAGTGGGATTAGTTTGGGGATTGATACAGGGTTATGGGGGGAGAGAGTGGGGCAGTGGGATTAGTTTGGGGATCGATACAGGGCTATGGGGAGAGAGAGTGGGGCAGTGGGATTAGTTTGGATATTGATACAGGGCTGTGGGGAGAGAGAGTGGGGCAGTGGGATTAGTTTGGATATTGATACAGGGCTATGGGGAGAGGGAGAGTTGGCGCAGTGGGATTAGTTTGGGGATCGATACAGGGATATGGGGAGAAAGAGCGGGGGCAGTGGGATTAGTTTGGGGATCGATACAGGGCTATGGGGGAGAGAGAGTGGGACAGTGGGATTAGTTTGGGGATCGATAGGGGGCTATGGGGGAGAGAGAGTGGGACAGTGGGATTAGTTTGGGGATCGATACAGGGCTATGGGGAGAGAGAGTGGGGCAGTGGGATTAGTTTGGGGATTGATACGGGGCTATTGGGAGAGAGAGTGGGGCAGTGGGATTAGTTTGGGGATTGATAGGGGGCTATGGGGAGGGAGAGTGGGGCAGTGGGATTAGTTTGGTAATCGATACAGGGCTATGGGGGAGAGAGAGTGGGGCAGTGGGATTAGTTTGGGGATCGATACAGGGCTATGGGGAGAGAGAGTGGGGCAGTGGGATTAGTTTGGGGATTGATACAGGGCTATGGGGGAGAGAGAGTGGGGCAGTGGGATTAGTTTGGGGATTGATAAAGGGCTATGGGGAGAGAGAGTGGGGCAGTGGGATTAGTTTGGGGATTGATACAGGGCTATGGGGGAGAGAGAGTGGGACAGTGGGATTAGTTTGGGGATTGATACGGGGCTATGGGGAGGGAGAGTGGGGCAGTGGGATTAGTTTGGGGATCGATAAAGGGCTACGGGGAGAGAGAGTGGGGCAGTGGGATTAGTTTGGGGATTGATACAGGGCTATGGGGGAGAGAGAGTGGGGCAGTGGGATTAGTTTGGGGATCGATACAGGGCTATGGGGAGAGAGAGTGGGGCAGTGGGATCAGTTTGGTGATTGATAGGGGGCTATGGGGAGGGAGAGTGGGGCAGTGGGATTAGTTTGGGGATCGATACAGGGCTATGGGGAGAGAGAGTGGGGCAGTGGGATTAGTTTGGGGATTGATACAGGGCTATGGGGGAGAGAGAGTGGGGCAGTGGGATTAGTTTGGGAATTGATAAAGGGCTATGGGGAGAGAGAGTGGGGCAGTGGGATTAGTTTGGGGATTGATACAGGGCTATGGGGAGAGAGAGAGTGGGACAGTGGGATTAGTTTGGGGATTGATATAGGACTATGGGGAGAGAGAGTGGGGCAGTGGGATTAGTTTGGGGATTGATACAGGGCTATGGGGAGAGAGAGTGGGGCAGTGGGATTAGTTTGGGGATTGATAGGGGGCTATGGGGAGAGAGAGTGGGACAGTGGGATTAGTTTGGGGATTGATAGGGGGCTATGGGGAGAGAGAGTGGGACAGTGGGATTAGTTTCGGGATTGATACGGGGCTATTGGGAGAGAGAGCGGGGCAGTGGGATTAGTTTGGGGATTGATACAGGGCTATGGGGGAGAGAGAGTGGGGCAGTGGGATTAGTTTGGGGATTGATAAAGGGCTATGGGGAGAGAGAGTGGGGCAGTGGGATTAGTTTGGGGATTGATACAGGGCTATGGGGGAGAGAGAGTGGGACAGTGGGATTAGTTTGGGGATTGACATAGGACTATGGGGAGAGAGAGTGGGGCAGTGGGATTAGTTTGGGGATTGATACGGGGCTATGGGGAGAGAGAGCGGGGCAGTGGGATTAGTTTGGGGATCGACACAGGGCTATGGGGAGAGAGAGCGGGGCAGTGGGATTAGTTTGGGGATCGACACAGGGCTATGGGGAGAGAGAGTGGGGCAGTGGGATTAGTTTGGCGATTGATACAGGGCTGTGGGGAGAGAGAGTGGGGCAGTGGGATTAGTTTGGGGATCGATACAGGGCTAAGGGGAGAGAGAGCGGGGCAGTGGGATTAGTTTGGGGATCGATACAGGGCTAAGGGGAGAGAGAGTGGGGCAGTGGGATTAGTTTGGTGATTGATAGGCGGCAATGGCGGGAGAGAGTGGGGCAGTGGGATTAGTTTGGGGATCGATACAGGGCTATGGGAGAGAGAGTGGGGCAGTGGGATTAGTTTGGGGATTGATACAGGGCTATGGGGAGAGAGAGCGGGGCAGTGGGATTAGTTTGGGGATTGACATAGGGCTATGGGGAGAGGGAGAGTGGGGCAGTGGGATTAGTTTGGGGATCGATACAGGGCTATGGGGAGAGAGTGGGGCAGTGGGATTAGTTTGGGGATCGATACAGGGCTATGGGGAGAGAGAGTGGGGCAGGGGGGATTAGTTTGGATATTGATACAGGGCTATGGGGAGAGAGAGTGGGGCAGTGGGATTAGTTTGGGGATCGATACAGGGCTATGGGGAAAGAGAGTGGGGCAGTGGGATTTGTTTGGGGATCGATACAGGGCTATGGGGAGAGAGAGTGGGACAGTGGGATTAGTTTGGGGATTGATACAGGGCTATGGGGAGAGAGAGTGGGGCAGTGGGATTAGTTTGGGGAATGATACAGGGCTATGGGGAGAGAGAGTGGGGCAGTGGGATTAGTTTGGGGATCGATACAGGGCCTTGGAGAGAGAGAGAGGGGCAGTGGGATTAGTTTGGGGGTTGACACAGGGCTATGGGGAGAGAGTGGGGCAGTGGGATTAGTTTGGGGATTGATACAGGGTTATGGGGGGAGAGAGTGGGGCAGTGGGATTAGTTTGGGGATCGATACAGGGCTATGGGGAGAGAGAGTGGGGCAGTGGGATTAGTTTGGATATTGATACAGGGCTGTGGGGAGAGAGAGTGGGGCAGTGGGATTAGTTTGGGGATCGATACAGGGATATGGGGAGAAAGAGCGGGGGCAGTGGGATCAGTTTGGGGATCGATACAGGGCTATGGGGGAGAGAGAGTGGGACAGTGGGATTAGTTTGGGGATCGATACAGGGCTATGGGGAGAGAGAGTGGGACAGTGGGATTAGTTTGGGGATCGATACAGGGCTATGGGGAGAGAGAGTGGGACAGTGGGATTAGTTTGGGGATTGATACGGGGCTATTGGGAGAGAGAGTGGGGCAGTGGGATTAGTTTGGGGATTGATACAGGGCTATGGGGAGAGAGAGTGGGGCAGTGGGATTAGTTTGGGGATTGATACGGGGCTATGGGGAGAGAGAGCGGGGCAGTGGGATTAGTTTGGGGATCGACACAGGGCTATGGGGAGAGAGAGTGGGGCAGTGGGATTAGTTTGGCGATTGATACAGGGCTGTGGGGAGAGAGAGTGGGGCAGTGGGATTAGTTTGGGGATCGATACAGGGCTAAGGGGAGAGAGAGCGGGGCAGTGGGATTAGTTTGGGGATCGATACAGGGCTAAGGGGAGAGAGAGTGGGGCAGTGGGATTAGTTTGGGGATCGACACAGGGCTATGGGGAGAGAGAGTGGGGCAGTGGGATTAGTTTGGTGATTGATAGGCGGCAATGGCGGGAGAGAGTGGGGCAGTGGGATTAGTTTGGGGATCGATACAGGGCTATGGGAGAGAGAGTGGGGCAGTGGGATTAGTTTGAGGTTCGATACAGGGCTATGGGGAGAGAGAGTGGGGCAGTGGGATTAGTTTGGGGATCGATACAGGGGTATGGGGTGAGAGAGTGGGGCAGTGGGAGCAGTTTGGGGATCGACACAGGGCTATGGGGAGAGAGAGCGGGGCAGTGGGATTAGTTTGGGGATGGATACAGGGCTATGGGGAGAGAGAGCGGGGCAGTGGGATTAGTTTGGGGATTGACATAGGGCTATGGGGAGAGGGAGAGTGGGGCAGTGGGATTAGTTTGGGGATCGATACAGGGCTATGGGGAGAGTGAGAGTGGGGCAGTGGGATTAGTTTGGGGATCGATACAGGGCTATGGGGAGAGAGTGGGGCAGTGGGATTAGTTTGGGGATCGATACAGGGCTATGGGGAGAGGGAGAGTGGGGCAGTGGGATTAGTTTGGGGATCGATACAGGGCTATGGGGAGAGAGAGTGGGGCAGGGGGGATTAGTTTGGGGATTGATACAGGGCTATGGGGAAAGAGAGTGGAACAGTGGGATTAGTTTGGGGATTGAGACTGGGCTATGGGGAGAGAAAGTGGGGCAGTGGGATTAGTTTGGGGATCGGTACAGGGCTATGGGGAGAGAGAGTGGGGCAGTGGGATTAGTTTGGGGATCGATACAGGGCTATGGGGAGAGAGAGTGGGGCAGTGGGATTAGTTTGGGGATTGATACAGGGCTATGGGGAGAGAGAGTGGGGCAGTGGGATTAGTTTGGGGATTGATACAGGGCTATGGGGAGAGGGAGAGTGGGGCAGTGGGATTAATTTGGGGATCGATACAGGGCTATGGGGAGAGAGTGGGGCAGTGGGATTAGTTTGGGGATCGATACAGGGCTATGGGGAGAGAGAGAGTGGGACAGTGGGATTAGTTTGGGGATCGATACAGGGCTATGGGGAGAGAGAGCGGGGCAGTGGGATTAGTTTGGGGATCGATACAGGGCTATGGGGGAGAGAGAGTGGGACAGTGGGATTAGTTTGGGGATCGATACAGGGCTATGGGGAGAGAGAGTGGGGCAGTGGGATTAGTTTGGGGATTGATACAGGGCTATGGGGAGAGAGCGGGGCAGTGGGATTAGTTTGGGGATCGATACACGGCTATGGGGAGAGAGAGTGGGACAGTGGGATTAGTTTGGGGATCGATACAGGGCTATGGGGAGAGAGAGTGGGACAGTGGGATTAGTTTGGGGATTGATACGGGGCTATGGGGAGAGAGAGTGGGGCAGTGGGATTAGTTTGGGGATTGATATAGGACTATGGGGAGAGAGAGTGGGGCAGTGGGATTAGTTTGGGGATCGATACAGGGCTATGGGGAGAGAGAGTGGGACAGTGGGATTAGTTTGGGGATCGATACAGGGCTATGGGGAGAGAGAGTGGGACAGTGGGATTAGTTTGGGGATTGATACGGGGCTATGGGGAGAGAGAGTGGGGCAGTGGGATTAGTTTGGTGATTGATAGGGGGCTATGGGGAGGGAGAGTGGGGCAGTGGGATTAGTTTGGGGATCGATACAGGGCTATGGGGAGAGAGAGTGGGGCAGTGGGATTAGTTTGGTGATTGATAGGGGGCTATGGGGAGGGAGAGTGGGGCAGTGGGATTAGTTTGAGGATTGATACAGGGCTATGGGGGAGAGAGAGTGGGGCAGTGGGATTAATTTGGGGATTGATAAAGGGCTATGGGGAGAGAGAGTGGGGCATTGGGTTAGTTTGGGGATTGATACAGGGCTATGGGGAGAGAGAGTGGGGCAGTGTGATTAGTTTGGGGATCGATACAGGGCTATGGGGAGAGAGAGTGGGGCAGTGGGATTAGTTTGGGGATTGATAGGGGGCAATGGGGGGAGAGAGTGGGGCAGTGGGATTAGTTTGGGGATTGATACAGGGCTATGGGGAGAGAGAGTGGGGCAGTGGGATTAGTTTGGGGATTGATACATGGCTATGGGGAGAGAGAGTGGGGCAGTGTGATTAGTTTGGGGATCGATACAGGGCTATGGGGAGAGAGAGTGGGGCAGTGGGATTAGTTTGGGGATTGATAGGGGGCAATGGGGGGAGAGAGTGGGGCAGTGGGATTAGTTTGGGGATTGATACAGGGCTATGGGGAGAGAGAGTGGGGCAGTGGGATTAGTTTGGGGATTGATACAGGGCTATGAGGAGAGAGAGTGGGGCAGTGGGACTAGTTTGGGGATCGGTACAGGGCTATGGGGAGAGAGAGTGGGGCAGTGGGATTAGTTTGGGGATTGATACAGGGCTATGAGGAGAGAGAGTGTGGCAGTGGGATTAGTTTGGGGATCGGTACAGGGCTATGGGGAGAGAGAGTGGGGCAGTGGGATTAGTTTGGGGATTGATAGGGGGCAATGGGGGGAGAGAGTGGGGCAGTGTGATTAGTTTGGGGATCGATACAGGGCTATGGGGAGAGAGAGTGGGGCAGTGGGATTAGTTTGGGGATTGATACAGGGCTATGGGGAGAGAGAGTGGGGCAGTGGGATTAGTTTGGGGATTGATACAGGGCTATGGGGAGAGAGAGTGGGGCAGTGGGATTAGTTTGGGGATCGGTACAGGGCTATGGGGAGAGAGAGTGGGGCAGTGGGATTTGTTTGGGGATCGATACAGGGCTATGGGGAGAGAGCGCGGGGCAGTGGGATTTGTTTGGGGATTGATACAGGGCTGTGGGGAGAGAGCGCGGGGCAGTGGGATTAGTTTGGGGATTGATACAGGGCTGTGGGGAGAGAGAGCGGGGCAGTGGGATTAGTTTGGGGATCGATACAGGGCTAAGGGGAGAGAGAGTGGGGCAGTGGGATTAGTTTGGGGATCGACACAGGGCTATGGGGAGAGAGAGTGGGGCAGTGGGATTAGTTTGGTGATTGATAGGCGGCAATGGCGGGAGAGCGTGGGGCAGTGGGATTAGTTTGGGGATCGATACAGGGCTACGGGAGAGAGAGTGGGGCAGTGGGATTAGTTTGGGGATTGATACAGGGCTATGGGGAGAGAGAGTGGGGCAGTGGGATTAGTTTGGGGATCGATACAGGGGTATGGGGAGAGAGAGTGGGGCAGTGGGAGCAGTTTGGGGATCGACACAGGGCTATGGGGAGAGAGAGTGGGGCAGTGGGATTAGTTTGGAGATCGATACAGGGCTATGGGGAGAGAGAGTGGGGCAGTGGGATTAGTTTGGGGATTGATACAGGGCTATGGGGAGAGGGAGCGGGGCAGTGGGATTAGTTTGGGGATCGACACAGGGCTGTGGGGAGAGAGAGTGGGGCAGTGGGATTAGTTTGGGGATGGATACAGGGGTATGAGGAGAGAGAGCGGGGCAGTGGGATTAGTTTGGGGATTGATAGGGGGCTATGGGGAGGGAGAGTGGGGCAGTGGGATTAGTTTGGGGATTGATACAGGGCTATGGGGAGAGAGAGCGGGGCAGTGGGATTAGTTTGGGGATCGACACAGGGCTGTGGGGAGAGAGAGTGGGGCAGTGGGATTAGTTTGGGGATGGATACAGGGCTATGGGGAGAGAGAGTGGGGCAGTGGGATTAGTTTGGGGATTGATAGGGGGCTATGGGGAGGGAGAGTGGGGCAGTGGGATTAGTTTGGGGATCGACACAGGGCTATGGGGAGAAAGAGTGGGGCAGTGGGATTAGTTTGGGGATCGATACAGGGCTTTGGGTAGAGAGAGTGGGGCAGTGGGATTAGTTTGGGGATCGGTACAGGGCGATGGGGAGAGAGAGTGGGGCAGTGGGATTAGTTTGGGGATCGATACAGGGATATGGGGAGAAAGAGCGGGGGCAGTGGGATTAGTTTGGGGATCGATACAGGGCTATGGGGAGAGAGAGTGGGGCAGTGGGATTAGTTTGGGGATCGATACAGGGCTATGGAGAGAGAGAGTGGGGCAGTGGGATTAGTTTGGGGGTTGACACAGGGCTATGGGGAGAGAGTGGGGCAGTGGGATTAGTTTGGATATTGATACAGGGCTGTGGGGAGAGAGAGTGGGGCAGTGGGATTAGTTTGGATATTGATACAGGGCTGTGGGGAGAGAGAGTGGGGCAGTGGGATTAGTTTGGGGATTGATACAGGGCTATGGGGAGAGAGAGTGGGACAGTGGGATTAGTTTGGGGATCGATACAGGGCTATGGGGAGTGAGTGGGGCAGTGGGATTAGTTTGGGGATCGATACAGGGATATGGGGAGAGAGAGTGGGGTAGTGGGATTAGTTTGGGGATTGATACAGGGCTATGGGGAGAGAGAGCGGGGCAGTGGGATTAGTTTGGGGATCGACACAGGGCTATGGGGAGAGAGAGCGGGGCAGTGGGATTAGTTTGGGGATCGACACAGGGATATGGGGAGAGAGAGTGGGGCAGTGGGATTAGTTTGGCGATTGATACAGGGCTGTGGGGAGAGAGAGTGGGGCAGTGGGATTAGTTTGGGGATTTATACAGGGCTATGGGGAGAGAGAGCGGGGCAATGGGATTAGTTTGGGGATCGATACAGGGCTATGGGGAGAGAGAGTGGGGCAGTGGGATTAGTTTGGGGATTGATACAGGGCTATGGGGAGAGAGAGTGGGGCAGTGGGATTAGTTTGGGGATAGATACAGGGCTATGGGGAGAGAGAGTGGGGCAGTGGGATTAGTTTGGGGATCGATACAGGGCTATGGGGGGAGAGAGTGGGGCAGTGGGATTAGTTTGGGGATTGATACAGGGCTATGGGGAGAGAGAGCGGGGCAGTCGGATTAGTTTGGGGATCGATACAGGGCTATGGGGGGAGAGAGTGGGGCAGTGGGATTAGTTTGGGGATCGATACAGGGCTATGGGGAGAGAGTGGGGCAGTGGGATTAGTTTGGGGATCGATACAGGGCTATGGGGAGAGGGAGAGTGGGGCAGTGGGATTAGTTTGGGGGTTGACACAGGGCTATGGGGAGAGAGAGTGGGGCAGGGGGGATTAGTTTGGATACTGATACAGGGCTATGGGGAGAGAGAGAGTGGGGCAGTGGGATTAGTTTGGGGATTGATACAGGGCTATGGGGAGAGAGAGCGGGGCAGTGGGATTAGTTTGGGGATTGACATAGGGCTATGGGGAGAGGGAGAGTGGGGCAGTGGGATTAGTTTGGGGATCGATACAGGGCTATGGGGAGAGAGTGGGGCAGTGGGATTAGTTTGGGGATCGATACAGGGCTATGGGGAGAGGGAGAGTGGGGCAGTGGGATTAGTTTGGGGATTGATAAAGGGCTATGGGGAGAGAGAGTGGGGCAGTTGGATTAGTTTGGCGATTGATACAGGGCTATGGGGAGAGAGAGTGGGGCAGTGGGATTAGTTTGGCGATTGATACAGGGCTATGGGGAGAGAGAGTGGGGCAGTGGGATTAGTTTGGCGATTGATACAGGGCTATGGGGAGAGAGAGTGGGGCAGTGGGATTAGTTTGGAGATTGATAGGGGGCTATGGGGCGAGAGAGTGGGGCAGTGGGATTAGTTTGGGGATCGATACAGGGCTATGGGGGAGAGAGAGTGGGGCAGTGGGATTAGCTTGGGGATTGATACAGGGCTATGGAGAGAGAGAGTGGGACAGTGGGATTAGTTTGGGGATCGATACAGGGCTATGGGGGAGAGAGAGTGGGGCAGTGGGATTAGTTTGGGGATCGATACAGGGCTATGGGGAGAGAGAGCGGGGCAGTGGGATTAGTTTGGGGATTGATAAAGGGCTATGGGGAGAGAGAGTGGGGCAGTGGGATTAGTTTGGGGATTGATACAGGGCTGTGGGGAGAGAGAGCGGGGCAGTGGGATTAGTTTGGGGATTGATACAGGGCTATGGGGAGAGGGAGTGGGGCAGTGGGATTAGTTTGGGGATCGATACAGGGCTGTGGGGAGAGAGAGTGGGGCAGTGGGATTAGTTTGGGGATCGATACAGGGCTATGGGGAGAGAGAGCGGGGCAGTGGGATTAGTTTGGGGATCGATACAGGGCTATGGGGGAGAGAGAGTGGGGCAGTGGGATTAGTTTGGGGATTGATACAGGGCTATGGGGAGAGAGAGTGGGGCAGTGGGATTAGTTTGGGGATCGATACAGGGCTATGGGGAGAGAGTGGGGCAGTGGGATTAGTTTGGGGATTGATACAGGGTTATGGGGGGAGAGAGTGGGGCAGTGGGATTAGTTTGGGGGTTGACACAGGGCTATGGGGAGAGAGAGTGGGGCAGTGGGATTAGTTTGGGGATCGATACAGGGCTATGGAGAGAGAGAGTGGGGCAGTGGGATTAGTTTGGGGATCGATACAGGGCTATGGGGAGAGAGAGTGGGGCAGTGGGATTAGTTTGGGGATTGATACAGGGCTATGGGGAGAGAGAGTGGGGCAGTGGGATTAGTTTGGATATTGATACAGGGCTATGGGGAGAGAGAGTGGGGCAGTGGGATTAGTTTGGATATTGATACAGGGCTGTGGGGAGAGAGAGTGGGGCAGTGGGATTAGTTTGGATATTGATACAGGGCTATGGGGAGAGAGAGTGGGGCAGTGGGATTAGTTTGGGGATTGATACAGGGCTATGGGGAGAGGGAGAGTTGGGGCAGTGGGATTAGTTTGGGGATCGATACAGGGCTATGGGGAGAGAGAGTGGGGCAGTGGGATTAGTTTGGGGATCGATACAGGACTATGGGGTAGAGAGATTGGGGCAGTGGGATTAGTTTGGGGATTGATACAGGGCTATGGGGGGAGAGAGTGGGGCAGTGGGATTAGTTTGGGGATTGATACAGGGATATGGGGAGAGAGAGCGGGGCAGTGGGATTAGTTTGGGGATTGATACAGGGCTATGGGGGAGAGAGAGTGGGACAGTGGGATTAGTTTGGGGATTGATATAGGACTATGGGGAGAGAGAGTGGGGCAGTGGGATTAGTTTGGGGATTGATACGGGGCTATGGGGAGAGAGAGCGGGGCAGTGGGATTAGTTTGGGGATTGATACAGGGCTATGGGGGAGAGAGAGTGGGGCAGTGGGATTAGTTTGGGGATTGATAAAGGGCTATGGGGAGAGAGAGTGGGGCAGTGGGATTAGTTTGGGGATTGATATAGGACTATGGGGAGAGAGAGTGGGGCAGTGGGATTAGTTTGGGGATTGATACGGGGCTATGGGGAGAGAGAGCAGGGCAGTGGGATTAGTTTGGGGATCGACACAGGGCTATGGGGAGAGAGAGCGGGGCAGTGGGATTAGTTTGGGGATCGACACAGGGCTATGGGGAGAGTGAGTGGGGCAGTGGGATTAGTTTGGCGATTGATACAGGGCTGTGGGGAGAGAGAGTGGGGCAGTGGGATTAGTTTGGGGATTTATACTGGGGTATGTGGAGAGAGAGTGGGGCAGTGGGATTAGTTTGGGGATCGGTACAGGGCTATGGGGAGAGAGAGTGGGGCAGTGGGATTAGTTTGGGGATCGATACAGGGCTATGGGGAGAGTGAGCGGGGCAGTGGGATTAGTTTGGGGATCGATACAGGGCTATGGGGAGAGGGAGAGTGGGGCAGTGGGATTAGTTTGGGGATTGATACAGGGCTATGGGGAGAGAGAGCGGGGCAGTGGGATTAGTTTGGGGATTGACATAGGGCTATGGGGAGAGGGAGAGTGGGGCAGTGGGATTAGTTTGGGGATCGATACAGGGCTATGGGGAGAGGGAGAGTGGGGCAGTGGGATTAGTTTGGGGATTGATACAGGGCTATGGGGAGAGAGTGGGGCAGTGGGATTAGTTTGGGGATCGATACAGGGCTATGGGGAGAGGGAGAGTGGGGCAGTGGGATTAGTTTGGGGATCGATACAGGGCTATGGGGGAGAGAGAGTGGGACAGTGGGATTAGTTTGGGGATTGATATAGGACTATGGGGAGAGAGAGGGGGGCAGTGGGATTAGTTTGGGGATTGATACGGGGCTATGGGGAGAGAGAGCGGGGCAGTGGGATTAGTTTGGGGATCGACACAGGGCTATGGGGAGAGAGAGCGGGGCAGTGGGATTAGTTTGGGGATCGACACAGGGCTATGGGGAGAGAGAGTGGGACAGTGGGATTAGTTTGGGGATTGATACAGGGCTGTGGGGAGAGAGAGTGGGGCAGTGGGATTAGTTTGGGGATTTATACTGGGGTATGTGGAGAGAGAGTGGGGCAGTGGGATTAGTTTGGGGATCGGTACAGGGCTATGGGGAGAGAGAGTGGGGCAGTGGGATTAGTTTGGAGATCGATACAGGGCTATGGGGAGAGAGAGCGGGGCAGTGGGATTAGTTTGGGGATCGATACAGGGCTATGGGGAGAGGGAGAGTGGGGCAGTGGGATTAGTTTGGGGATTGATACAGGGCTATGGGGAGAGAGAGCGGGGCAGTGGGATTAGTTTGGGGATTGACATAGGGCTATGGGGAGAGGGAGAGTGGGGCAGTGGGATTAGTTTGGGGATCGATACAGGGCTATGGGGAGAGGGAGAGTGGGGCAGTGGGATTAGTTTGGGGATCGATACAGGGCTTTGGGGAGAGAGTGGGGCAGTGGGATTAGTTTGGGGATCGATACAGGGCTATGGGGAGAGGGAGAGTGGGGCAGTGGGATTAGTTTGGGGATCGATACAGGGCTATGGGGAGAGAGAGTGGGGCAGGGGGGATTAGTTTGGATACTGATACAGGGCTATGGGGAGAGAGAGTGGGGCAGTGGGATTAGTTTGGGGATTGATACAGGGCTATGGGGAGAGAGAGTGGGGCAGTGGGATTAGTTTCGGGATCGATACAGGGCTATGGGGAGAGAGAGCGGGGCAGTGGGATTAGTTTGGGGATCGATACAGGGCTATGGGGAGAGGGAGAGTGGGGCAGTGGGATTAGTTTGGGGATTGATACAGGGCTATGGGGAGAGAGAGCGGGGCAGTGGGATTAGTTTGGGGATTGACATAGGGCTATGGGGAGAGGGAGAGTGGGGCAGTGGGATTAGTTTGGGGATTGATACAGGGCTATGGGGAGAGAGTGGGGCAGTGGGATTAGTTTGGGGATCGATACAGGGCTATGGGGAGAGGGAGAGTGGGGCAGTGGGATTAGTTTGGGGATCGATACAGGGCTATGGGGAGAGAGAGTGGGGCAGGGGGGATTAGTTTGCATATTGATACAGGGCTATGGGGAGAGAGAGTGGGGCAGTGGGATTAGTTTGGGGATTGATACAGGGCTATGGGGAAAGAGAGTGGGACAGTGGGATTAGTTTGGGGATTGATACAGGGCTATGGGGAGAGAGAGTGGGGCAGTGGGATTAGTTTGGGGAATGATACAGGGCTATGGGGAGAGAGAGTGGGGCAGTGGGATTAGTTTGGGGATCGATACAGTGCTATGGAGAGAGAGAGTGGGGCAGTGGGATTAGTTTGGGGGTTGACACAGGGCTATGGGGAGAGAGTGGGGCAGTGGGATTAGTTTGGGGATTGATACAGGGTTATGGGGGGAGAGAGTGGGGCAGTGGGATTAGTTTGGGGATTGATACAGGGCTATGGGGAGAGAGAGTGGGGCAGTGGGATTAGTTTGGATATTGATACAGGGCTGTGGGGAGAGAGTGGGGCAGTGGGATTAGTTTGGATATTGATACAGGGCTATGGGGAAAGGGAGAGTTGGGGCAGTGGGATTAGTTTGGGGATCGATACAGGGATATGGGGAGAAAGAGCGGGGGCAGTGGGATTAGTTTGGGGATCGATACAGGGCTATGGGGGAGAGAGAGTGGGACAGTGGGATTAGTTTGGGGATTGATACAGGGCTATGGGGGAGAGAGAGTGGGGCAGTGGGATTAGTTTGGGGATTGATAAAGGGCTATGGGGAGAGAGAGTGGGGCAGTGGGATTAGTTTGGGGATTGATACAGGGCTATGGGGAGAGAGAGTGGGGCAGTGGGATTAGTTTGGGGATTGATACAGGGCTATGGGGGAGAGAGAGTGGGGCAGTGGGATTAGTTTGGGGATTGATAAAAGGCTATGGGGAGAGAGAGTGGGGCAGTGGGATTTGTTTGGGGATTGATACAGGGATATGGGGAGAGAGAGCGGGGCAGTGGGATTAGTTTGGGGATCGATACAGGGCTATGGGGAGAGAGAGTGGGGCAGTGGGATTAGTTTGGGGATTGATACAGGGCTATGGGGAGAGAGAGTGGGGCAGTGGAATTAGTTTGGGGATTGATACAGGGCTATGGGGGAGAGAGAGTGGGACAGTGGGATTAGTTTGGGGATTGATACGGGGCTATGGGGAGAGAGAGTGGGGCAGTGGGATTAGTTTGGGGATTGATACAGGGCTATGGGGGAGAGAGAGTGGGGCAGTGGGATTAGTTTGGGGATTGATACGGGGCTATGGGGAGAGAGAGTGGGGCAGTGGGATTAGTTTGGGGATTGATACAGGGCTATGGGGAGAGAGAGTGGGGCAGTGGGATTAGTTTGGGGATCGATACAGGGCTATGGGGGAGAGAGAGTGGGACAGTGGGATTAGTTTGGGGATTGATACAGGGCTATGGGGGAGAGAGAGTGGGGCAGTGGGATTAGTTTGGGAATTGATAAAGGGCTATGGGGAGAGAGAGTGGGGCAGTGGGATTAGTTTGGGGATTGATACAGGGCTATGGGGGAGAGAGAGTGGGACAGTGGGATTAGTTTGGGGATTGATACGGGGCTATGGGGAGAGAGAGTGGGGCAGTGGGATTAGTTTGGTGATTGATAGGGGGCTATGGGGAGGGAGAGTGGGGCAGTGGGATTAGTTTGGGGATCGATACAGGGCTATGGGGAGAAAGAGTGGGGCAGTGGGATTAGTTTGGGGATTGATACAGGGCTATGGGGGAGAGAGAGTGGGGCAGTGGCATTAGTTTGGGAATTGATAAAGGGCTATGGGGAGAGAGAGTGGGGCAGTGGGATTAGTTTGGGGATTGATACAGGGCTATGGGGGAGAGAGAGTGGGACAGTGGGATTAGTTTGGGGATTGATATAGGACTATGGGGAGAGAGAGTGGGGCAGTGGGATTAGTTTGGGGATTGATACGGGGCTATGGGGAGAGAGAGCGGGGCAGTGGGATTAGTTTGGGGATTGATACAGGGCTATGGGGGAGAGAGAGTGGGGCAGTGGGATTAGTTTGGGGATTGATACAGGGCTATGGGGAGAGAGAGTGGGGCAGTGGGATTAGTTTGGGGATCGATACAGGGCTATGGGGAGAGAGCGCGGGGCAGTGGGATTAGTTTGGGGATTGATACAGGGCTGTGGGGAGAGAGAGCGGGGCAGTGGGATTAGTTTGGGGATTGATACAGGGTTGTGGGGAGAGAGAGTGGGGCAGTGGGATTAGTTTGGGGATCGATACAGGGCTATGGGGAGAGAGTGGGGCAGTGGGATTAGTTTGGGGATTGATACAGGGTTATGGGGGGAGAGAGTGGGGCAGTGGGATTAGTTTGGGGGTTGACACAGGGCTATGGGGAGAGAGAGTGGGGCAGTGGGATTAGTTTGGGGATCGATACAGGGCTATGGGGAGAGAGAGTGGGGCAGTGGGATTAGTTTGGGGATCGATACAGGGCTATGGAGAGAGAGAGTGGGGCAGTGGGATTAGTTTGGGGGTTGACACAGGGCTATGGGGAGAGAGTGGGGCAGTGGGATTAGTTTGGGGATTGATACAGGGTTATGGGGGGAGAGAGTGGGGCAGTGGGATTAGTTTGGGGATCGATACAGGGCTATGGGGAGAGAGAGTGGGGCAGTGGGATTAGTTTGGATATTGATACAGGGCTGTGGGGAGAGAGAGTGGGGCAGTGGGATTAGTTTGGATATTGATACAGGGCTATGGGGAGAGAGAGTGGGGCAGTGGGATTAGTTTGGGGATTGATACAGGGCTATGGGGAGAGGGAGAGTTGGGGCAGTTGGATTAGTTTGGGGATCGATACAGGGATATGGGGAGAAAGAGCGGGGGCAGTGGGATTAGTTTGGGGATCGATACAGGGCTATGGGGGAGAGAGAGTGGGACAGTGGGATTAGTTTGGGGATCGATACAGGGCTATGGGGAGAGAGAGTGGGACAGTGGGATTAGTTTGGGGATCGATACAGGGCTATGGGGAGAGAGAGTGGGACAGTGGGATTAGTTTGGGGATTGATACGGGGCTATGGGGAGAGAGAGTGGGGCAGTGGGATTAGTTTGGGGATTGATAGGGGGCTATGGGGAGGGAGAGTGGGGCAGTGGGATTAGTTTGGGGATCGATACAGGGCTATGGGGGAGAGAGAGTGGGGCAGTGGGATTAGTTTGGGGATTGATAGGGGGCTATGGGGAGGGAGAGTGGGGCAGTGGGATTAGTTTGGGGATCGATACAGGGCTATGGGGAGAGAGAGTGGGGCAGTGGGATTAGTTTGGGGATCGATACAGGGCTATGGGGGAGAGAGAGTGGGGCAGTGGGATTAGTTTGGGGATTGATAAACGGCTATGGGGAGAGAGAGTGGGGCAGTGGGATTAGTTTGGGGATTGATACAGGGCTATGGGGGAGAGTGAGTGGGGCAGTGGGATTAGTTTGGGGATTGATACAGGGCTATGGGGAGAGAGCGGGGCAGAGGGATTAGTTTGGGGATAGATACAAGGCTATGGGGAGAGAGTGTGGGGCAGTGGGATTAGTTTGGGGATTGATACTGGGGTATGTGGAGAGAGAGTGGGGCAGTGGGATTAGTTTGGGGATCGGTACAGGGCTATGGGGAGAGAGAGTGGGGCAGTGGGATTAGTTTGGGGATCGATACAGGGCTATGGGGAGAGAGAGCGGGGCAGTGGGATTAGTTTGGGGATCAATACAGGGCTATGGGGAGAGGGAGAGTGGGGCAGTGGGATTAGTTTGGGGATTGATACAGGGCTATGGGGAGAGAGAGCGGGGCAGTCGGATTAGTTTGGGGATTGACATAGGGCTATGGGGAGAGGGAGAGTGGGGCAGTGGGATTAGTTTGGGGATCGATACAGGGCTATGGGGAGAGGGAGAGTGGGGCAGTGGGATTAGTTTGGGGATCGATACAGGGCTATGGGGAGAGAGTGGGGCAGTGGGATTAGTTTGGGGATCGATACAGGGCTATGGGGAGAGGGAGAGTGGGGCAGTGGGATTAGTTTGGGGATCGATACAGGGCTATGGGGAGAGAGAGTGGGGCAGGGGGGATTAGTTTGGATATTGATACAGGGCTATGGGGAGAGGGAGTGGGGCAGTGGGATTAGTTTGGGGATTGATACTGGGGTATGTGGAGAGAGAGTGGGGCAGTGGGATTAGTTTGGGGATCGGTACAGGGCTATGGGGAGAGACAGTGGGGCAGTGGGATTAGTTTGGGGATCGATACAGGGCTATGGGGAGAGAGAGCGGGGCAGTGGGATTAGTTTGGGGATCGATACAGGGCTATGGGGAGAGGGAGAGTGGGGCAGTGGGATTAGTTTGGGGATTGATGCAGGGCTATGGGGAGAGAGAGCGGGGCAGTCGGATTAGTTTGGGGATTGACATAGGGCTATGGGGAGAGGAAGAGTGGGGCAGTGGGATTAGTTTGGGGATCGATACAGGGCTATGGGGAGAGGGAGAGTGGGGCAGTGGGATTAGTTTGGGGATCGATACAGGGCTATGGGGAGAGAGTGGGGCAGTGGGATTAGTTTGGGGATCGATACAGGGCTATGGGGAGAGAGTGGGGCAGTGGGATTAGTTTGGGGATTGATACAGGGTTATGGGGGGAGAGAGTGGGGCAGTGGGATTAGTTTGGGGGTTGACACAGGGCTATGGGGAGAGAGAGTGGGGCAGTGGGATTAGTTTGGGGATCGATACAGGGCTATGGGGAGAGAGAGTGGGGCAGTGGGATTAGTTTGGGGATCGATACAGGGCTATGGAGAGAGAGAGTGGGGCAGTGGGATTAGTTTGGGGGTTGGCACAGGGCTATGGGGAGAGAGTGGGGCAGTGGGATTAGTTTGGGGATTGATACAGGGTTATGGGGGGAGAGAGTGGGGCAGTGGGATTAGTTTGGGGATCGATACAGGGCTATGGGGAGAGAGAGTGGGGCAGTGGGATTAGTTTGGATATTGATACAGGGCTGTGGGGAGAGAGAGTGGGGCAGTGGGATTAGTTTGGATATTGATACAGGGCTATGGGGAGAGAGAGTGGGGCAGTGGGATTAGTTTGGGGATTGATACAGGGCTATGGGGAGAGGGAGAGTTGGGGCAGTTGGATTAGTTTGGGGATCGATACAGGGATATGGGGAGAAAGAGCGGGGGCAGTGGGATTAGTTTGGGGATCGATACAGGGCTATGGGGGAGAGAGAGTGGGACAGTGGGATTAGTTTGGGGATCGATACAGGGCTATGGGGAGAGAGAGTGGGACAGTGGGATTAGTTTGGGGATCGATACAGGGCTATGGGGAGAGAGAGTGGGACAGTGGGATTAGTTTGGGGATTGATACGGGGCTATGGGGAGAGAGAGTGGGGCAGTGGGATTAGTTTGGGGATTGATAGGGGGCTATGGGGAGGGAGAGTGGGGCAGTGGGATTAGTTTGGGGATCGATACAGGGCTATGGGGGAGAGAGAGTGGGGCAGTGGGATTAGTTTGGGGATTGATAGGGGGCTATGGGGAGGGAGAGTGGGGCAGTGGGATTAGTTTGGGGATCGATACAGGGCTATGGGGAGAGAGAGTGGGGCAGTGGGATTAGTTTGGGGATCGATACAGGGCTATGGGGGAGAGAGAGTGGGGCAGTGGGATTAGTTTGGGGATTGATAAACGGCTATGGGGAGAGAGAGTGGGGCAGTGGGATTAGTTTGGGGATTGATACAGGGCTATGGGGGAGAGTGAGTGGGGCAGTGGGATTAGTTTGGGGATTGATACAGGGCTATGGGGAGAGAGCGGGGCAGAGGGATTAGTTTGGGGATAGATACAAGGCTATGGGGAGAGAGTGTGGGGCAGTGGGATTAGTTTGGGGATCGATACAGGGCTATGGGGGGAGAGAGTGGGGCAGTGGGATTAGTTTGGGGATTGATACTGGGGTATGTGGAGAGAGAGTGGGGCAGTGGGATTAGTTTGGGGATCGGTACAGGGCTATGGGGAGAGACAGTGGGGCAGTGGGATTAGTTTGGGGATCGATACAGGGCTATGGGGAGAGAGAGCGGGGCAGTGGGATTAGTTTGGGGATCAATACAGGGCTATGGGGAGAGGGAGAGTGGGGCAGTGGGATTAGTTTGGTGATTGATACAGGGCTATGGGGAGAGAGAGTGGGGCAGTGGGATTAGTTTGAGGATTTATACCGGGCTATGGGGAGAGAGAGCGGGGCAATGGGATTAGTTTGGGGATCGATACAGGGCTATGGGGAGAGAGAGTGGGGCAGTGGGATTAGTTTGGGGATTGATACAGGGCTATGGGGAGAGAGAGTTGGGCAGTGGGATTAGTTTGGGGATAGATACAGGGCTATGGGGAGAGAGAGTGGGGCAGTGGGATTAGTTTGGGGATCGATACAGGGCTATGGGGAGAGAGAGCGGGGCAGTGGGATTAGTTTGGGGATTGATACTGGGGTATGTGGAGAGAGAGTGGGGCAGTGGGATTAGTTTGGGGATCGGTACAGGGCTATGGGGAGAGAGAGTGGGGCAGTGGGATTAGTTTGGGGATCGATACAGGGCTATGGGGAGAGAGAGCGGGGCAGTGGGATTAGTTTGGGGATCGATACAGGGCTATGGGGAGAGGGAGAGTGGGGCAGTGGGATTAGTTTGGGGATTGATACAGGGCTATGGGGAGAGGGAGCGGGGCAGTGGGATTAGTTTGGGGATTGACATAGGGCTATGGGGAGAGGGAGAGTGGGGCAGTGGGATTAGTTTGGGGATCGATACAGGGCTATGGGGAGAGGGAGAGTGGGGCAGTGGGATTAGTTTGGGGATCGATACAGGGCTATGGGGAGAGAGTGGGGCAGTGGGATTAGTTTGGGGATCGATACAGGGCTATGGGGAGAGGGAGAGTGGGGCAGTGGGATTAGTTTGGGGATCGATACAGGGCTATGGGGAGAGAGAGTGGGGCAGGGGGGATTAGTTTGGATATTGATACAGGGCTATGGGGAGAGAGAGTGGGGCAGTGGGATTAGTTTGGGGATTGATACAGGGCTATGGGGAAAGAGAGTGGGACAGTGGGATTAGTTTGGGGATTGATACAGGGGTATGGGGAGAGAGAGTGGGGCAGTGGGATTAGTTTGGGGAATGATACACGGCTATGGGGAGAGAGAGTGGGGCAGTGGGATTAGTTTGGTGATTGATACAGGGCTATGGGGAGAGAGAGTGGGGCAGTGGGATTAGTTTGGTGATTGATACACGGCTATGGGGAGAGAGAGTGGGGCAGTGGGATTAGTTTGGGGAATGATACACGGCTATGGGGAGAGAGAGTGGGGCAGTGGGATTAGTTTGGTGATTGATACACGGCTATGGGGAGAGAGAGTGGGGCAGTGGGATTAGTTTGGGGAATGATACACGGCTATGGGGAGGGAGAGTGGGGCAGTGGGATTAGTTTGGTGATTGATACACGGCTATGGGGAGAGAGAGTGGGGCAGTGGGATTAGTTTGGGGAATGATACACGGCTATGGGGAGAGAGAGTGGGGCAGTGGGATTAGTTTGAGGATTTATACTGGGCTATGGGGAGAGAGAGCGGGGCAATGGGATTAGTTTGGGGATCGATACAGGGCTATGGGGAGAGAGAGTGGGGCAGTGGGATTAGTTTGGGGATTGATACAGGGCTATGGGGAGAGAGAGTGGGGCAGTGGGATTAGTTTGGGGATAGATACAGGGCTATGGGGAGAGAGAGTGGGGCAGTGGGATTAGTTTGGGGATCGATACAGGGCTATGGGGAGAGAGAGCGGGGCAGTGGGATTAGTTTGGGGATTGATACTGGGGTATGTGGAGAGAGAGTGGGGCAGTGGGATTAGTTTGGGGATCGGTACAGGGCTATGGGGAGAGAGAGTGGGGCAGTGGGATTAGTTTGGGGATCGATACAGGGCTCTGGGGAGAGAGAGTGGGGTAGGGGGGATTAGTTTGGATACTGATACAGGGCTATGGGGAGAGAGAGTGGGGCAGTGGGATTAGTTTGGGGATTGATACAGGGCTATGGGGAGAGAGAGTGGGGCAGTGGGATTAGTTTGGGGATCGATACAGGGCTATGGGGAGAGACAGTGGGGCAGTGGGATTAGTTTGGGGATCGATACAGGGCTATGGGGAGAGAGAGCGGGGCAGTGGGATTAGTTTGGCGATCGATACAGGGCTATGGGGAGAGGGAGAGTGGGGCAGTGGGATTAGTTTGGGGATCGATACAGGGCTATGGGGAGAGAGAGCGGGGCAGTCGGATTAGTTTGGGGATTGACATAGGGCTATGGGGAGAGGGAGAGTGGGGCAGTGGGATTAGTTTGGGGATCGATACAGGGCTATGGGGAGAGGGAGAGTGGGGCAGTGGGATTAGTTTGGGGATCGATACAGGGCTATGGGGAGAGAGTGGGGCAGTGGGATTAGTTTGGGGATCGATACAGGGCTATGGGGAGAGGGAGAGTGGGGCAGTGGGATTAGTTTGGGGATCGATACAGGGCTATGGGGAGAGAGAGTGGGGCAGTGGGATTAGTTTGGCGATTGATACAGGGCTGTGGGGAGAGAGAGTGGGCCAGTGGGATTAGTTTGGGGATTGATACTGGGGTATGTGGAGAGAGAGTGGGGCAGTGGGATTAGTTTGGGGATCGGTACAGGGCTATGGGGAGAGGGAGAGTGGGGCAGTGGGATTAGTTTGGGGATCGATACAGGGCTATGGGGAGAGAGAGCGGGGCAGTGGGATTAGTTTGGGGATCGACACAGGGCTATGGGGAGAGAGAGCGGGGCAGTGGGATTAGTTTGGGGATCGACACAGGGCTATGTGGAGAGAGAGTGGGGCAGTGGGATTAGTTTGGCGATTGATACAGGGCTGTGGGGAGAGAGAGTGGGGCAGTGGGATTAGTTTGGGGATTGATACTGGGGTATGTGGAGAGAGAGTGGGGCAGTGGGATTAGTTTGGGGATCGGTACAGGGCTATGGGGAGAGAGAGTGGGGCAGTGGGATTAGTTTGGGGATCGATACAGGGCTATGGGGAGAGAGAGCGGGGCAGTGGGATTAGTTTGGGGATCGATACAGGGCTATGGGGATAGGGAGAGTGGGGCAGTGGGATTAGTTTGGGGATCGATACAGGGCTATGGGGAGAGAGAGTGGGGCAGTGGGATTAGTTTGGGGATTGATACAGGGCTATGGGGAGAGAGAGTGGGGCAGTGGGATTACTTTGGGGATCGATACAGGACTATGGGGAGAGAGAGTGGGGCAGGGGGGATTAGTTTGGATATTGATACAGGGCTATGGGGAGAGAGAGTGGGGCAGTGGGATTAGTTTGGGGATCGATACAGGGCTATGGGGAGAGAGTGGGGCAGTGAGATTAGTTTGGGGATCGATACAGGACTATGGGGAGAGAGAGTGGGGCAGGGGGGATTAGTTTGGATATTGATACAGGGCTATGGGGAGAGAGAGTGGGGCAGTGGGATTAGTTTGGGGATTGATACAGGGCTATGGGGAAAGAGAGTGGGACAGTGGGATTAGTTTGGTGATTGATACAGGGCTATGGGGAGAGAGAGTGGTGCAGTGGGATTAGTTTGGGGAATGATACACGGCTATGGGGAGAGAGAGTGGGGCAGTGGGATTAGTTTGGTGATTGATACAGGGCTATGGGGAGAGAGAGTGGGGCAGTGGGATTAGTTTGAGGATTTATACCGGGCTATGGGGAGAGAGAGCGGGGCAATGGGATTAGTTTGGGGATCGATACAGGGCTATGGGGAGAGAGAGTGGGGCAGTGGGATCAGTTTGGGGATTGATACAGGGCTATGGGGAGAGAGAGTGGGGCAGTGGGATTAGTTTGGGGATAGATACAGGGCTATGGGGAGAGAGAGTGGGGCAGTGGGATTAGTTTGGGGATCGATACAGGGCTATGGGGAGAGAGAGCGGGGCAGTGGGATTAGTTTGGGGATTGATACTGGGGTATGTGGAGAGAGAGCGGGGCAGTGGGATTAGTTTGGGGATCGATACAGGGCTATGGGGAGAGAGAGCGGGGCAGTGGGATTAGTTTGGGGATCGATACAGGGCTATGGGGAGAGGGAGAGTGGGGCAGTGGGATTAGTTTGGGGATTGATACAGGGCTATGGGGAGAGAGAGCGGGGCAGTGGGATTAGTTTGGGGATTGACATAGGGCTATGGGGAGAGGGAGAGTGGGGCAGTGGGATTAGTTTGGGGATCGATACAGGGCTATGGGGAGAGGGAGAGTGGGGCAGTGGGATTAGTTTGGGGATCGATACACGGCTATGGGGAGAGAGTGGGGCAGTGGGATTAGTTTGGGGATCGATACAGGGCTATGGGGAGAGGGAGAGTGGGGCAGTGGGATTAGTTTGGGGATCGATACAGGGCTATGGGGAGAGAGAGTGGGGCAGGGGGGATTAGTTTGGATATTGATACAGGGCTATGGGGAGAGAGAGTGGGGCAGTGGGATTAGTTTGGGGATTGATACAGGGCTATGGGGAAAGAGAGTGGGACAGTGGGATTAGTTTGGGGATTGATACAGGGGTATGGGGAGAGAGAGTGGGGCAGTGGGATTAGTTTGGGGAATGATACACGGCTATGGGGAGAGAGAGTGGGGCAGTGGGATTAGTTTGGTGATTGATACAGGGCTATGGGGAGAGAGAGTGGGGCAGTGGGATTAGTTTGAGGATTTATACTGGGCTATGGGGAGAGAGAGCGGGGCAATGGGATTAGTTTGGGGATCGATACAGGGCTATGGGGAGAGAGAGTGGGGCAGTGGGATTAGTTTGGGGATTGATACAGGGCTATGGGGAGAGAGAGTGGGGCAGTGGGATTAGTTTGGGGATAGATACAGGGCTATGGGGAGAGAGAGTGGGGCAGTGGGATTAGTTTGGGGATCGATACAGGGCTATGGGGAGAGAGAGCGGGGCAGTGGGATTAGTTTGGGGATTGATACTGGGGTATGTGGAGAGAGAGTGGGGCAGTGGGATTAGTTTGGGGATCGGTACAGGGCTATGGGGAGAGAGAGTGGGGCAGTGGGATTAGTTTGGGGATTGATACTGGGGTATGTGGAGAGAGAGTGGGGCAGTGGGATTAGTTTGGGGATCGGTACAGGGCTATGGGGAGAGAGAGTGGGGCAGTGGGATTAGTTTGGGGATCGATACAGGGCTATGGGGAGAGAGAGCGGGGCAGTGGGATTAGTTTGGGGATCGATACAGGGCTATGGGGAGAGGGAGAGTGGGGCAGTGGGATTAGTTTGGGGATCGATACAGGGCTATGGGGAGAGAGAGTGGGGCAGTGGGATTAGTTTGGGGATTGATACAGGGCTATGGGGAAAGAGAGTGGGACAGTGGGATTAGTTTGGGGATTGATACAGGGCTATGGGGAGAGAGAGTGGGGCAGTGGGATTAGTTTGTGGAATGATACAGGGCTATGGGGAGAGAGAGTGGGGCAGTGGGATTAGTTTGGGGATCGATACAGGGCTATGGAGAGAGAGAGAGGGGCAGTGGGATTAGTTTGGGGGTTGACACAGGGCTATGGGGAGAGAGAGTGGGGCAGTGGGATTAGTTTGGGGGTTGACACAGGGCTATGGGGAGAGAGTGGGGCAGTGGGATTAGTTTGGGGATTGATACAGGGTTATGGGGGGAGAGAGTGGGGCAGTGGGATTAGTTTGGGGATCGATACAGGGCTATGGGGAGAGAGAGTGGGGCAGTGGGATTAGTTTGGATATTGATACAGGGCTATGGGGAGAGGGAGAGTTGGGGCAGTGGGATTAGTTTGGGGATCGATACAGGGATATGGGGAGAAAGAGCGGGGGTAGTGGGATTAGTTTGGGGATCGATACAGGGCTATGGGGGAGAGAGAGTGGGACAGTGGGATTAGTTTGGGGATCGATACAGGGCTATGGGGAGAGTGAGTGGGACAGTGGGATTAGTTTGGGGATCGATACAGGGCTATGGGGAGAGAGAGTGGGGCAGTGGGATTAGTTTGGGGATTGATACAGGGCTATGGGGAGAGAGAGAGTGGGGCAGTGGGATTAGTTTGGGGATTGATACGGGGCTATTGGGAGAGAGAGTGGGGCAGTGGGATTAGTTTGGGGATTGATAGGGGGCTATGGGGAGGGAGAGTGGGGCAGTGGGATTAGTTTGGTGATCGATACAGGGCTATGGGGGAGAGAGAGTGGGGCAGTGGGATTAGTTTGGGGATCGATACAGGGCTATGGGGAGAGAGAGTGGGGCAGTGGGATTAGTTTGGGGATTGATACAGGGCTATGGGGGAGAGAGAGTGGGGCAGTGGGATTAGTTTGGTGATTGATAGGCGGCAATGGCGGGAGACAGTGGGGCAGTGGGATTAGTTTGGGGATCGATACAGGGCTATGGGGAGAGAGAGTGGGGCAGTGGGATTAGTTTGGGGATTGATACAGGGCTATGGGGAGAGAGAGTGGGGCAGTGGGATTAGTTTGGGGATCGATACAGGGGTATGGGGAGAGAGAGTGGGGCAGTGGGATTAGTTTGGGGATTGATACAGGGCTATGGGGAGAGAGAGTGGGGCAGTGGGATTAGTTTGGGGATTGATACAGGGCTATGGGGAGAGAGAGTGGGGCAGTGGGATTAGTTTCGGGATCGATACAGGGCTATGGGGAGAGAGAGTGGGGCAGTGGGATTAGTTTGGGGATCGATACAGGGCTATGGGGAGAGAGAGCGGGGTAGTGGGATTAGTTTGGGGATTGATACAGGACTATGGGGAGAGAGAGTGGGGCAGTGGGAGCAGTTTGGGGATCGACACAGGGCTATGGGGAGAGAGAGTGGGGCAGTGGGATTAGTTTGGGGATCGATACAGGGCTATGGGGAGAGAGAGTGGGGCAGTGGGATTAGTTTGGGGATTGATACAGGGCTATGGGGAGAGAGAGCTGGGCAGTGGGATTAGTTTGGGGATCGACACAGGGCTGTGGGGAGAGAGAGTGGGGCAGTGGGATTAGTTTGGGGATGGATACAGGGCTATGGGGAGAGAGAGTGGGGCAGTGGGATTAGTTTGGGGATCGATACAGGGCTATGGGGAGAGAGCGGGACAGTGAGATTAGTTTGGGGATCGATACAGGGCGATGGGGAGAGAGAGCGGGGCAGTGGGATTAGTTTGGGGATCGATACAGGGCGATGGGGAGAGAGAGTGGGGCAGTGGGATTAGTTTGGGGATTGATACAGGGCTATGGGGGGAGAGAGTGGGGCAGTGGGATTAGTTTGGGGGTTGACACAGGGCTATGGGGAGAGAGAGTGGGGCAGTGGGATTAGTTTGGGGATCGATACAGGGCTATGGGGAGAGAGGGTGGGGCAGTGGGATTAGTTTGGGGATCGATACAGGGCTATGGAGAGAGAGAGTGGGGCAGTGGGATTAGTTTGGGGATTGATACAGGGCTATGGGGAGAAAGAGCGGGGCAGTGGGATTAGTTTGGGGATTGATACAGGGTTATGTGGAGAGAGAGCGGGGCAATGGGATTAGTTTGGGGATCGATACAGGGCTATGGGGAGAGAGAGTGGGGCAGTGGGATTAGTTTGGGGATCGATACAGGGCTATGGGGAGAGAGAGTGGGGCAGTGGGATTAGTTTGGGGATCGATACAGGGCTATGGAGAGAGAGAGTGGGGCAGTGGGATTAGTTTGGGGGTTGACACAGGGCTATGGGGAGAGAGTGGGGCAGTGGGATTAGTTTGGGGATTGATACAGGGTTATGGGGGGAGAGAGTGGGGCAGTGGGATTAGTTTGGGGATCGATACAGGGCTATGGGGAGAGAGAGTGGGGCAGTGGGATTAGTTTGGATATTGATACAGGGCTATGGGGGGAGAGAGTGGGACAGTGGGATTAGTTTGGGGATTGATACAGGGCTATGGGGAGAGAGAGTGGGACAGTGGGATTAGTTTGGGGATCGATACAGGGCTATGGGGAGAGAGAGTGGGGCAGTGGGATTAGTTTGGGGATTGATACAGGGCTATGGGGAGAGAGAGCGGGGCAGTGGGATTAGTTTGGGGATCGACACAGGGCTATGGGGAGAGAGAGCGGGGCAGTGGGATTAGTTTGGGGATCGACACAGGGCTATGGGGAGAGAGAGTGGGGCAGTGGGATTAGTTTGGGGATTGATACAGGGCTATGGGGGGTGAGAGTGGGGCAGTGGGATTAGTTTGGGGATCGATACAGGGCTATGGGGAGAGAGTGGGGCAGTGGGATTAGTTTGGGGATCGATACAGGGATATGGGGAGAGAGAGTGGGGCAGTGGGATTAGTTTGGGGATTGATACAGGGCTATGGGGAGAGAGAGCGGGGCAGTGGGATTAGTTTGGGGATTGACACAGGGCTATGGGGAGAGAGAGCGGGGCAGTGGGATTAGTTTGGGGATTGATACAGGGCTATGGGGAGAGAGAGCGGGGCAGTGGGATTAGTTTGGGGATCGATACAGGGCTATGGGGAGAGGGAGAGTGGGGCAGTGGGATTAGTTTGGGGATTGATACAGGGCTATGGGGAGAGAGAGTGGGGCAGTGGGATTAGTTTGGGGATTGATACAGGGCTATGGGGAGAGAGAGTGGGGCAGTGGGATTAGTTTGGGGATTGATACAGGGCTATGGGGAAAGAGAGTGGGACAGTGGGATTAGTTTGGGGATTGATACAGGGCTATGGGGAGAGAGAGTGGGGCAGTGGGATTAGTTTGGGGAATGATACAGGGCTATGGGGAGAGAGAGTGGGGCAGTGGGATTAGTTTGGGGATCGATACAGGGCTATGGAGAGAGAGAGAGGGGCAGTGGGATTAGTTTGGGGGTTGACACAGGGCTATGGGGAGAGAGAGTGGGGCAGTGGGATTAGTTTGGGGATCGATACAGGGCTATGGGGAGAGAGAGTGGGGCAGTGGGATTAGTTTGGGGATCGATACAGGGCTATGGAGAGAGAGAGTGGGGCAGTGGGATTAGTTTGGGGGTTGACACAGGGCTATGGGGAGAGAGTGGGGCAGTGGGATTAGTTTGGGGATTGATACAGGGTTATGGGGGGAGAGAGTGGGGCAGTGGGATTAGTTTGGGGATCGATACAGGGCTATGGGGAGAGAGAGTGGGGCAGTGGGATTAGTTTGGATATTGATACAGGGCTGTGGGGAGAGAGAGTGGGGCAGTGGGATTAGTTTGGATATTGATACAGGGCTATGGGGAGAGAGAGTGGGGCAGTGGGATTAGTTTGGGGATTGATACAGGGCTATGGGGAGAGGGAGAGTTGGGGCAGTTGGATTAGTTTGGGGATCGATACAGGGATATGGGGAGAAAGAGCGTGGGCAGTGGGATTAGTTTGGGGATCGATACAGGGCTATGGGGGAGAGAGAGTGGGACAGTGGGATTAGTTTGGGGATCGATACAGGGCTATGGGGAGAGAGAGTGGGACAGTGGGATTAGTTTGGGGATCGATACAGGGCTATGGGGAGAGAGAGTGGGACAGTGGGATTAGTTTGGGGATTGATACGGGGCTATGGGGAGAGAGAGTGGGGCAGTGGGATTAGTTTGGGGATTGATAGGGGGCTATGGGGAGGGAGAGTGGGGCAGTGGGATTAGTTTGGGGATCGATACAGGGCTATGGGGGAGAGAGAGTGGGGCAGTGGGATTAGTTTGGGGATTGATAGGGGGCTATGGGGAGGGAGAGTGGGGCAGTGGGATTAGTTTGGGGATCGATACAGGGCTATGGGGAGAGAGAGTGGGGCAGTGGGATTAGTTTGGGGATCGATACAGGGCTATGGGGGAGAGAGAGTGGGGCAGTGGGATTAGTTTGGGGATTGATAAACGGCTATGGGGAGAGAGAGTGGGGCAGTGGGATTAGTTTGGGGATTGATACAGGGCTATGGGGGAGAGTGAGTGGGGCAGTGGGATTAGTTTGGGGATTGATACAGGGCTATGGGGAGAGAGCGGGGCAGAGGGATTAGTTTGGGGATAGATACAAGGCTATGGGGAGAGAGTGTGGGGCAGTGGGATTAGTTTGGGGATTGATACTGGGGTATGTGGAGAGAGAGTGGGGCAGTGGGATTAGTTTGGGGATCGGTACAGGGCTATGGGGAGAGACAGTGGGGCAGTGGGATTAGTTTGGGGATCGATACAGGGCTATGGGGAGAGAGAGCGGGGCAGTGGGATTAGTTTGGGGATCAATACAGGGCTATGGGGAGAGGGAGAGTGGGGCAGTGGGATTAGTTTGGGGATTGATACAGGGCTATGGGGAGAGAGAGCGGGGCAGTCGGATTAGTTTGGGGATTGACATAGGGCTATGGGGAGAGGGAGAGTGGGGCAGTGGGATTAGTTTGGGGATCGATACAGGGCTATGGGGAGAGGGAGAGTGGGGCAGTGGGATTAGTTTGGGGATCGATACAGGGCTATGGGGAGAGAGTGGGGCAGTGGGATTAGTTTGGGGATCGATACAGGGCTATGGGGAGAGGGAGAGTGGGGCAGTGGGATTAGTTTGGGGATCGATACAGGGCTATGGGGAGAGAGAGTGGGGCAGGGGGGATTAGTTTGGATATTGATACAGGGCTATGGGGAGAGGGAGTGGGGCAGTGGGATTAGTTTGGGGATTGATACTGGGGTATGTGGAGAGAGAGTGGGGCAGTGGGATTAGTTTGGGGATCGGTACAGGGCTATGGGGAGAGACAGTGGGGCAGAGGGATTAGTTTGGGGATCGATACAGGGCTATGGGGAGAGAGAGCGGGGCAGTGGGATTAGTTTGGGGATCGATACAGGGCTATGGGGAGAGGGAGAGTGGGGCAGTGGGATTAGTTTGGGGATTGATACAGGGCTATGGGGAGAGAGAGCGGGGCAGTCGGATTAGTTTGGGGATTGACATAGGGCTATGGGGAGAGGGAGAGTGGGGCAGTGGGATTAGTTTGGGGATCGATACAGGGCTATGGGGAGAGGGAGAGTGGGGCAGTGGGATTAGTTTGGGGATCGATACAGGGCTATGGGGAGAGAGTGGGGCAGTGGGATTAGTTTGGGGATCGATACAGGGCTATGGGGGGAGAGAGTGGGGCAGTGGGATTAGTTTGGGGGTTGACACAGGGCTATGGGGAGAGAGAGTGGGGCAGTGGGATTAGTTTGGGGATCGATACAGGGCTATGGGGAGAGAGAGTGGGGCAGTGGGATTAGTTTGGGGATCGATACAGGGCTATGGAGAGAGAGAGTGGGGCAGTGGGATTAGTTTGGGGGTTGACACAGGGCTATGGGGAGAGAGTGGGGCAGTGGGATTAGTTTGGGGATTGATACAGGGTTATGGGGGGAGAGAGTGGGGCAGTGGGATTAGTTTGGGGATCGATACAGGGCTATGGGGAGAGAGAGTGGGGCAGTGGGATTAGTTTGGATATTGATACAGGGCTGTGGGGAGAGAGAGTGGGGCAGTGGGATTAGTTTGGATATTGATACAGGGCTATGGGGAGAGAGAGTGGGGCAGTGGGATTAGTTTGGGGATTGATACAGGGCTATGGGGAGAGGGAGAGTTGGGGCAGTTGGATTAGTTTGGGGATCGATACAGGGATATGGGGAGAAAGAGCGGGGGCAGTGGGATTAGTTTGGGGATCGATACAGGGCTATGGGGGAGAGAGAGTGGGACAGTGGGATTAGTTTGGGGATCGATACAGGGCTATGGGGAGAGAGAGTGGGACAGTGGGATTAGTTTGGGGATCGATACAGGGCTATGGGGAGAGAGAGTGGGACAGTGGGATTAGTTTGGGGATTGATACGGGGCTATGGGGAGAGAGAGTGGGGCAGTGGGATTAGTTTGGGGATTGATAGGGGGCTATGGGGAGGGAGAGTGGGGCAGTGGGATTAGTTTGGGGATCGATACAGGGCTATGGGGGAGAGAGAGTGGGGCAGTGGGATTAGTTTGGGGATTGATAGGGGGCTATGGGGAGGGAGAGTGGGGCAGTGGGATTAGTTTGGGGATCGATACAGGGCTATGGGGAGAGAGAGTGGGGCAGTGGGATTAGTTTGGGGATCGATACAGGGCTATGGGGGAGAGAGAGTGGGGCAGTGGGATTAGTTTGGGGATTGATAAACGGCTATGGGGAGAGAGAGTGGGGCAGTGGGATTAGTTTGGGGATTGATACAGGGCTATGGGGGAGAGTGAGTGGGGCAGTGGGATTAGTTTGGGGATTGATACAGGGCTATGGGGAGAGAGCGGGGCAGAGGGATTAGTTTGGGGATAGATACAAGGCTATGGGGAGAGAGTGTGGGGCAGTGGGATTAGTTTGGGGATCGATACAGGGCTATGGGGGGAGAGAGTGGGGCAGTGGGATTAGTTTGGGGATTGATACTGGGGTATGTGGAGAGAGAGTGGGGCAGTGGGATTAGTTTGGGGATCGGTACAGGGCTATGGGGAGAGACAGTGGGGCAGTGGGATTAGTTTGGGGATCGATACAGGGCTATGGGGAGAGAGAGCGGGGCAGTGGGATTAGTTTGGGGATCAATACAGGGCTATGGGGAGAGGGAGAGTGGGGCAGTGGGATTAGTTTGGGGATTGATACAGGGCTATGGGGAGAGAGAGCGGGGCAGTCGGATTAGTTTGGGGATTGACATAGGGCTATGGGGAGAGGGAGAGTGGGGCAGTGGGATTAGTTTGGGGATCGATACAGGGCTATGGGGAGAGGGAGAGTGGGGCAGTGGGATTAGTTTGGGGATCGATACAGGGCTATGGGGAGAGAGTGGGGCAGTGGGATTAGTTTGGGGATCGATACAGGGCTATGGGGAGAGGGAGAGTGGGGCAGTGGGATTAGTTTGGGGATCGATACAGGGCTATGGGGAGAGAGAGTGGGGCAGGGGGGATTAGTTTGGATATTGATACAGGGCTATGGGGAGAGAGAGTGGGGCAGTGGGATTAGTTTGGGGATTGATACAGGGCTATGGGGAAAGAGAGTGGGACAGTGGGATTAGTTTGGGGATTGATACAGGGCTATGGGGAGAGAGAGTGGGGCAGTGGGATTAGTTTGGGGATCGATACAGGGCTATGGGGAGAGAGAATGGGGCAGTGGGATTAGTTTGGGGATTGATACAGGGCTATGGGGAGAGAGAGTGGGGCAGTGGGATTAGTTTGGGGATAGATACAGGGCTATGGGGAGAGAGAGTGGGGCAGTGGGATTAGTTTGGGGATCGATACAGGGCTATGGGGAGAGAGAGCGGGGCAGTGGGATTAGTTTGGGGATTGATACCGGGGTATGTGGAGAGAGAGTGGGGCAGTGGGATTAGTTTGGGGATCGGTACAGGGCTATGGGGAAAGAGAGTGGGGCAGTGGGATTAGTTTGGGGATCGATACAGGGCTATGGGGAGAGAGAGCGGGGCAGTGGGATTAGTTTGGGGATCGATACAGGGCTATGGGGAGAGAGAGTGGGGCAGTGGGATTAGTTTGGATATTGATACAGGGCTATGGGGAGAGAGAGTGGGGCAGTGGGATTAGTTTGGGGATTGATACAGGGCTATGGGGAAAGAGAGTGGGACAGTGGGATTAGTTTGGTGATTGATACAGGGCTATGGGGAGAGAGAGTGGTGCAGTGGGATTAGTTTGGGGAATGATACACGGCTATGGGGAGAGAGAGTGGGGCAGTGGGATTAGTTTGGTGATTGATACAGGGCTATGGGGAGAGAGAGTGGGGCAGTGGGATTAGTTTGGATATTGATACAGGGCTATGGGGAGAGAGAGTGGGGCAGTGGGATTAGTTTGGGGATTGATACAGGGCTATGGGGAAAGAGAGTGGGACAGTGGGATTAGTTTGGTGATTGATACAGGGCTATGGGGAGAGAGAGTGGGGAAGTGGGATTAGTTTGGATATTGATACAGGGCTATGGGGAGAGAGAGTGGGGCAGTGGGATTAGTTTGGATATTGATACAGGGCTATGGGGAGAGAGAGTGGGGCAGTGGGATTAGTTTGGGGATTGATACAGGGCTATGGGGAAAGAGAGTGGGACAGTGGGATTAGTTTGGTGATTGATACAGGGCTATGGGGAGAGAGAGTGGTGCAGTGGGATTAGTTTGGGGAATGATACACGGCTATGGGGAGAGAGAGTGGGGCAGTGGGATTAGTTTGGTGATTGATACAGGGCTATGGGGAGAGAGAGTGGGGCAGTGGGATTAGTTTGAGGATTTATACCGGGCTATGGGGAGAGAGAGCGGGGCAATGGGATTAGTTTGGGGATCGATACAGGGCTATGGGGAGAGAGAGTGGGGCAGTGGGATTAGTTTGGGGATTGATACAGGGCTATGGGGAGAGAGAGTTGGGCAGTGGGATTAGTTTGGGGATAGATACAGGGCTATGGGGAGAGAGAGTGGGGCAGTGGGATTAGTTTGGGGATCGATACAGGGCTATGGGGAGAGAGAGCGGGGCAGTGGGATTAGTTTGGGGATTGATACTGGGGTATGTGGAGAGAGAGTGGGGCAGTGGGATTAGTTTGGGGATCGGTACAGGGCTATGGGGAGAGAGAGTGGGGCAGTGGGATTAGTTTGGGGATCGATACAGGGCTATGGGGAGAGAGAGCGGGGCAGTGGGATTAGTTTGGGGATCGATACAGGGCTATGGGGAGAGGGAGAGTGGGGCAGTGGGATTAGTTTGGGGATTGATACAGGGCTATGGGGAGAGAGAGCGGGGCAGTGGGATTAGTTTGGGGATTGACATAGGGCTATGGGGAGAGGGAGAGTGGGGCAGTGGGATTAGTTTGGGGATCGATACAGGGCTATGGGGAGAGGGAGAGTGGGGCAGTGGGATTAGTTTGGGGATCGATACAGGGCTATGGGGAGAGAGTGGGGCAGTGGGATTAGTTTGGGGATCGATACAGGGCTATGGGGAGAGGGAGAGTGGGGCAGTGGGATTAGTTTGGGGATCGATACAGGGCTATGGGGAGAGAGAGTGGGGCAGGGGGGATTAGTTTGGATATTGATACAGGGCTATGGGGAGAGAGAGTGGGGCAGTGGGATTAGTTTGGGGATTGATACAGGGCTATGGGGAAAGAGAGTGGGACAGTGGGATTAGTTTGGGGATTGATACAGGGGTATGGGGAGAGAGAGTGGGGCAGTGGGATTAGTTTGGGGAATGATACACGGCTATGGGGAGAGAGAGTGGGGCAGTGGGATTAGTTTGGTGATTGATACAGGGCTATGGGGAGAGAGAGTGGGGCAGTGGGATTAGTTTGGTGATTGATACACGGCTATGGGGAGAGAGAGTGGGGCAGTGGGATTAGTTTGGGGAATGATACACGGCTATGGGGAGAGAGAGTGGGGCAGTGGGATTAGTTTGGTGATTGATACACGGCTATGGGGAGAGAGAGTGGGGCAGTGGGATTAGTTTGGGGAATGATACACGGCTATGGGGAGGGAGAGTGGGGCAGTGGGATTAGTTTGGGGATCGATACAGGGCTATGGGGAGAGAGAGTGGGGCAGTGGGATTAGTTTGGGGAATGATACACGGCTATGGGGAGAGAGAGTGGGGCAGTGGGATTAGTTTGAGGATTTATACTGGGCTATGGGGAGAGAGAGCGGGGCAATGGGATTAGTTTGGGGATCGATACAGGGCTATGGGGAGAGAGAGTGGGGCAGTGGGATTAGTTTGGGGATTGATACAGGGCTATGGGGAGAGAGAGTGGGGCAGTGGGATTAGTTTGGGGATAGATACAGGGCTATGGGGAGAGAGAGTGGGGCAGTGGGATTAGTTTGGGGATCGATACAGGGCTATGGGGAGAGAGAGCGGGGCAGTGGGATTAGTTTGGGGATTGATACTGGGGTATGTGGAGAGAGAGTGGGGCAGTGGGATTAGTTTGGGGATCGATACAGGGCTATGGAGAGAGAGAGTGGGGCAGTGGGATTAGTTTGGGGGTTGACACAGGGCTATGGGGAGAGAGTGGGGCAGTGGGATTAGTTTGGGGATTGATACAGGGTTATGGGGGGAGAGAGTGGGGCAGTGGGATTAGTTTGGGGATCGATACAGGGCTATGGGGAGAGAGAGTGGGGCAGTGGGATTAGTTTGGATATTGATACAGGGCTGTGGGGAGAGAGAGTGGGGCAGTGGGATTAGTTTGGATATTGATACAGGGCTATGGGGAGAGAGAGTGGGGCAGTGGGATTAGTTTGGGGATTGATACAGGGCTATGGGGAGAGGGAGAGTTGGGGCAGTTGGATTAGTTTGGGGATCGATACAGGGATATGGGGAGAAAGAGCGGGGGCAGTGGGATTAGTTTGGGGATCGATACAGGGCTATGGGGGAGAGAGAGTGGGACAGTGGGATTAGTTTGGGGATCGATACAGGGCTATGGGGAGAGAGAGTGGGACAGTGGGATTAGTTTGGGGATCGATACAGGGCTATGGGGAGAGAGAGTGGGACAGTGGGATTAGTTTGGGGATTGATACGGGGCTATGGGGAGAGAGAGTGGGGCAGTGGGATTAGTTTGGGGATTGATAGGGGGCTATGGGGAGGGAGAGTGGGGCAGTGGGATTAGTTTGGGGATCGATACAGGGCTATGGGGGAGAGAGAGTGGGGCAGTGGGATTAGTTTGGGGATTGATAGGGGGCTATGGGGAGGGAGAGTGGGGCAGTGGGATTAGTTTGGGGATCGATACAGGGCTATGGGGAGAGAGAGTGGGGCAGTGGGATTAGTTTGGGGATCGATACAGGGCTATGGGGGAGAGAGAGTGGGGCAGTGGGATTAGTTTGGGGATTGATAAACGGCTATGGGGAGAGAGAGTGGGGCAGTGGGATTAGTTTGGGGATTGATACAGGGCTATGGGGGAGAGTGAGTGGGGCAGTGGGATTAGTTTGGGGATTGATACAGGGCTATGGGGAGAGAGCGGGGCAGAGGGATTAGTTTGGGGATAGATACAAGGCTATGGGGAGAGAGTGTGGGGCAGTGGGATTAGTTTGGGGATTGATACTGGGGTATGTGGAGAGAGAGTGGGGCAGTGGGATTAGTTTGGGGATCGGTACAGGGCTATGGGGAGAGACAGTGGGGCAGTGGGATTAGTTTGGGGATCGATACAGGGCTATGGGGAGAGAGAGCGGGGCAGTGGGATTAGTTTGGGGATCAATACAGGGCTATGGGGAGAGGGAGAGTGGGGCAGTGGGATTAGTTTGGGGATTGATACAGGGCTATGGGGAGAGAGAGCGGGGCAGTCGGATTAGTTTGGGGATTGACATAGGGCTATGGGGAGAGGGAGAGTGGGGCAGTGGGATTAGTTTGGGGATCGATACAGGGCTATGGGGAGAGGGAGAGTGGGGCAGTGGGATTAGTTTGGGGATCGATACAGGGCTATGGGGAGAGTGTGGGGCAGTGGGATTAGTTTGGGGATCGATACAGGGCTATGGGGAGAGGGAGAGTGGGGCAGTGGGATTAGTTTGGGGATCGATACAGGGCTATGGGGAGAGAGAGTGGGGCAGGGGGGATTAGTTTGGATATTGATACAGGGCTATGGGGAGAGGGAGTGGGGCAGTGGGATTAGTTTGGGGATTGATACTGGGGTATGTGGAGAGAGAGTGGGGCAGTGGGATTAGTTTGGGGATCGGTACAGGGCTATGGGGAGAGACAGTGGGGCAGAGGGATTAGTTTGGGGATCGATACAGGGCTATGGGGAGAGAGAGCGGGGCAGTGGGATTAGTTTGGGGATCGATACAGGGCTATGGGGAGAGGGAGAGTGGGGCAGTGGGATTAGTTTGGGGATTGATACAGGGCTATGGGGAGAGAGAGCGGGGCAGTCGGATTAGTTTGGGGATTGACATAGGGCTATGGGGAGAGGGAGAGTGGGGCAGTGGGATTAGTTTGGGGATCGATACAGGGCTATGGGGAGAGGGAGAGTGGGGCAGTGGGATTAGTTTGGGGATCGATACAGGGCTATGGGGAGAGAGTGGGGCAGTGGGATTAGTTTGGGGATCGATACAGGGCTATGGGGGGAGAGAGTGGGGCAGTGGGATTAGTTTGGGGGTTGACACAGGGCTATGGGGAGAGAGAGTGGGGCAGTGGGATTAGTTTGGGGATCGATACAGGGCTATGGGGAGAGAGAGTGGGGCAGTGGGATTAGTTTGGGGATCGATACAGGGCTATGGAGAGAGAGAGTGGGGCAGTGGGATTAGTTTGGGGGTTGACACAGGGCTATGGGGAGAGAGTGGGGCAGTGGGATTAGTTTGGGGATTGATACAGGGTTATGGGGGGAGAGAGTGGGGCAGTGGGATTAGTTTGGGGATCGATACAGGGCTATGGGGAGAGAGAGTGGGGCAGTGGGATTAGTTTGGATATTGATACAGGGCTGTGGGGAGAGAGAGTGGGGCAGTGGGATTAGTTTGGATATTGATACAGGGCTATGGGGAGAGAGAGTGGGGCAGTGGGATTAGTTTGGGGATTGATACAGGGCTATGGGGAGAGGGAGAGTTGGGGCAGTTGGATTAGTTTGGGGATCGATACAGGGATATGGGGAGAAAGAGCGGGGGCAGTGGGATTAGTTTGGGGATCGATACAGGGCTATGGGGGAGAGAGAGTGGGACAGTGGGATTAGTTTGGGGATCGATACAGGGCTATGGGGAGAGAGAGTGGGACAGTGGGATTAGTTTGGGGATCGATACAGGGCTATGGGGAGAGAGAGTGGGACAGTGGGATTAGTTTGGGGATTGATACGGGGCTATGGGGAGAGAGAGTGGGGCAGTGGGATTAGTTTGGGGATTGATAGGGGGCTATGGGGAGGGAGAGTGGGGCAGTGGGATTAGTTTGGGGATCGATACAGGGCTATGGGGGAGAGAGAGTGGGGCAGTGGGATTAGTTTGGGGATTGATAGGGGGCTATGGGGAGGGAGAGTGGGGCAGTGGGATTAGTTTGGGGATCGATACAGGGCTATGGGGAGAGAGAGTGGGGCAGTGGGATTAGTTTGGGGATCGATACAGGGCTATGGGGGAGAGAGAGTGGGGCAGTGGGATTAGTTTGGGGATTGATAAACGGCTATGGGGAGAGAGAGTGGGGCAGTGGGATTAGTTTGGGGATTGATACAGGGCTATGGGGGAGAGTGAGTGGGGCAGTGGGATTAGTTTGGGGATTGATACAGGGCTATGGGGAGAGAGCGGGGCAGAGGGATTAGTTTGGGGATAGATACAAGGCTATGGGGAGAGAGTGTGGGGCAGTGGGATTAGTTTGGGGATCGATACAGGGCTATGGGGGGAGAGAGTGGGGCAGTGGGATTAGTTTGGGGATTGATACTGGGGTATGTGGAGAGAGAGTGGGGCAGTGGGATTAGTTTGGGGATCGGTACAGGGCTATGGGGAGAGACAGTGGGGCAGTGGGATTAGTTTGGGGATCGATACAGGGCTATGGGGAGAGAGAGCGGGGCAGTGGGATTAGTTTGGGGATCAATACAGGGCTATGGGGAGAGGGAGAGTGGGGCAGTGGGATTAGTTTGGGGATTGATACAGGGCTATGGGGAGAGAGAGCGGGGCAGTCGGATTAGTTTGGGGATTGACATAGGGCTATGGGGAGAGGGAGAGTGGGGCAGTGGGATTAGTTTGGGGATCGATACAGGGCTATGGGGAGAGAGTGGGGCAGTGGGATTAGTTTGGGGATCGATACAGGGCTATGGGGAGAGGGAGAGTGGGGCAGTGGGATTAGTTTGGGGATCGATACAGGGCTATGGGGAGAGAGAGTGGGGCAGGGGGGATTAGTTTGGATATTGATACAGGGCTATGGGGAGAGAGAGTGGGGCAGTGGGATTAGTTTGGGGATTGATACAGGGCTATGGGGAAAGAGAGTGGGACAGTGGGATTAGTTTGGGGATTGATACAGGGCTATGGGGAGAGAGAGTGGGGCAGTGGGATTAGTTTGGGGATCGATACAGGGCTATGGGGAGAGAGAATGGGGCAGTGGGATTAGTTTGGGGATTGATACAGGGCTATGGGGAGAGAGAGTGGGGCAGTGGGATTAGTTTGGGGATAGATACAGGGCTATGGGGAGAGAGAGTGGGGCAGTGGGATTAGTTTGGGGATCGATACAGGGCTATGGGGAGAGAGAGCGGGGCAGTGGGATTAGTTTGGGGATTGATACCGGGGTATGTGGAGAGAGAGTGGGGCAGTGGGATTAGTTTGGGGATCGGTACAGGGCTATGGGGAAAGAGAGTGGGGCAGTGGGATTAGTTTGGGGATCGATACAGGGCTATGGGGAGAGAGAGCGGGGCAGTGGGATTAGTTTGGGGATCGATACAGGGCTATGGGGAGAGAGAGTGGGGCAGTGGGATTAGTTTGGATATTGATACAGGGCTATGGGGAGAGAGAGTGGGGCAGTGGGATTAGTTTGGGGATTGATACAGGGCTATGGGGAAAGAGAGTGGGACAGTGGGATTAGTTTGGTGATTGATACAGGGCTATGGGGAGAGAGAGTGGTGCAGTGGGATTAGTTTGGGGAATGATACACGGCTATGGGGAGAGAGAGTGGGGCAGTGGGATTAGTTTGGTGATTGATACAGGGCTATGGGGAGAGAGAGTGGGGCAGTGGGATTAGTTTGGATATTGATACAGGGCTATGGGGAGAGAGAGTGGGGCAGTGGGATTAGTTTGGGGATTGATACAGGGCTATGGGGAAAGAGAGTGGGACAGTGGGATTAGTTTGGTGATTGATACAGGGCTATGGGGAGAGAGAGTGGGGAAGTGGGATTAGTTTGGATATTGATACAGGGCTATGGGGAGAGAGAGTGGGGCAGTGGGATTAGTTTGGATATTGATACAGGGCTATGGGGAGAGAGAGTGGGGCAGTGGGATTAGTTTGGGGATTGATACAGGGCTATGGGGAAAGAGAGTGGGACAGTGGGATTAGTTTGGTGATTGATACAGGGCTATGGGGAGAGAGAGTGGTGCAGTGGGATTAGTTTGGGGAATGATACACGGCTATGGGGAGAGAGAGTGGGGCAGTGGGATTAGTTTGGTGATTGATACAGGGCTATGGGGAGAGAGAGTGGGGCAGTGGGATTAGTTTGAGGATTTATACCGGGCTATGGGGAGAGAGAGCGGGGCAATGGGATTAGTTTGGGGATCGATACAGGGCTATGGGGAGAGAGAGTGGGGCAGTGGGATTAGTTTGGGGATTGATACAGGGCTATGGGGAGAGAGAGTTGGGCAGTGGGATTAGTTTGGGGATAGATACAGGGCTATGGGGAGAGAGAGTGGGGCAGTGGGATTAGTTTGGGGATCGATACAGGGCTATGGGGAGAGAGAGCGGGGCAGTGGGATTAGTTTGGGGATTGATACTGGGGTATGTGGAGAGAGAGTGGGGCAGTGGGATTAGTTTGGGGATCGGTACAGGGCTATGGGGAGAGAGAGTGGGGCAGTGGGATTAGTTTGGGGATCGATACAGGGCTATGGGGATAGAGAGCGGGGCAGTGGGATTAGTTTGGGGATCGATACAGGGCTATGGGGAGAGGGAGAGTGGGGCAGTGGGATTAGTTTGGGGATTGATACAGGGCTATGGGGAGAGAGAGCGGGGCAGTGGGATTAGTTTGGGGATTGACATAGGGCTATGGGGAGAGGGAGAGTGGGGCAGTGGGATTAGTTTGGGGATCGATACAGGGCTATGGGGAGAGGGAGAGTGGGGCAGTGGGATTAGTTTGGGGATCGATACAGGGCTATGGGGAGAGAGTGGGGCAGTGGGATTAGTTTGGGGATCGATACAGGGCTATGGGGAGAGGGAGAGTGGGGCAGTGGGATTAGTTTGGGGATCGATACAGGGCTATGGGGAGAGAGAGTGGGGCAGGGGGGATTAGTTTGGATATTGATACAGGGCTATGGGGAGAGAGAGTGGGGCAGTGGGATTAGTTTGGGGATTGATACAGGGCTATGGGGAAAGAGAGTGGGACAGTGGGATTAGTTTGGGGATTGATACAGGGGTATGGGGAGAGAGAGTGGGGCAGTGGGATTAGTTTGGGGAATGATACACGGCTATGGGGAGAGAGAGTGGGGCAGTGGGATTAGTTTGGTGATTGATACAGGGCTATGGGGAGAGAGAGTGGGGCAGTGGGATTAGTTTGGTGATTGATACACGGCTATGGGGAGAGAGAGTGGGGCAGTGGGATTAGTTTGGGGAATGATACACGGCTATGGGGAGAGAGAGTGGGGCAGTGGGATTAGTTTGGTGATTGATACACGGCTATGGGGAGAGAGAGTGGGGCAGTGGGATTAGTTTGGGGAATGATACACGGCTATGGGGAGGGAGAGTGGGGCAGTGGGATTAGTTTGGGGATCGATACAGGGCTATGGGGAGAGAGAGTGGGGCAGTGGGATTAGTTTGGGGAATGATACACGGCTATGGGGAGAGAGAGTGGGGCAGTGGGATTAGTTTGAGGATTTATACTGGGCTATGGGGAGAGAGAGCGGGGCAATGGGATTAGTTTGGGGATCGATACAGGGCTATGGGGAGAGAGAGTGGGGCAGTGGGATTAGTTTGGGGATTGATACAGGGCTATGGGGAGAGAGAGTGGGGCAGTGGGATTAGTTTGGGGATAGATACAGGGCTATGGGGAGAGAGAGTGGGGCAGTGGGATTAGTTTGGGGATCGATACAGGGCTATGGGGAGAGAGAGCGGGGCAGTGGGATTAGTTTGGGGATTGATACTGGGGTATGTGGAGAGAGAGTGGGGCAGTGGGATTAGTTTGGGGATCGGTACAGGGCTATGGGGAGAGAGAGTGGGGCAGTGGGATTAGTTTGGGGATCGATACAGGGCTATGGGGAGAGAGAGTGGGGTAGGGGGGATTAGTTTGGATACTGATACAGGGCTATGGGGAGAGAGAGTGGGGCAGTGGGATTAGTTTGGGGATTGATACAGGGCTATGGGGAGAGAGAGTGGGGCAGTGGGATTAGTTTGGGGATCGATACAGGGCTATGGGGAGAGACAGTGGGGCAGTGGGATTAGTTTGGGGATCGATACAGGGCTATGGGGAGAGAGAGCGGGGCAGTGGGATTAGTTTGGCGATCGATACAGGGCTATGGGGAGAGGGAGAGTGGGGCAGTGGGATTAGTTTGGGGATCGATACAGGGCTATGGGGAGAGAGAGCGGGGCAGTCGGATTAGTTTGGGGATTGACATAGGGCTATGGGGAGAGGGAGAGTGGGGCAGTGGGATTAGTTTGGGGATCGATACAGGGCTATGGGGAGAGGGAGAGTGGGGCAGTGGGATTAGTTTGGGGATCGATACAGGGCTATGGGGAGAGAGTGGGGCAGTGGGATTAGTTTGGGGATCGATACAGGGCTATGGGGAGAGGGAGAGTGGGGCAGTGGGATTAGTTTGGGGATCGATACAGGGCTATGGGGAGAGAGAGTGGGGCAGTGGGATTAGTTTGGCGATTGATACAGGGCTGTGGGGAGAGAGAGTGGGCCAGTGGGATTAGTTTGGGGATTGATACTGGGGTATGTGGAGAGAGAGTGGGGCAGTGGGATTAGTTTGGGGATCGGTACAGGGCTATGGGGAGAGGGAGAGTGGGGCAGTGGGATTAGTTTGGGGATCGATACAGGGCTATGGGGAGAGAGAGCGGGGCAGTGGGATTAGTTTGGGGATCGACACAGGGCTATGGGGAGAGAGAGCGGGGCAGTGGGATTAGTTTGGGGATCGACACAGGGCTATGTGGAGAGAGAGTGGGGCAGTGGGATTAGTTTGGCGATTGATACAGGGCTGTGGGGAGAGAGAGTGGGGCAGTGGGATTAGTTTGGGGATTGATACTGGGGTATGTGGAGAGAGAGTGGGGCAGTGGGATTAGTTTGGGGATCGGTACAGGGCTATGGGGAGAGAGAGTGGGGCAGTGGGATTAGTTTGGGGATCGATACAGGGCTATGGGGAGAGAGAGCGGGGCAGTGGGATTAGTTTGGGGATCGATACAGGGCTATGGGGATAGGGAGAGTGGGGCAGTGGGATTAGTTTGGGGATCGATACAGGGCTATGGGGAGAGAGAGTGGGGCAGTGGGATTAGTTTGGGGATTGATACAGGGCTATGGGGAGAGAGAGTGGGGCAGTGGGATTAGTTTGGGGATCGATACAGGACTATGGGGAGAGAGAGTGGGGCAGGGGGGATTAGTTTGGATATTGATACAGGGCTATGGGGAGAGAGAGTGGGGCAGTGGGATTAGTTTGGGGATCGATACAGGGCTATGGGGAGAGAGTGGGGCAGTGAGATTAGTTTGGGGATCGATACAGGACTATGGGGAGAGAGAGTGGGGCAGGGGGGATTAGTTTGGATATTGATACAGGGCTATGGGGAGAGAGAGTGGGGCAGTGGGATTAGTTTGGGGATTGATACAGGGCTATGGGGAAAGAGAGTGGGACAGTGGGATTAGTTTGGTGATTGATACAGGGCTATGGGGAGAGAGAGTGGTGCAGTGGGATTAGTTTGGGGAATGATACACGGCTATGGGGAGAGAGAGTGGGGCAGTGGGATTAGTTTGGTGATTGATACAGGGCTATGGGGAGAGAGAGTGGGGCAGTGGGATTAGTTTGAGGATTTATACCGGGCTATGGGGAGAGAGAGCGGGGCAATGGGATTAGTTTGGGGATCGATACAGGGCTATGGGGAGAGAGAGTGGGGCAGTGGGATCAGTTTGGGGATTGATACAGGGCTATGGGGAGAGAGAGTGGGGCAGTGGGATTAGTTTGGGGATAGATACAGGGCTATGGGGAGAGAGAGTGGGGCAGTGGGATTAGTTTGGGGATCGATACAGGGCTATGGGGAGAGAGAGTGGGGCAGTGGGATTAGTTTGGGGATCGATACAGGGCTATGGGGGAGAGAGAGTGGGGCAGTGGGATTAGTTTGGGGATTGATAAACGGCTATGGGGAGAGAGAGTGGGGCAGTGGGATTAGTTTGGGGATTGATACAGGGCTATGGGGGAGAGTGAGTGGGGCAGTGGGATTAGTTTGGGGATTGATACAGGGCTATGGGGAGAGAGCGGGGCAGAGGGATTAGTTTGGGGATAGATACAAGGCTATGGGGAGAGAGTGTGGGGCAGTGGGATTAGTTTGGGGATCGATACAGGGCTATGGGGGGAGAGAGTGGGGCAGTGGGATTAGTTTGGGGATTGATACTGGGGTATGTGGAGAGAGAGTGGGGCAGTGGGATTAGTTTGGGGATCGGTACAGGGCTATGGGGAGAGACAGTGGGGCAGTGGGATTAGTTTGGGGATCGATACAGGGCTATGGGGAGAGAGAGCGGGGCAGTGGGATTAGTTTGGGGATCAATACAGGGCTATGGGGAGAGGGAGAGTGGGGCAGTGGGATTAGTTTGGGGATTGATACAGGGCTATGGGGAGAGAGAGCGGGGCAGTCGGATTAGTTTGGGGATTGACATAGGGCTATGGGGAGAGGGAGAGTGGGGCAGTGGGATTAGTTTGGGGATCGATACAGGGCTATGGGGAGAGGGAGAGTGGGGCAGTGGGATTAGTTTGGGGATCGATACAGGGCTATGGGGAGAGAGTGGGGCAGTGGGATTAGTTTGGGGATCGATACAGGGCTATGGGGAGAGGGAGAGTGGGGCAGTGGGATTAGTTTGGGGATCGATACAGGGCTATGGGGAGAGAGAGTGGGGCAGGGGGGATTAGTTTGGATATTGATACAGGGCTATGGGGAGAGAGAGTGGGGCAGTGGGATTAGTTTGGGGATTGATACAGGGCTATGGGGAAAGAGAGTGGGACAGTGGGATTAGTTTGGGGATTGATACAGGGCTATGGGGAGAGAGAGTGGGGCAGTGGGATTAGTTTGGGGATCGATACAGGGCTATGGGGAGAGAGAATGGGGCAGTGGGATTAGTTTGGGGATTGATACAGGGCTATGGGGAGAGAGAGTGGGGCAGTGGGATTAGTTTGGGGATAGATACAGGGCTATGGGGAGAGAGAGTGGGGCAGTGGGATTAGTTTGGGGATCGATACAGGGCTATGGGGAGAGAGAGCGGGGCAGTGGGATTAGTTTGGGGATTGATACCGGGGTATGTGGAGAGAGAGTGGGGCAGTGGGATTAGTTTGGGGATCGGTACAGGGCTATGGGGAAAGAGAGTGGGGCAGTGGGATTAGTTTGGGGATCGATACAGGGCTATGGGGAGAGAGAGCGGGGCAGTGGGATTAGTTTGGGGATCGATACAGGGCTATGGGGAGAGAGAGTGGGGCAGTGGGATTAGTTTGGATATTGATACAGGGCTATGGGGAGAGAGAGTGGGGCAGTGGGATTAGTTTGGGGATTGATACAGGGCTATGGGGAAAGAGAGTGGGACAGTGGGATTAGTTTGGTGATTGATACAGGGCTATGGGGAGAGAGAGTGGTGCAGTGGGATTAGTTTGGGGAATGATACACGGCTATGGGGAGAGAGAGTGGGGCAGTGGGATTAGTTTGGTGATTGATACAGGGCTATGGGGAGAGAGAGTGGGGCAGTGGGATTAGTTTGGATATTGATACAGGGCTATGGGGAGAGAGAGTGGGGCAGTGGGATTAGTTTGGGGATTGATACAGGGCTATGGGGAAAGAGAGTGGGACAGTGGGATTAGTTTGGTGATTGATACAGGGCTATGGGGAGAGAGAGTGGGGAAGTGGGATTAGTTTGGATATTGATACAGGGCTATGGGGAGAGAGAGTGGGGCAGTGGGATTAGTTTGGATATTGATACAGGGCTATGGGGAGAGAGAATGGGGCAGTGGGATTAGTTTGGGGAATAATACAGGGCTATGGGGAAAGAGAGTGGGACAGTGGGATTAGTTTGGTGATTGATACAGGGCTATGGGGAGAGAGAGTGGTGCAGTGGGATTAGTTTGGGGAATGATACACGGCTATGGGGAGAGAGAGTGGGGCAGTGGGATTAGTTTGGTGATTGATACAGGGCTATGGGGAGAGAGAGTGGGGCAGTGGGATTAGTTTGAGGATTTATACCGGGCTATGGGGAGAGAGAGCGGGGCAATGGGATTAGTTTGGGGATCGATACAGGGCTATGGGGAGAGAGAGTGGGGCAGTGGGATTAGTTTGGGGATTGATACAGGGCTATGGGGAGAGAGAGTTGGGCAGTGGGATTAGTTTGGGGATAGATACAGGGCTATGGGGAGAGAGAGTGGGGCAGTGGGATTAGTTTGGGGATCGATACAGGGCTATGGGGAGAGAGAGCGGGGCAGTGGGATTAGTTTGGGGATTGATACTGGGGTATGTGGAGAGAGAGTGGGGCAGTGGGATTAGTTTGGGGATCGGTACAGGGCTATGGGGAGAGAGAGTGGGGCAGTGGGATTAGTTTGGGGATCGATACAGGGCTATGGGGAGAGAGAGCGGGGCAGTGGGATTAGTTTGGGGATCGATACAGGGCTATGGGGAGAGGGAGAGTGGGGCAGTGGGATTAGTTTGGGGATTGATACAGGGCTATGGGGAGAGAGAGCGGGGCAGTGGGATTAGTTTGGGGATTGACATAGGGCTATGGGGAGAGGGAGAGTGGGGCAGTGGGATTAGTTTGGGGATCGATACAGGGCTATGGGGAGAGGGAGAGTGGGGCAGTGGGATTAGTTTGGGGATCGATACAGGGCTATGGGGAGAGAGTGGGGCAGTGGGATTAGTTTGGGGATCGATACAGGGCTATGGGGAGAGGGAGAGTGGGGCAGTGGGATTAGTTTGGGGATCGATACAGGGCTATGGGGAGAGAGAGTGGGGCAGGGGGGATTAGTTTGGATATTGATACAGGGCTATGGGGAGAGAGAGTGGGGCAGTGGGATTAGTTTGGGGATTGATACAGGGCTATGGGGAAAGAGAGTGGGACAGTGGGATTAGTTTGGGGATTGATACAGGGGTATGGGGAGAGAGAGTGGGGCAGTGGGATTAGTTTGGGGAATGATACACGGCTATGGGGAGAGAGAGTGGGGCAGTGGGATTAGTTTGGTGATTGATACAGGGCTATGGGGAGAGAGAGTGGGGCAGTGGGATTAGTTTGGTGATTGATACACGGCTATGGGGAGAGAGAGTGGGGCAGTGGGATTAGTTTGGGGAATGATACACGGCTATGGGGAGAGAGAGTGGGGCAGTGGGATTAGTTTGGTGATTGATACACGGCTATGGGGAGAGAGAGTGGGGCAGTGGGATTAGTTTGGGGAATGATACACGGCTATGGGGAGGGAGAGTGGGGCAGTGGGATTAGTTTGGTGATTGATACACGGCTATGGGGAGAGAGAGTGGGGCAGTGGGATTAGTTTGAGGATTTATACTGGGCTATGGGGAGAGAGAGCGGGGCAATGGGATTAGTTTGGGGATCGATACAGGGCTATGGGGAGAGAGAGTGGGGCAGTGGGATTAGTTTGGGGATTGATACAGGGCTATGGGGAGAGAGAGTGGGGCAGTGGGATTAGTTTGGGGATAGATACAGGGCTATGGGGAGAGAGAGTGGGGCAGTGGGATTAGTTTGGGGATCGATACAGGGCTATGGGGAGAGAGAGCGGGGCAGTGGGATTAGTTTGGGGATTGATACTGGGGTATGTGGAGAGAGAGTGGGGCAGTGGGATTAGTTTGGGGATCGGTACAGGGCTATGGGGAGAGAGAGTGGGGCAGTGGGATTAGTTTGGGGATCGATACAGGGCTATGGGGAGAGAGAGTGGGGTAGGGGGGATTAGTTTGGATACTGATACAGGGCTATGGGGAGAGAGAGTGGGGCAGTGGGATTAGTTTGGGGATTGATACAGGGCTATGGGGAGAGAGAGTGGGGCAGTGGGATTAGTTTGGGGATCGATACAGGGCTATGGGGAGAGACAGTGGGGCAGTGGGATTAGTTTGGGGATCGATACAGGGCTATGGGGAGAGAGAGCGGGGCAGTGGGATTAGTTTGGCGATCGATACAGGGCTATGGGGAGAGGGAGAGTGGGGCAGTGGGATTAGTTTGGGGATCGATACAGGGCTATGGGGAGAGAGAGCGGGGCAGTCGGATTAGTTTGGGGATTGACATAGGGCTATGGGGAGAGGGAGAGTGGGGCAGTGGGATTAGTTTGGGGATCGATACAGGGCTATGGGGAGAGGGAGAGTGGGGCAGTGGGATTAGTTTGGGGATCGATACAGGGCTATGGGGAGAGAGTGGGGCAGTGGGATTAGTTTGGGGATCGATACAGGGCTATGGGGAGAGGGAGAGTGGGGCAGTGGGATTAGTTTGGGGATCGATACAGGGCTATGGGGAGAGAGAGTGGGCCAGTGGGATTAGTTTGGGGATTGATACTGGGGTATGTGGAGAGAGAGTGGGGCAGTGGGATTAGTTTGGGGATCGGTACAGGGCTATGGGGAGAGGGAGAGTGGGGCAGTGGGATTAGTTTGGCGATTGATACAGGGCTGTGGGGAGAGAGAGTGGGCCAGTGGGATTAGTTTGGCGATTGATACTGGGGTATGTGGAGAGAGAGTGGGGCAGTGGGATTAGTTTGGGGATCGGTACAGGGCTATGGGGAGAGGGAGAGTGGGGCAGTGGGATTAGTTTGGGGATCGATACAGGGCTATGGGGAGAGAGAGCGGGGCAGTGGGATTAGTTTGGGGATCGACACAGGGCTATGGGGAGAGAGAGCGGGGCAGTGGGATTAGTTTGGGGATCGACACAGGGCTATGTGGAGAGAGAGTGGGGCAGTGGGATTAGTTTGGCGATTGATACAGGGCTGTGGGGAGAGAGAGTGGGGCAGTGGGATTAGTTTGGGGATTGATACTGGGGTATGTGGAGAGAGAGTGGGGCAGTGGGATTAGTTTGGGGATCGGTACAGGGCTATGGGGAGAGAGAGTGGGGCAGTGGGATTAGTTTGGGGATCGATACAGGGCTATGGGGAGAGAGAGCGGGGCAGTGGGATTAGTTTGGGGATCGATACAGGGCTATGGGGATAGGGAGAGTGGGGCAGTGGGATTAGTTTGGGGATCGATACAGGGCTATGGGGAGAGAGAGTGGGGCAGTGGGATTAGTTTGGGGATTGATACAGGGCTATGGGGAGAGAGAGTGGGGCAGTGGGATTAGTTTGGGGATCGTTACAGGACTATGGGGAGAGAGAGTGGGGCAGGGGGGATTAGTTTGGATATTGATACAGGGCTATGGGGAGAGAGAGTGGGGCAGTGGGATTAGTTTGGGGATCGATACAGGGCTATGGGGAGAGAGTGGGGCAGTGGGATTAGTTTGGGGATCGATACAGGACTATGGGGAGAGAGAGTGGGGCAGGGGGGATTAGTTTGGATATTGATACAGGGCTATGGGGAGAGAGAGTGGGGCAGTGGGATTAGTTTGGGGATTGATACAGGGCTATGGGGAAAGAGAGTGGGACAGTGGGATTAGTTTGGTGATTGATACAGGGCTATGGGGAGAGAGAGTGGTGCAGTGGGATTAGTTTGGGGAATGATACACGGCTATGGGGAGAGAGAGTGGGGCAGTGGGATTAGTTTGGTGATTGATACAGGGCTATGGGGAGAGAGAGTGGGGCAGTGGGATTAGTTTGAGGATTTATACCGGGCTATGGGGAGAGAGAGCGGGGCAATGGGATTAGTTTGGGGATCGATACAGGGCTATGGGGAGAGAGAGTGGGGCAGTGGGATCAGTTTGGGGATTGATACAGGGCTATGGGGAGAGAGAGTGGGGCAGTGGGATTAGTTTGGGGATAGATACAGGGCTATGGGGAGAGAGAGTGGGGCAGTGGGATTAGTTTGGGGATCGATACAGGGCTATGGGGAGAGAGAGCGGGGCAGTGGGATTAGTTTGGGGATTGATACTGGGGTATGTGGAGAGAGAGCGGGGCAGTGGGATTAGTTTGGGGATCGATACAGGGCTATGGGGAGAGAGAGCGGGGCAGTGGGATTAGTTTGGGGATCGATACAGGGCTATGGCGAGAGGGAGAGTGGGGCAGTGGGATTAGTTTGGGGATTGATACAGGGCTATGGGGAGAGAGAGTGGGGCAGTGGGATTAGTTTGGGGATTGACATAGGGCTATGGGGAGAGGGAGAGTGGGGCAGTGGGATTAGTTTGGGGATCGATACAGGGCTATGGGGAGAGGGAGAGTGGGGCAGTGGGATTAGTTTGGGGATCGATACAGGGCTATGGGGAGAGAGTGGGGCAGTGGGATTAGTTTGGGGATCGATACAGGGCTATGGGGAGAGGGAGAGTGGGGCAGTGGGATTAGTTTGGGGATCGATACAGGGCTATGGGGAGAGAGAGTGGGGCAGGGGGGATTAGTTTGGATATTGATACAGGGCTATGGGGAGAGAGAGTGGGGCAGTGGGATTAGTTTGGGGATTGATACAGGGCTATGGGGAAAGAGAGTGGGACAGTGGGATTAGTTTGGGGATTGATACAGGGGTATGGGGAGAGAGAGTGGGGCAGTGGGATTAGTTTGGGGAATGATACACGGCTATGGGGAGAGAGAGTGGGGCAGTGGGATTAGTTTGGTGATTGATACAGGGCTATGGGGAGAGAGAGTGGGGCAGTGGGATTAGTTTGAGGATTTATACTGGGCTATGGGGAGAGAGAGCGGGGCAATGGGATTAGTTTGGGGATCGATACAGGGCTATGGGGAGAGAGAGTGGGGCAGTGGGATTAGTTTGGGGATTGATACAGGGCTATGGGGAGAGAGAGTGGGGCAGTGGGATTAGTTTGGGGATAGATACAGGGCTATGGGGAGAGAGAGTGGGGCAGTGGGATTAGTTTGGGGATCGATACAGGGCTATGGGGAGAGAGAGCGGGGCAGTGGGATTAGTTTGGGGATTGATACTGGGGTATGTGGAGAGAGAGTGGGGCAGTGGGATTAGTTTGGGGATCGGTACAGGGCTATGGGGAGAGAGAGTGGGGCAGTGGGATTAGTTTGGGGATTGATACTGGGGTATGTGGAGAGAGAGTGGGGCAGTGGGATTAGTTTGGGGATCGGTACAGGGCTATGGGGAGAGAGAGTGGGGCAGTGGGATTAGTTTGGGGATCGATACAGGGCTATGGGGAGAGAGAGCGGGGCAGTGGGATTAGTTTGGGGATCGATACAGGGCTATGGGGAGAGGGAGAGTGGGGCAGTGGGATTAGTTTGGGGATCGATACAGGGCTATGGGGAGAGAGAGTGGGGCAGTGGGATTAGTTTGGGGATTGATACAGGGCTATGGGGAAAGAGAGTGGGACAGTGGGATTAGTTTGGGGATTGATACAGGGCTATGGGGAGAGAGAGTGGGGCAGTGGGATTAGTTTGTGGATTGATACAGGGCTATGGGGAGAGGGAGAGTTGGGGCAGTGGGATTAGTTTGGGGATCGATACAGGGATATGGGGAGAAAGAGCGGGGGTAGTGGGATTAGTTTGGGGATCGATACAGGGCTATGGGGGAGAGAGAGTGGGACAGTGGGATTAGTTTGGGGATCGATACAGGGCTATGGGGAGAGTGAGTGGGACAGTGGGATTAGTTTGGGGATCGATACAGGGCTATGGGGAGAGAGAGTGGGGCAGTGGGATTAGTTTGGGGATTGATACAGGGCTATGGGGAGAGAGAGAGTGGGGCAGTGGGATTAGTTTGGGGATTGATACGGGGCTATTGGGAGAGAGAGTGGGGCAGTGGGATTAGTTTGGGGATTGATAGGGGGCTATGGGGAGGGAGAGTGGGGCAGTGGGATTAGTTTGGTGATCGATACAGGGCTATGGGGGAGAGAGAGTGGGGCAGTGGGATTAGTTTGGGGATCGATACAGGGCTATGGGGAGAGAGAGTGGGGCAGTGGGATTAGTTTGGGGATTGATACAGGGCTATGGGGGAGAGAGAGTGGGGCAGTGGGATTAGTTTGGTGATTGATAGGCGGCAATGGCGGGAGACAGTGGGGCAGTGGGATTAGTTTGGGGATCGATACAGGGCTATGGGGAGAGAGAGTGGGGCAGTGGGATTAGTTTGGGGATTGATACAGGGCTATGGGGAGAGAGAGTGGGGCAGTGGGATTAGTTTGGGGATCGATACAGGGGTATGGGGAGAGAGAGTGGGGCAGTGGGATTAGTTTGGGGATTGATACAGGGCTATGGGGAGAGAGAGTGGGGCAGTGGGATTAGTTTGGGGATTGATACAGGGCTATGGGGAGAGAGAGTGGGGCAGTGGGATTAGTTTCGGGATCGATACAGGGCTATGGGGAGAGAGAGTGGGGCAGTGGGATTAGTTTGGGGATCGATACAGGGCTATGGGGAGAGAGAGCGGGGTAGTGGGATTAGTTTGGGGATTGATACAGGACTATGGGGAGAGAGAGTGGGGCAGTGGGAGCAGTTTGGGGATCGACACAGGGCTATGGGGAGAGAGAGTGGGGCAGTGGGATTAGTTTGGGGATCGATACAGGGCTATGGGGAGAGAGAGTGGGGCAGTGGGATTAGTTTGGGGATTGATACAGGGCTATGGGGAGAGAGAGCTGGGCAGTGGGATTAGTTTGGGGATCGACACAGGGCTGTGGGGAGAGAGAGTGGGGCAGTGGGATTAGTTTGGGGATGGATACAGGGCTATGGGGAGAGAGAGTGGGGCAGTGGGATTAGTTTGGGGATCGATACAGGGCTATGGGGAGAGAGCGGGACAGTGAGATTAGTTTGGGGATCGATACAGGGCGATGGGGAGAGAGAGCGGGGCAGTGGGATTAGTTTGGGGATCGATACACGGCGATGGGGAGAGAGAGTGGGGCAGTGGGATTAGTTTGGGGATTGATACAGGGCTATGGGGGGAGAGAGTGGGGCAGTGGGATTAGTTTGGGGGTTGACACAGGGCTATGGGGAGAGAGAGTGGGGCAGTGGGATTAGTTTGGGGATCGATACAGGGCTATGGGGAGAGAGAGTGGGGCAGTGGGATTAGTTTGGGGATCGATACAGGGCTATGGAGAGAGAGAGTGGGGCAGTGGGATTAGTTTGGGGATTGATACAGGGCTATGGGGAGAAAGAGCGGGGCAGTGGGATTAGTTTGGGGATTGATACAGGGTTATGTGGAGAGAGAGCGGGGCAATGGGATTAGTTTGGGGATCGATACAGGGCTATGGGGAGAGAGAGTGGGGCAGTGGGATTAGTTTGGGGATCGATACAGGGCTATGGGGAGAGAGAGTGGGGCAGTGGGATTAGTTTGGGGATCGATACAGGGCTATGGAGAGAGAGAGTGGGGCAGTGGGATTAGTTTGGGGGTTGACACAGGGCTATGGGGAGAGAGTGGGGCAGTGGGATTAGTTTGGGGATTGATACAGGGTTATGGGGGGAGAGAGTGGGGCAGTGGGATTAGTTTGGGGATCGATACAGGGCTATGGGGAGAGAGAGTGGGGCAGTGGGATTAGTTTGGATATTGATACAGGGCTGTGGGGAGAGAGAGTGGGGCAGTGGGATTAGTTTGGGGATTGATACAGGGCTATGGGGAGAGAGAGTGGGGCAGTGGGATTAGTTTGGGGATTGATACAGGGCTATGGGGAGAGAGAGTGGGGCAGTGGGATTAGTTTGGATATTGATACAGGGCTATGGGGGGAGAGAGTGGGACAGTGGGATTAGTTTGGGGATTGATACAGGGCTATGGGGAGAGAGAGTGGGACAGTGGGATTAGTTTGGGGATCGATACAGGGCTATGGGGAGAGAGAGTGGGGCAGTGGGATTAGTTTGGGGATTGATACAGGGCTATGGGGAGAGAGAGCGGGGCAGTGGGATTAGTTTGGGGATCGACACAGGGCTATGGGGAGAGAGAGCGGGGCAGTGGGATTAGTTTGGGGATCGACACAGGGCTATGGGGAGAGAGAGTGGGGCAGTGGGATTAGTTTGGGGATTGATACAGGGCTATGGGGGGTGAGAGTGGGGCAGTGGGATTAGTTTGGGGATCGATACAGGGCTATGGGGAGAGAGTGGGGCAGTGGGATTAGTTTGGGGATCGATACAGGGATATGGGGAGAGAGAGTGGGGCAGTGGGATTAGTTTGGGGATTGATACAGGGCTATGGGGAGAGAGAGCGGGGCAGTGGGATTAGTTTGGGGATTGACACAGGGCTATGGGGAGAGAGAGTGGGGCAGTGGGATTAGTTTGGGGATTGATACAGGGCTATGGGGAGAGAGAGCGGGGCAGTGGGATTAGTTTGGGGATCGATACAGGGCTATGGGGAGAGAGAGCGGGGCAGTGGGATTAGTTTGGGGATCGATACAGGGCTATGGGGAGAGGGAGAGTGGGGCAGTGGGATTAGTTTGGGGATTGATACAGGGCTATGGGGAGAGAGAGCGGGGCAGTGGGATTAGTTTGGGGATTGACATAGGGCTATGGGGAGAGGGAGAGTGGGGCAGTGGGATTAGTTTGGGGATCGATACAGGGCTATGGGGAGAGAGTGGGGCAGTGGGATTAGTTTGGGGATCGATACAGGGCTATGGGGAGAGGGAGAGTGGGGCAGTGGGATTAGTTTGGGGATTGATACAGGGCTATGGGGAGAGAGAGTGGGGCAGTGGGATTAGTTTGGGGATTGATACAGGGCTATGGGGAGAGAGAGTGGGGCAGTGGGATTAGTTTGGGGATTGATACAGGGCTATGGGGAAAGAGAGTGGGACAGTGGGATTAGTTTGGGGATTGATACAGGGCTATGGGGAGAGAGAGTGGGGCAGTGGGATTAGTTTGGGGATTGATACAGGGCTATGGGGAGAGAGAGTGGGGCAGTGGGATTAGTTTGGGGAATGATACAGGGCTATGGGGAGAGAGAGTGGGGCAGTGGGATTAGTTTGGGGATCGATACAGGGCTATGGAGAGAGAGAGAGGGGCAGTGGGATTAGTTTGGGGGTTGACACAGGGCTATGGGGAGAGATTGGGGCAGTGGGATTAGTTTGGGGATTGATACAGGGTTATGGGGGGAGAGAGTGGGGCAGTGGGATTAGTTTGGGGATCGATACAGGGCTATGGGGAGAGAGAGTGGGGCAGTGGGATTAGTTTGGATATTGATACAGGGCTATGGGGAGAGGGAGAGTTGGGGCAGTGGGATTAGTTTGGGGATCGATACAGGGATATGGGGAGAAAGAGCGGGGGTAGTGGGATTAGTTTGGGGATCGATACAGGGCTATGGGGGAGAGAGAGTGGGACAGTGGGATTAGTTTGGGGATCGATACAGGGCTATGGGGAGAGAGAGTGGGACAGTGGGATTAGTTTGGGGATCGATACAGGGCTATGGGGAGAGAGAGTGGGACAGTGGGATTAGTTTGGGGATTGATACGGGGCTATTGGGAGAGAGAGTGGGGCAGTGGGATTAGTTTGGGGATTGATAGGGGGCTATGGGGAGGGAGAGTGGGGCAGTGGGATTAGTTTGGTGATCGATACAGGGCTATGGGGGAGAGAGAGTGGGGCAGTGGGATTAGTTTGGGGATCGATACAGGGCTATGGGGAGAGAGAGTGGGGCAGTGGGATTAGTTTGGGGATTGATACAGGGCTATGGGGGAGAGAGAGTGGGGCAGTGGGATTAGTTTGGTGATTGATAGGCGGCAATGGCGGGAGACAGTGGGGCAGTGGGATTAGTTTGGGGATCGATACAGGGCTATGGGGAGAGAGAGTGGGGCAGTGGGATTAGTTTGGGGATCGATACAGGGCTATGGGGGGAGAGAGTGGGGCAGTGGGATTAGTTTGGGGATTGATACTGGGGTATGTGGAGAGAGAGTGGGGCAGTGGGATTAGTTTGGGGATCGGTACAGGGCTATGGGGAGAGACAGTGGGGCAGTGGGATTAGTTTGGGGATCGATACAGGGCTATGGGGAGAGAGAGCGGGGCAGTGGGATTAGTTTGGGGATCGATACAGGGCTATGGGGAGAGGGAGAGTGGGGCAGTGGGATTAGTTTGGGGATTGATACAGGGCTATGGGGAGAGAGAGTGGGGCAGTGGGATTAGTTTGGGGATCGATACAGGGCTATGGAGAGAGAGAGTGGGGCAGTGGGATTAGTTTGGGGGTTGACACAGGGCTATGGGGAGAGAGTGGGGCAGTGGGATTAGTTTGGGGATTGATACAGGGTTATGGGGAGAGAGAGTGGGGCAGTGGGATTAGTTTGGGGATCGATACAGGGCTATGGGGAGAGAGAGTGGGGCAGGGGGGATTAGTTTGGATATTGATACAGGGCTGTGGGGAGAGAGAGTGGGGCAGTGGGATTAGGTTGGATATTGATACAGGGCTATGGGGAGAGAGAGTGGGGCAGTGGGATTAGTTTGGGGATTGATACAGGGCTATGGGGAGAGAGAGCGGGGCAGTGGGATTAGTTTGGGGATCGACACAGGGCTATGGGGAGAGAGAGCGGGGCAGTGGGATTAGTTAGGGGATCGACACAGGGCTGTGGGGAGAGAGAGTGGGGCAGTGGGATTAGTTTGGGGATTTATACAGGGCTATGGGGAGAGAGAGCGGGGCAATGGGATTAGTTTGGGGATCGATACAGTGCTATGGGGAGAGAGAGTGGGGCAGTGGGATTAGTTTGGGGATTGATACAGGGCTATGGGGAGAGAGAGTGGGGCAGTGGGATTAGTTTGGGGATAGATACAGGGCTATGGGGAGAGAGAGTGGGGCAGTGGGATTAGTTTGGGGATCGATACAGGGCTATGGGGGGAGAGAGTGGGGCAGTGGGATTAGTTTGGGGATTGATACTGGGGTATGTGGAGAGAGTGTGGGTCAGTGGGATTAGTTTGGGGATCGGTACAGGGCTATGGGGAGAGAGAGTGGGGCAGTGGGATTAGTTTGGGGATCGATACAGGGCTATGGGGAGAGAGAGCGGGGCAGTGGGATTAGTTTGGGGATCGATACAGGGCTATGGGGAGAGGGAGAGTGGGGCAGTGGGATTAGTTTGGGGATTGATACAGGGCTATGGGGAGAGAGAGCGGGGCAGTGGGATTAGTTTGGGGATTGACATAGGGCTATGGGGAGAGGGAGAGTGTGGCAGTGGGATTAGTTTGGGGATCGATACAGGGCTATGGGGAGAGGGAGAGTGGGGCAGTGGGATTAGTTTGGGGATCGATACAGGGCTATGGGGAGAGAGTGGGGCAGTGGGATTAGTTTGGGGATCGATACAGGGCTATGGGGAGAGGGAGAGTGGGGCAGTGGGATTAGTTTGGGGATCGATACAGGGCTATGGGGAGAGAGAGTGGGGCAGTGGGATTAGTTTGGGGATTGATACAGGGCTATGGGGAGAGAGAGTGGGGCAGTGGGATTAGTTTCGGGATTGATACAGGGCTATGGGGAAAGAGAGTGGGACAGTGGGATTAGTTTGGGGATTGATACAGGGCTATGGGGAGAGAGAGTGGGGCAGTGGGATTAGTTTGGGGAATGATATAGGGCTATGGGGAGAGAGAGTGGGGCAGTGGGATTAGTTTGGGGATTGATACAGGGCTATGGGGAGAGAGAGTGGGGCAGTGGGATTAGTTTGGGGATCGATACAGGGCTATGGGGAGAGAGAGTGGGGCAGTGGGATTAGTTTGGGGATTGATACAGGGCTATGGGGAGAGAGAGTGGGGCAGTGGGATTAGTTTGGGGATCGATACAGGGCTATGGGGAGAGAGTGGGGCAGTGAGATTAGTTTGGGGATCGATACAAGGCTATGGGGAGAGAGAGCGGGGCAGTGGGATTAGTTTGGGGATCGGTACAGGGCTATGGGGAGAGAGAGCGGGGCAGTGGGATTAGTTTGGGGATCGGTACAGGGCTATGGGGAGAGAGAGTGGGGCAGTGGGATTAGTTTGGGGATCGATACAGGGCTATGGGGAGAGAGAGTGGGGCAGTGGGATTAGTTTGGGGATTGATACAGGGCTATGGGGAGAGAGAGTGGGGCAGTGGGATTAGTTTGGGGATTGACATAGGGCTATGGGGAGAGGGAGAGTGGGGCAGTGGGATTAGTTTGGGGATCGATACAGGGCTATGGGGAGAGAGTGGGGCAGTGGGATTAGTTTGGGGATCGATACAGGGCTATGGGGAGAGAGAGAGTGGGACAGTGGGATTAGTTTGGGGATCGATACAGGGCTATGGGGAGAGAGAGCGGGGCAGTGGGATTAGTTTGGGGATCGATACAGGGCTATGGGGGAGAGAGAGTGGGACAGTGGGATTAGTTTGGGGATCGATACAGGGCTATGGGGAGAGAGAGTGGGACAGTGGGATTAGTTTGGGGATCGATACAGGGCTATGGGGAGAGAGAGTGGGGCAGTGGGATTAGTTTGGGGATCGATACTGGGCTATGGGGAGAGAGAGTGGGGCAGTGGGATTAGTTTGCGGATCGATACAGGGCTATGGGGAGAGAGAGTGGGGCAGTGGGATTAGTTTGGGGATTGATACTGGGCTATGGGGAGAGAGAGCGGGGCAGTGGGACAAGTTTGGGGATTGACATAGGGCTATGGGGAGAGGGAGAGTGGGGCAGTGGGATTAGTTTGGGGATCGATACAGGGCTATGGGGAGAGAGTGGGGCAGTGGGATTAGTTTGGGGATCGATACTGGGCTATGGGGAGAGAGTGGGGCAGTGGGATTAGTTTGGGGATCGATACAGGGCTATGGGGAGGGAGAGTGGGGCAGTGGGATTAGTTTGGGGATTGATAGGGGGCTATGGGGAGGGAGAGTGGGGCAGTGGGATTAGTTTGGGGATTGATACAGGGCTATGGGGAGAGAGAGTGGGGCAGTGGGATTAGTTTGGGGATTGACATAGGGCTATGGGGAGAGAGAGCGGGGCAGTGGGATTAGTTTGGGGATTGATACAGGGCTATGGAGAGAGAGAGTGTGTGGCAGTTGGATTAGTTTGGGGATTGATACAGGGCTATGGGGAGAGGGAGAGTGGGGCAGTGGGATTAGTTTGGGGATCGATACAGGGCTATGGGGAGAGAGAGTGGGGCAGTGGGATTAGTTTGGGGATTGATAGGGGGCTATGGGGAGGGAGAGTGGGGCAGTGGGATTAGTTTGGGGATCGATACAGGGCTATGGGGAGAAAGAGTGGGGCAGTGGGATTAGTTTGGGGATCGATACAGGGCTATGGGTAGAGAGAGTGGGGCAGTGGGATTAGTTTGGGGATCGGTACAGGGCGATGGGGAGAGAGAGTGGGGCAGTGGGATTAGTTTGGGGATCGATACAGGGATATGGGGAGAAAGAGCGGGGGCAGTGGGATTAGTTTGGGGATTGATATAGGACTATGGGGAGAGAGAGTGGGGCAGTGGGATTAGTTTGGGGATCGATACAGGGCTATGGGGAGAGATAGTGGGGCAGTGGGATTAGTTTGGGGATTGATAGGGGGCTATGGGGAGGGAGAGTGGGGCAGTGGGATTAGTTTGGGGATCGATACAGGGCTATGGGGAGAGAGAGTGGGGCAGTGGGATTAGTTTGGGGATCGGTACAGGGCTATGGGGAGAGAGAGTGGGGCAGTGGGATTAGTTTGGGGGTTGACACAGGGCTATGGGGAGAGAGTGGGGCAGTGGGATTAGTTTGGGGATTGATACAGGGCTATGGGGAGAGAGAGTGGGGCAGTGGGATTAGTTTGGAGGTTGACACAGGGCTATGGGGAGAGAGAGTGGGGCAGTGGGATTAGTTTGGGGATCGATACAGGGCTATGGGGAGAGAGAGTGGGGCAGTGGGATTAGTTTGGGGATCGATACAGGGCTATGGAGAGAGAGAGTGGGGCAGTGGGATTAGTTTGGGGGTTGACACAGGGCTATGGGGAGAGAGTGGGGCAGTGGGATTAGTTTGGCGATTGATACAGGGTTATGGGGGGAGAGAGTGGGGCAGTGGGATTAGTTTGGGGATCGATACAGGGCTATGGGGAGAGAGAGTGGGGCAGTGGGATTAGTTTGGATATTGATACAGGGCTGTGGGGAGAGAGAGTGGGGCAGTGGGATTAGTTTGGATATTGATACAGGGCTGTGGGGAGAGAGAGTGGGGCAGTGGGATTAGTTTGGGGATTGATACAGGGCTATGGGGAGAGAGAGTTGGACAGTGGGATTAGTTTGGGGATCGATACAGGGCTATGGGGAGAGAGTGGGGCAGTGGGATTAGTTTGGGGATCGATACAGGGATATGGGGAGAGAGAGCGGGGCAGTGGGATTAGTTTGGGGATCGACACAGGGCTATGGGGAGAGAGAGAGGGGCAGTGGGATTAGTTTGGGGATCGACTCAGGGCTATGGGGAGAGAGAGTGGGGCAGTGGGATTAGTTTGGCGATTGATACAGGGCTGTGGGGAGAGAGAGTGGGGCAGTGGGATTAGTTTGGGGATTTATACAGGGCTATGGGGAGAGAGAGCGGGGCAATGGGATTAGTTTGGGGATCGATACAGGGCTATGGGGAGAGAGAGTGGGGCAGTGGGATTAGTTTGGGGATTGATACAGGGCTATGGGGAGAGAGAGTGGGGCAGTGGGATTAGTTTGGGGATAGATACAGGGTTATGGGGAGAGAGAGTGGGGCAGTGGGATTAGTTTGGGGATCGATACAGGGCTATGGGGGGAGAGAGTGGGGCAGTGGGATTAGTTTGGGGATTGATACTGGGGTATGTGGAGAGAGAGTGGGGCAGTGGGATTAGTTTGGGGATCGGTACAGGGCTATGGGGAGAGACAGTGGGGCAGTGGGATTAGTTTGGGGATCGATACAGGGCTATGGAGAGAGAGAGCGGGGCAGTGGGATTAGTTTGGGGATCGATACAGGGCTATGGGGAGAGGGAGAGTGGGGCAGTGGGATTAGTTTGGGGATTGATACAGGGCTATGGGGAGAGAGAGCGGGGCAGTCGGATTAGTTTGGGGATTGACATAGGGCTATGGGGAGAGGGAGAGTGGGGCAGTGGGATTAGTTTGGGGATCGATACAGGGCTATGGGGAGAGGGAGAGTGGGGCAGTGGGATTAGTTTGGGGATCGATACAGGGCTATGGGGAGAGAGTGGGGCAGTGGGATTAGTTTGGGAATCGATACAGGGCTATGGGGAGAGGGAGAGTGGGGCAGTGGGATTAGTTTGGGGATCGATACAGGGCTATGGGGAGAGAGAGTGGGGCAGAGGGATTAGTTTGGGGATTGATACAGGGCTATGGGGAGAGAGAGTGGGGCAGTGGGATTAGTTTGGGGATCGATACAGGACTATGGGGAGAGAGAGTGGGGCAGGGGGGATTAGTTTGGATATTGATACAGGGCTATGGGGAGAGAGAGTGGGGCAGTGGGATTAGTTTGGGGATTGATACAGGGCTATGGGGAAAGAGAGTGGGACAGTGGGATTAGTTTGGGGAATGATACACGGCTATGGGGAGAGAGAGTGGGGCAGGGGGGATTAGTTTGGTGATTGATACAGGGCTATGGGGAGAGAGAGTGGGGCAGTGGGATTAGTTTGGATATTGATACAGGGCTATGGGGAGAGAGAGTGGGTCAGTGGGATTAGTTTGGGGATTGATACAGGGCTATGGGGAGAGAGAGTGGGGCAGTGGGATTAGTTTGGGGAATGATACACGGCTATGGGGAGAGAGAGTGGGGCAGTGGGATTAGTTTGGTGATTGATACAGGGCTATGGGGAGAGAGAGTGGGGCAGTGGGATTAGTTTGAGGATTTATACCGGGCTATGGGGAGAGAGAGCGGGGCAATGGGATTAGTTTGGGGATCGATACAGGGCTATGGGGAGAGAGAGTGGGGCAGTGGGATTAGTTTTGGGATTGATACAGGGCTATGGGGAGAGAGAGTGGGGCAGTGGGATTAGTTTGGGGATAGATACAGGGCTATGGGGAGAGAGAGTGGGGCAGTGGGATTAGTTTGGGGATCGATACAGGGCTATGGGGAGAGAGAGCGGGGCAGTGGGATTAGTTTGGGGATTGATACTGGGGTATGTGGAGAGAGAGTGGGGCAGTGGGATTAGTTTGGGGATCGGTACAGGGCTATGGGGAGAGAGAGTGGGGCAGTGGGATTAGTTTGGGGATCGATACAGGGCTATGGGAAGAGAGAGCGGGGCAGTGGGATTAGTTTGGGGATCGATACAGGGCTATGGGGAGAGGGAGAGTGGGGCAGTGGGATTAGTTTGGGGATTGATACAGGGCTATGGGGAGAGAGAGCGGGGCAGTGGGATTAGTTTGGGGATTGACATAGGGCTATGGGGAGAGGGAGAGTGGGGCAGTGGGATTAGTTTGGGGATCGATACAGGGCTATGGGGAGAGAGTGGGGCAGTGGGATTAGTTTGGGGATCGATACAGGGCTATGGGGAGAGGGAGAGTGGGGCAGTGGGATTAGTTTGGGGATCGATACAGGGCTATGGGGAGAGAGAGTGGGGCAGGGGGGATTAGTTTGGATATTGATACAGGGCTATGGGGAGAGAGAGTGGGGCAGTGGGATTAGTTTGGGGATTGATACAGGGCTATGGGGAAAGAGAGTGGGACAGTGGGATTAGTTTGGGGATTGATACAGGGGTATGGGGAGAGAGAGTAGGGCAGTGGGATTAGTTTGGGGAATGATACAGGGCTATGGGGAGAGAGAGTGGGGCAGTGGGATTAGTTTGGGGATTGATACAGGGCTATGGGGAGAGAGAGTGGGGCAGTGGGATTAGTTTGGGGATCGATACAGGGCTATGGGGAGAGAGAGTGGGGCAGTGGGATTAGTTTGGGGATCGATACAGGGCTATGGGGGGAGAGAGTGGGGCAGTGGGATTAGTTTGGGGATCGATACAGGGCTATGGGGGGAGAGAGTGGGGCAGTGGGATTAGTTTGGGGATTGATACAGGGCTATGGGGAGAGAGAGTGGGGCAGTGGGATTAGTTTGGTGATCGATACAGGGCTATGGGGAGAGAGTGGGGCAGTGAGATTAGTTTGGGGATCGATACAAGGCTATGGGGAGAGAGAGCGGGGCAGTGGGATTAGTTTGGGGATCGGTACAGGGCTATGGGGAGAGAGAGCGGGGCAGTGGGATTAGTTTGGGGATCGGTACAGGGCTATGGGGAGAGAGTGGGGCAGTGGGATTAGTTTGGGGATCGATACAGGGCTATGGGGAGAGGGAGAGTGGGGCAGTGGGATTAGTTTGGGGATCGATACAGGGCTATGGGGAGAGAGAGTGGGGCAGGGGGGATTAGTTTGGATATTGATACAGGGCTATGGGGAGAGAGAGTGGGGCAGTGGGATTAGTTTGGGGATTGATACAGGGCTATGGGGAAAGAGAGTGGGACAGTGGGATTAGTTTGGGGATTGATACAGGGGTATGGGGAGAGAGAGTAGGGCAGTGGGATTAGTTTGGGGAATGATACAGGGCTATGGGGAGAGAGAGTGGGGCAGTGGGATTAGTTTGGGGATTGATACAGGGCTATGGGGAGAGAGAGTGGGGCAGTGGGATTAGTTTGGGGATCGATACAGGGCTATGGGGAGAGAGAGTGGGGCAGTGGGATTAGTTTGGGGATCGATACAGGGCTATGGGGGGAGAGAGTGGGGCAGTGGGATTAGTTTGGGGATCGATACAGGGCTATGGGGGGAGAGAGTGGGGCAGTGGGATTAGTTTGGGGATTGATACAGGGCTATGGGGAGAGAGAGTGGGGCAGTGGGATTAGTTTGGTGATCGATACAGGGCTATGGGGAGAGAGTGGGGCAGTGAGATTAGTTTGGGGATCGATACAAGGCTATGGGGAGAGAGAGCGGGGCAGTGGGATTAGTTTGGGGATCGGTACAGGGCTATGGGGAGAGAGAGCGGGGCAGTGGGATTAGTTTGGGGATCGGTACAGGGCTATGGGGAGAGAGAGTGGGGCAGTGGGATTAGTTTGGGGATCGATACAGCGCTATGGGGAGAGAGAGTGGGGCAGTGGGATTAGTTTGGGGATTGATACAGGGCTATGGGGAGAGGGTGAGTGGGGCAGTGGGATTAGTTTGGGGATCGATACAGGGCTATGGGGAGAGAGCGCGGGGCAGTGGGATTAGTTTGGGGATTGATACAGGGCTGTGGGGAGAGAGAGCGGGGCAGTGGGATTAGTTTGGGAATTGATACAGGGTTGTGGGGAGAGAGAGTGGGGCAGTGGGATTAGTTTGGGGATCGATACAGGGCTATGGGGGAGAGTGAGTGGGGCAGTGGGATTAGTTTGGGGATTGATACAGGGCTATGGGGGAGAGTGAGTGGGGCAGTGGGATTAGTTTGGGAATTGATAAAGGGCTATGGGGAGAGAGAGTGGGGCAGTGGGATTAGTTTGGGGATCGGTACAGGGCTATGGGGAGAGAGAGTGGGACAGTGGGATTAGTTTGGGGATTGATACATGGCTATGGGGGAGAGAGAGTGGGACAGTGGGATTAGTTTGGGGATTGATATAGGACTATGGGGAGAGAGAGTGGGGCAGTGGGATTAGTTTGGGGATCGATACAGGGCTATGGGGAGAGAGAGTGGGGCAGTGGGATTAGTTTGGGGATTGATACGGGGCTATGGGGAGAGAGCGGGGCAGTGGGATTAGTTTGGGGATTGATACAGGGCTATGGGGGAGAGAGAGTGGGGCAGTGGGATTAGTTTGGGGATTGATAAAGGGCTATGGGGAGAGAGAGTGGGGCAGTGGGATTAGTTTGGGGATTGATACAGGGCTATGGGGGAGAGAGAGTGGGACAGTGGGATTAGTTTGGGGATTGATATAGGACTATGGGGAGAGAGAGTGGGGCAGTGGGATTAGTTTGGGGATTGATACGGGGCTATGGGGAGAGAGAGCGGGGCAGTGGGATTAGTTTGGGGATCGACACAGGGCTATGGGGAGAGAGAGCGGGGCAGTGGGATTAGTTTGGGGATCGACACAGGGCTATGGGGAGAGAGAGTGGGGCAGTGGGATTAGTTTGGCGATTGATACAGGGCTGTGGGGAGAGAGAGTGGGGCAGTGGGATTAGTTTGGGGATTGATACTGGGGTATGTGGAGAGAGAGTGGGGCAGTGGGATTAGTTTGGGGATCGGTACAGGGCTATGGGGAGAGAGAGTGGGGCAGTGGGATTAGTTTGGGGATCGATACAGGGCAATGGGGAGAGAGAGCGGGGCAGTGGGATTAGTTTGGGGATCGATACAGGGCTATGGGGAGAGGGAGAGTGGGGCAGTGGGATTAGTTTGGGGATTGATACAGGGCTATGGGGAGAGAGAGCGGGGCAGTGGGATTAGTTTGGGGATTGACATAGGGCTATGGGGAGAGGGAGAGTGGGGCAGTGGGATTAGTTTGGGGATCGATACAGGGCTATGGGGAGAGGGAGAGTGGGGCAGTGGGATTAGTTTGGGGATCGATACAGGGCTATGGGGAGAGAGTGGGGCAGTGGGATTAGTTTGGGGATCGATACAGGGCTATGGGGAGAGAGAGTGGGGTAGGGGGGATTAGTTTGGATACTGATACAGGGCTATGGGGAGAGAGAGTGGGGCAGTGGGATTAGTTTGGGGATTGATACAGGGCTATGGGGAGAGAGAGTGGGGCAGTGGGATTAGTTTGGGGATCGATACAGGGCTATGGGGAGAGAGAGCGGGGCAGTGGGATTAGTTTGGGGATCGATACAGGGCTATGGGGAGAGGGAGAGTGGGGCAGTGGGATTAGTTTGGGGATTGATACAGGGCTATGGGGAGAGAGAGCGGGGCAGTGGGATTAGTTTGGGGATTGATATAGGGCTATGGGGAGAGGGAGAGTGGGGCAGTGGGATTAGTTTGGGGATCGATACAGGGCTATGGGGAGAGAGTGGGGCAGTGGGATTAGTTTGGGGATCGATACAGGGCTATGGGGAGAGGGAGAGTGGGGCAGTGGGATTAGTTTGGGGATCGATACAGGGCTATGGGGAGAGAGAGTGGGGCAGGGGGGATTAGTTTGGATATTGATACAGGGCTATGGGGAGAGAGAGTGGGGCAGTGGGATTAGTTTGGGGATTGATACAGGGCTATGGGGAAAGAGAGTGGGACAGTGGGATTAGTTTCGGGATTGATACAGGGCTATGGGGAGAGAGAGTGGGGCAGTGGGATTAGTTTTGGGAATGATACAGGGCTATGGGGAGAGAGAGTGGGGCAGTGGGATTAGTTTGGGGATCGATACAGGGCTATGGAGAGAGAGAGAGGGGCAGTGGGATTAGTTTGGGGGTTGACACAGGGCTATGGGGGGAGAGAGTGGGGCAGTGGGATTAGTTTGGGGATCGATACAGGGCTATGGGGAGAGAGAGTGGGGCAGTGGGATTAGTTTGGGGATTGATACAGGGTTATGGGGAGAGAGAGTGGGGCAGTGGGATTAGTTTGGATATTGATACAGGGCTGTGGGGAGAGAGAGTGGGGCAGTGGGATTAGTTTGGATATTGATACAGGGCTATGGGGAGAGGGAGAGTTGGGGCAGTGGGATTAGTTTGGGGATCGATACAGGGATATGGGGAGAAAGAGCGGGGGCAGTGGGATTAGTTTGGGGATCGATACAGGGCTATGGGGGAGAGAGAGTGGGACAGTGGGATTAGTTTGGGGATCGATACAGGGCTATGGGGAGAGAGAGTGGGACAGTGGGATTAGTTTGGGGATCGATACAGGGCTATGGGGAGAGAGAGTGGGACAGTGGGATTAGTTTGGGGATTGATACGGGGCTATTGGGAGAGAGAGTGGGGCAGTGGGATTAGTTTGGGGATTGATAGGGGGCTATGGGGAGGGAGAGTGGGGCAGTGGGATTAGTTTGGTGATCGATACAGGGCTATGGGGGAGAGAGAGTGGGGCAGTGGGATTAGTTTGGGGATCGATACAGGGCTATGGGGAGAGAGAGTGGCGCAGTGGGATTAGTTTGGGGATTGATACAGGGCTATGGGGGAGAGAGAGTGGGGCAGTGGGATTAGTTTGGGGATTGATAAAGGGCTATGGGGAGAGAGAGTGGGGCAGTGGGATTAGTTTGGGGATTGATACAGGGCTATGGGGGAGAGAGAGTGGGGCAGTGGGATTAGTTTGGGGATTGATACAGGGCTATGGGGGAGAGAGAGTGGGGCAGTGGGATTAGTTTGGGGATTGATAAAGGGCTATGGGGAGAGAGAGTGGGGCAGTGGGATTAGTTTGGGGATCGATACAGGGATATGGGGAGAGAGAGCGGGGCAGTGGGATTAGTTTGGGGATCGACACAGGGCGATGGGGAGAGAGAGCGGGGCAGTGGGATTAGTTTGGGGATCGACACAGGGCTATGGGGAGAGAGAGTGGGGCAGTGGGATTAGTTTGGCGATTGATACAGGGCTGTGGGGAGAGAGAGTGGGGCAGTGGGATTAGTTTGGGGATTTATACAGGGCTATGGGGAGAGAGAGCGGGGCAATGGGATTAGTTTGGGGATCGATACAGGGCTATGGGGAGAGAGAGTGGGGCAGTGGGATTAGTTTGGGGATTGATACAGGGCTATGGGGAGAGAGAGTGGGGCAGTGGGATTAGTTTGGGGATAGATACAGGGTTATGGGGAGAGAGAGTGGGGCAGTGGGATTAGTTTGGGGATCGATACAGGGCTATGGGGGGAGAGAGTGGGGCAGTGGGATTAGTTTGGGGATTGATACAGGGCTATGGGGAGAGAGAGTGGGACAGTGGGATTAGTTTGGGGATCGGTACAGGGCTATGGGGAGAGACAGTGGGGCAGTGGGATTAGTTTGGTGATCGATACAGGGCTATGGGGAGAGAGAGCGGGGCAGTGGGATTAGTTTGGGGATCGATACAGGGCTATGGGGAGAGGGAGAGTGGGGCAGTGGGATTAGTTTGGGGATTGATACAGGGCTATGGGGAGAGAGAGCGGGGCAGTCGGATTAGTTTGGGGATTGACATAGGGCTATGGGGAGAGGGAGAGTGGGGCAGTGGGATTAGTTTGGGGATCGATACAGGGCTATGGGGAGAGGGAGAGTGGGGCAGTGGGATGAGTTTGGGGATCGATACAGGGCTATGGGGAGAGAGTGGGGCAGTGGGATTAGTTTGGGGATCGATACAGGGCTATGGGGAGAGGGAGAGTGGGGCAGTGGGATTAGTTTGGGGATCGATACAGGGCTATGGGGAGAGAGAGTGGGGCAGTGGGATTAGTTTGGGGATTGATACAGGGCTATGGGGAGAGAGAGTGGGGCAGTGGCATTAGTTTGGGGATCGATACAGGACTATGGGGAGAGAGAGTGGGGCAGGGGGGATTAGTTTGGATATTGATACAGGGCTATGGGGAGAGAGAGTGGGGCAGTGGGATTAGTTTGGGGATTGATACAGGGCTATGGGGAAAGAGAGTGGGACAGTGGGATTAGTTTGGTGATTGATACAGGGCTATGGGGAGAGAGAGTGGGGCAGTGGGATTAGTTTGGTGATTGATACAGGGCTATGGGGAGAGAGAGTGGGGCAGTGGGATTAGTTTGGGGATTGATACAGGGCTATGGGGAGAGAGAGTGGGGCAGTGGGATTAGTTTGGGGATCGATACAGGGCTATGGGGAGAGAGAGTGGGGCAGTGGGATTAGTTTGGGGATTGATACAGGGCTATGGGGAGAGAGAGCGGGGCAGTGGGATTAGTTTGAGGATTTATACCGGGCTATGGGGAGAGAGAGCGGGGCAATGGGATTAGTTTGGGGATCGATACAGGGCTATGGGGAGAGAGAGTGGGGCAGTGGGATTAGTTTGGGGATTGATACAGGGCTATGGGGAGAGAGAGTGGGGCAGTGGGATTAGTTTGGGGATAGATACAGGGCTATGGGGAGAGAGAGTGGGGCAGTGGGATTAGTTTGGGGATCGATACAGGGCTATGGGGAGAGAGAGCGGGGCAGTGGGATTAGTTTGGGGATTGATACTGGGGTATGTGGAGAGAGAGTGGGGCAGTGGGATTAGTTTGGGGATCGGTACAGGGCTATGGGGAGAGAGAGTGGGGCAGTGGGATTAGTTTGGGGATCGATACAGGGCTATGGGGAGAGAGAGCGGGGCAGTGGGATTAGTTTGGGGATCGATACAGGGCTATGGGGAGAGAGAGTGGGGCAGTGGGATTAGTTTGGGGATTGATACAGGGCTATGGGGAGAGGGTGAGTGGGGCAGTGGGATTAGTTTGGGGATCGATACAGGGCTATGGGGAGAGAGCGCGGGGCAGTGGGATTAGTTTGGGGATTGATACAGGGCTGTGGGGAGAGAGAGCGGGGCAGTGGGATTAGTTTGGGAATTGATACAGGGTTGTGGGGAGAGAGAGTGGGGCAGTGGGATTAGTTTGGGGATCGATACAGGGCTATGGGGGAGAGTGAGTGGGGCAGTGGGATTAGTTTGGGGATTGATACAGGGCTATGGGGGAGAGTGAGTGGGGCAGTGGGATTAGTTTGGGAATTGATAAAGGGCTATGGGGAGAGAGAGTGGGGCAGTGGGATTAGTTTGGGGATCGGTACAGGGCTATGGGGAGAGAGAGTGGGACAGTGGGATTAGTTTGGGGATTGATACATGGCTATGGGGGAGAGAGAGTGGGACAGTGGGATTAGTTTGGGGATTGATATAGGACTATGGGGAGAGAGAGTGGGGCAGTGGGATTAGTTTGGGGATCGATACAGGGCTATGGGGAGAGAGAGTGGGGCAGTGGGATTAGTTTGGGGATTGATACGGGGCTATGGGGAGAGAGCGGGGCAGTGGGATTAGTTTGGGGATTGATACAGGGCTATGGGGGAGAGAGAGTGGGGCAGTGGGATTAGTTTGGGGATTGATAAAGGGCTATGGGGAGAGAGAGTGGGGCAGTGGGATTAGTTTGGGGATTGATACAGGGCTATGGGGGAGAGAGAGTGGGACAGTGGGATTAGTTTGGGGATTGATATAGGACTATGGGGAGAGAGAGTGGGGCAGTGGGATTAGTTTGGGGATTGATACGGGGCTATGGGGAGAGAGAGCGGGGCAGTGGGATTAGTTTGGGGATCGACACAGGGCTATGGGGAGAGAGAGCGGGGCAGTGGGATTAGTTTGGGGATCGACACAGGGCTATGGGGAGAGAGAGTGGGGCAGTGGGATTAGTTTGGCGATTGATACAGGGCTGTGGGGAGAGAGAGTGGGGCAGTGGGATTAGTTTGGGGATTGATACTGGGGTATGTGGAGAGAGAGTGGGGCAGTGGGATTAGTTTGGGGATCGGTACAGGGCTATGGGGAGAGAGAGTGGGGCAGTGGGATTAGTTTGGGGATCGATACAGGGCAATGGGGAGAGAGAGCGGGGCAGTGGGATTAGTTTGGGGATCGATACAGGGCTATGGGGAGAGGGAGAGTGGGGCAGTGGGATTAGTTTGGGGATTGATACAGGGCTATGGGGAGAGAGAGCGGGGCAGTGGGATTAGTTTGGGGATTGACATAGGGCTATGGGGAGAGGGAGAGTGGGGCAGTGGGATTAGTTTGGGGATCGATACAGGGCTATGGGGAGAGGGAGAGTGGGGCAGTGGGATTAGTTTGGGGATCGATACAGGGCTATGGGGAGAGAGTGGGGCAGTGGGATTAGTTTGGGGATCGATACAGGGCTATGGGGAGAGAGAGTGGGGTAGGGGGGATTAGTTTGGATACTGATACAGGGCTATGGGGAGAGAGAGTGGGGCAGTGGGATTAGTTTGGGGATTGATACAGGGCTATGGGGAGAGAGAGTGGGGCAGTGGGATTAGTTTGGGGATCGATACAGGGCTATGGGGAGAGAGAGCGGGGCAGTGGGATTAGTTTGGGGATCGATACAGGGCTATGGGGAGAGGGAGAGTGGGGCAGTGGGATTAGTTTGGGGATTGATACAGGGCTATGGGGAGAGAGAGCGGGGCAGTGGGATTAGTTTGGGGATTGATATAGGGCTATGGGGAGAGGGAGAGTGGGGCAGTGGGATTAGTTTGGGGATCGATACAGGGCTATGGGGAGAGAGTGGGGCAGTGGGATTAGTTTGGGGATCGATACAGGGCTATGGGGAGAGGGAGAGTGGGGCAGTGGGATTAGTTTGGGGATCGATACAGGGCTATGGGGAGAGAGAGTGGGGCAGGGGGGATTAGTTTGGATATTGATACAGGGCTATGGGGAGAGAGAGTGGGGCAGTGGGATTAGTTTGGGGATTGATACAGGGCTATGGGGAAAGAGAGTGGGACAGTGGGATTAGTTTCGGGATTGATACAGGGCTATGGGGAGAGAGAGTGGGGCAGTGGGATTAGTTTTGGGAATGATACAGGGCTATGGGGAGAGAGAGTGGGGCAGTGGGATTAGTTTGGGGATCGATACAGGGCTATGGAGAGAGAGAGAGGGGCAGTGGGATTAGTTTGGGGGTTGACACAGGGCTATGGGGGGAGAGAGTGGGGCAGTGGGATTAGTTTGGGGATCGATACAGGGCTATGGGGAGAGAGAGTGGGGCAGTGGGATTAGTTTGGGGATTGATACAGGGTTATGGGGAGAGAGAGTGGGGCAGTGGGATTAGTTTGGATATTGATACAGGGCTGTGGGGAGAGAGAGTGGGGCAGTGGGATTAGTTTGGATATTGATACAGGGCTATGGGGAGAGGGAGAGTTGGGGCAGTGGGATTAGTTTGGGGATCGATACAGGGATATGGGGAGAAAGAGCGGGGGCAGTGGGATTAGTTTGGGGATCGATACAGGGCTATGGGGGAGAGAGAGTGGGACAGTGGGATTAGTTTGGGGATCGATACAGGGCTATGGGGAGAGAGAGTGGGACAGTGGGATTAGTTTGGGGATCGATACAGGGCTATGGGGAGAGAGAGTGGGACAGTGGGATTAGTTTGGGGATTGATACGGGGCTATTGGGAGAGAGAGTGGGGCAGTGGGATTAGTTTGGGGATTGATAGGGGGCTATGGGGAGGGAGAGTGGGGCAGTGGGATTAGTTTGGTGATCGATACAGGGCTATGGGGGAGAGAGAGTGGGGCAGTGGGATTAGTTTGGGGATCGATACAGGGCTATGGGGAGAGAGAGTGGCGCAGTGGGATTAGTTTGGGGATTGATACAGGGCTATGGGGGAGAGAGAGTGGGGCAGTGGGATTAGTTTGGGGATTGATAAAGGGCTATGGGGAGAGAGAGTGGGGCAGTGGGATTAGTTTGGGGATTGATACAGGGCTATGGGGGAGAGAGAGTGGGGCAGTGGGATTAGTTTGGGGATTGATACAGGGCTATGGGGGAGAGAGAGTGGGGCAGTGGGATTAGTTTGGGGATTGATAAAGGGCTATGGGGAGAGAGAGTGGGGCAGTGGGATTAGTTTGGGGATCGATACAGGGATATGGGGAGAGAGAGCGGGGCAGTGGGATTAGTTTGGGGATCGACACAGGGCGATGGGGAGAGAGAGCGGGGCAGTGGGATTAGTTTGGGGATCGACACAGGGCTATGGGGAGAGAGAGTGGGGCAGTGGGATTAGTTTGGCGATTGATACAGGGCTGTGGGGAGAGAGAGTGGGGCAGTGGGATTAGTTTGGGGATTTATACAGGGCTATGGGGAGAGAGAGCGGGGCAATGGGATTAGTTTGGGGATCGATACAGGGCTATGGGGAGAGAGAGTGGGGCAGTGGGATTAGTTTGGGGATTGATACAGGGCTATGGGGAGAGAGAGTGGGGCAGTGGGATTAGTTTGGGGATAGATACAGGGTTATGGGGAGAGAGAGTGGGGCAGTGGGATTAGTTTGGGGATCGATACAGGGCTATGGGGGGAGAGAGTGGGGCAGTGGGATTAGTTTGGGGATTGATACAGGGCTATGGGGAGAGAGAGTGGGACAGTGGGATTAGTTTGGGGATCGGTACAGGGCTATGGGGAGAGACAGTGGGGCAGTGGGATTAGTTTGGTGATCGATACAGGGCTATGGGGAGAGAGAGCGGGGCAGTGGGATTAGTTTGGGGATCGATACAGGGCTATGGGGAGAGGGAGAGTGGGGCAGTGGGATTAGTTTGGGGATTGATACAGGGCTATGGGGAGAGAGAGCGGGGCAGTCGGATTAGTTTGGGGATTGACATAGGGCTATGGGGAGAGGGAGAGTGGGGCAGTGGGATTAGTTTGGGGATCGATACAGGGCTATGGGGAGAGGGAGAGTGGGGCAGTGGGATGAGTTTGGGGATCGATACAGGGCTATGGGGAGAGAGTGGGGCAGTGGGATTAGTTTGGGGATCGATACAGGGCTATGGGGAGAGGGAGAGTGGGGCAGTGGGATTAGTTTGGGGATCGATACAGGGCTATGGGGAGAGAGAGTGGGGCAGTGGGATTAGTTTGGGGATTGATACAGGGCTATGGGGAGAGAGAGTGGGGCAGTGGCATTAGTTTGGGGATCGATACAGGACTATGGGGAGAGAGAGTGGGGCAGGGGGGATTAGTTTGGATATTGATACAGGGCTATGGGGAGAGAGAGTGGGGCAGTGGGATTAGTTTGGGGATTGATACAGGGCTATGGGGAAAGAGAGTGGGACAGTGGGATTAGTTTGGTGATTGATACAGGGCTATGGGGAGAGAGAGTGGTGCAGTGGGATTAGTTTGGGGAATGATACACGGCTATGGGGAGAGAGAGTGGGGCAGTGGGATTAGTTTGGTGATTGATACAGGGCTATGGGGAGAGAGAGTGGGGCAGTGGGATTAGTTTGGGGATTGATACAGGGCTATGGGGAGAGAGAGTGGGGCAGTGGGATTAGTTTGGGGATCGATACAGGGCTATGGGGAGAGAGAGTGGGGCAGTGGGATTAGTTTGGGGATTGATACAGGGCTATGGGGAGAGAGAGCGGGGCAGTGGGATTAGTTTGAGGATTTATACCGGGCTATGGGGAGAGAGAGCGGGGCAATGGGATTAGTTTGGGGATCGATACAGGGCTATGGGGAGAGAGAGTGGGGCAGTGGGATTAGTTTGGGGATTGATACAGGGCTATGGGGAGAGAGAGTGGGGCAGTGGGATTAGTTTGGGGATAGATACAGGGCTATGGGGAGAGAGAGTGGGGCAGTGGGATTAGTTTGGGGATCGATACAGGGCTATGGGGAGAGAGAGCGGGGCAGTGGGATTAGTTTGGGGATTGATACTGGGGTATGTGGAGAGAGAGTGGGGCAGTGGGATTAGTTTGGGGATCGGTACAGGGCTATGGGGAGAGAGAGTGGGGCAGTGGGATTAGTTTGGGGATCGATACAGGGCTATGGGGAGAGAGAGCGGGGCAGTGGGATTAGTTTGGGGATCGATACAGGGCTATGGGGAGAGGGAGAGTGGGGCAGTGGGATTAGTTTGGGGATTGATACAGGGCTATGGGGAGAGAGAGCGGGGCAGTGGGATTAGTTTGGGGATTGACATAGGGCTATGGGGAGAGGGAGAGTGGGGCAGTGGGATTAGTTTGGGGATCGATACAGGGCTATGGGGAGAGGGAGAGTGGGGCAGTGGGATTAGTTTGGGGATCGATACAGGGCTATGGGGAGAGAGTGGGGCAGTGGGATTAGTTTGGGGATCGATACAGGGCTATGGGGAGAGGGAGAGTGGGGCAGTGGGATTAGTTTGGGGATCGATACAGGGCTATGGGGAGAGAGAGTGGGGCAGGGGGGATTAGTTTGGATATTGATACAGGGCTATGGGGAGAGAGAGTGGGGCAGTGGGATTAGTTTGGGGATTGATACAGGGCGATGGGGAAAGAGAGTGGGACAGTGGGATTAGTTTGGGGATTGATACAGGGGTATGGGGAGAGAGAGTGGGGCAGTGGGATTAGTTTGGGGAATGATACACGGCTATGGGGAGAGAGAGTGGGGCAGTGGGATTAGTTTGGTGATTGATACAGGGCTATGGGGAGAGAGAGTGGGGCAGTGGGATTAGTTTGAGGATTTATACTGGGCTATGGGGAGAGAGAGCGGGGCAATGGGATTAGTTTGGGGATCGATACAGGGCTATGGGGAGAGAGAGTGGGGCAGTGGGATTAGTTTGGGGATTGATACAGGGCTATGGGGAGAGAGAGTGGGGCAGTGGGATTAGTTTGGGGATAGATACAGGGCTATGGGGAGAGAGAGTGGGGCAGTGGGATTAGTTTGGGGATCGATACAGGGCTATGGGGAGAGAGAGCGGGGCAGTGGGATTAGTTTGGGGATTGATACTGGGGTATGTGGAGAGAGAGTGGGGCAGTGGGATTAGTTTGGGGATCGGTACAGGGCTATGGGGAGAGAGAGTGGGGCAGTGGGATTAGTTTGGGGATCGATACAGGGCTATGGGGAGAGAGAGCGGGGCAGTGGGATTAGTTTGGGATCGATACAGGGCTATGGGGAGAGGGAGAGTGGGGCAGTGGGATTAGTTTGGGGATTGATACAGGGCTATGGGGAGAGAGAGCGGGGCAGTGGGATTAGTTTGGGGATTGACATAGGGCTATGGGGAGAGGGAGAGTGGGGCAGTGGGATTAGTTTGGGGATCGATACAGGGCTATGGGGAGAGGGAGAGTGGGGCAGTGGGATTAGTTTGGGGATCGATACAGGGCTATGGGGAGAGAGTGGGGCAGTGGGATTAGTTTGGGGATCGATACAGGGCTCTGGGGAGAGGGAGAGTGGGGCAGTGGGATTAGTTTGGGGATCGATACAAGGCTATGGGGAGAGAGAGTGGGGCAGGGGGGATTAGTTTGAATATTGATACAGGGCTATGGGGAGAGAGAGTGGGGCAGTGGGATTAGTTTGGGGATTGATACTGGGCTATGGGGAAAGAGAGTGGGACAGTGGGATTAGTTTGGGGATTGATACAGGGGTATGGGGAGAGAGAGTGGGGCAGTGGGATTAGTTTGGGGAATGATACAGGGCTATGGGGAGAGAGAGTGGGGCAGTGGGATTAGTTTGGGGATTGATACAGGGCTATGGGGAGAGAGAGTGGGGCAGTGGGATTAGTTTGGGGATCGATACAGGGCTATGGGGAGAGAGAGTGGGGCAGTGGGATTAGTTTGGGGATCGATACAGGGCTATGGGGGGAGAGAGTGGGGCAGTGGGATTAGTTTGGGGATCGATACAGGGCTATGGGGGGAGAGAGTGGGGCAGTGGGATTAGTTTGGGGATTGATACAGGGCTATGGGGAGAGAGAGTGGGGCAGTGGGATTAGTTTGGGGATCGATACAGGGCTATGGGGAGAGAGTGGGGCAGTGAGATTAGTTTGGGGATCGATACAAGGCTATGGGGAGAGAGAGCGGGGCAGTGGGATTAGTTTGGGGATCGGTACAGGGCTATGGGGAGAGAGAGCGGGGCAGTGGGATTAGTTTGGGGATCGGTACAGGGCTATGGGGAGAGAGAGTGGGGCAGTGGGATTAGTTTGGGGATCGATACAGCGCTATGGGGAGAGAGAGTGGGGCAGTGGGATTAGTTTGGGGATTGATACAGGGCTATGGGGAGAGGGTGAGTGGGGCAGTGGGATTAGTTTGGGGATCGATACAGGGCTATGGGGAGAGAGCGCGGGGCAGTGGGATTAGTTTGGGGATTGATACAGGGCTGTGGGGAGAGAGAGCGGGGCAGTGGGATTAGTTTGGGGATTGATACAGGGTTGTGGGGAGAGAGAGTGGGGCAGTGGGATTAGTTTGGGGATCGATACAGGGCTATGGGGGAGAGTGAGTGGGGCAGTGGGATTAGTTTGGGGATTGATACAGGGCTATGGGGGAGAGTGAGTGGGGCAGTGGGATTAGTTTGGGAATTGATAAAGGGCTATGGGGAGAGAGAGTGGGGCAGTGGGATTAGTTTGGGGATCGGTACAGGGCTATGGGGAGAGAGAGTGGGACAGTGGGATTAGTTTGGGGATTGATACATGGCTATGGGGGAGAGAGAGTGGGACAGTGGGATTAGTTTGGGGATTGATATAGGACTATGGGGAGAGAGAGTGGGGCAGTGGGATTAGTTTGGGGATCGATACAGGGCTATGGGGAGAGAGAGTGGGGCAGTGGGATTAGTTTGGGGATTGATACGGGGCTATGGGGAGAGAGCGGGGCAGTGGGATTAGTTTGGGGATTGATACAGGGCTATGGGGGAGAGAGAGTGGGGCAGTGGGATTAGTTTGGGGATTGATAAAGGGCTATGGGGAGAGAGAGTGGGGCAGTGGGATTAGTTTGGGGATTGATACAGGGCTATGGGGGAGAGAGAGTGGGACAGTGGGATTAGTTTGGGGATTGATATAGGACTATGGGGAGAGAGAGTGGGGCAGTGGGATTAGTTTGGGGATTGATACGGGGCTATGGGGAGAGAGAGTGGGGCAGTGGGATTAGTTTGGGGATCGACACAGGGCTATGGGGAGAGAGAGCGGGGCAGTGGGATTAGTTTGGGGATCGACACAGGGCTATGGGGAGAGAGAGTGGGGCAGTGGGATTAGTTTGGCGATTGATACAGGGCTGTGGGGAGAGAGAGTGGGGCAGTGGGATTAGTTTGGGGATTGATACTGGGGTATGTGGAGAGAGAGTGGGGCAGTGGGATTAGTTTGGGGATCGGTACAGGGCTATGGGGAGAGAGAGTGGGGCAGTGGGATTAGTTTGGGGATCGATACAGGGCAATGGGGAGAGAGAGCGGGGCAGTGGGATTAGTTTGGGGATCGATACAGGGCTATGGGGAGAGGGAGAGTGGGGCAGTGGGATTAGTTTGGGGATTGATACAGGGCTATGGGGAGAGAGAGCGGGGCAGTGGGATTAGTTTGGGGATTGACATAGGGCTATGGGGAGAGGGAGAGTGGGGCAGTGGGATTAGTTTGGGGATCGATACAGGGCTATGGGGAGAGGGAGAGTGGGGCAGTGGGATTAGTTTGGGGATCGATACAGGGCTATGGGGAGAGAGTGGGGCAGTGGGATTAGTTTGGGGATCGATACAGGGCTATGGGGAGAGAGAGTGGGGTAGGGGGGATTAGTTTGGATACTGATACAGGGCTATGGGGAGAGAGAGTGGGGCAGTGGGATTAGTTTGGGGATTGATACAGGGCTATGGGGAGAGAGAGTGGGGCAGTGGGATTAGTTTGGGGATCGATACAGGGCTATGGGGAGAGAGAGCGGGGCAGTGGGATTAGTTTGGGGATCGATACAGGGCTATGGGGAGAGGGAGAGTGGGGCAGTGGGATTAGTTTGGGGATTGATACAGGGCTATGGGGAGAGAGAGCGGGGCAGTGGGATTAGTTTGGGGATTGATATAGGGCTATGGGGAGAGGGAGAGTGGGGCAGTGGGATTAGTTTGGGGATCGATACAGGGCTATGGGGAGAGAGTGGGGCAGTGGGATTAGTTTGGGGATCGATACAGGGCTATGGGGAGAGGGAGAGTGGGGCAGTGGGATTAGTTTGGGGATCGATACAGGGCTATGGGGAGAGAGAGTGGGGCAGGGGGGATTAGTTTGGATATTGATACAGGGCTATGGGGAGAGAGAGTGGGGCAGTGGGATTAGTTTGGGGATTGATACAGGGCTATGGGGAAAGAGAGTGGGACAGTGGGATTAGTTTCGGGATTGATACAGGGCTATGGGGAGAGAGAGTGGGGCAGTGGGATTAGTTTTGGGAATGATACAGGGCTATGGGGAGAGAGAGTGGGGCAGTGGGATTAGTTTGGGGATCGATACAGGGCTATGGAGAGAGAGAGAGGGGCAGTGGGATTAGTTTGGGGGTTGACACAGGGCTATGGGGGGAGAGAGTGGGGCAGTGGGATTAGTTTGGGGATCGATACAGGGCTATGGGGAGAGAGAGTGGGGCAGTGGGATTAGTTTGGGGATTGATACAGGGTTATGGGGAGAGAGAGTGGGGCAGTGGGATTAGTTTGGATATTGATACAGGGCTGTGGGGAGAGAGAGTGGGGCAGTGGGATTAGTTTGGATATTGATACAGGGCTATGGGGAGAGGGAGAGTTGGGGCAGTGGGATTAGTTTGGGGATCGATACAGGGATATGGGGAGAAAGAGCGGGGGCAGTGGGATTAGTTTGGGGATCGATACAGGGCTATGGGGGAGAGAGAGTGGGACAGTGGGATTAGTTTGGGGATCGATACAGGGCTATGGGGAGAGAGAGTGGGACAGTGGGATTAGTTTGGGGATCGATACAGGGCTATGGGGAGAGAGAGTGGGACAGTGGGATTAGTTTGGGGATTGATACGGGGCTATTGGGAGAGAGAGTGGGGCAGTGGGATTAGTTTGGGGATTGATAGGGGGCTATGGGGAGGGAGAGTGGGGCAGTGGGATTAGTTTGGTGATCGATACAGGGCTATGGGGGAGAGAGAGTGGGGCAGTGGGATTAGTTTGGGGATCGATACAGGGCTATGGGGAGAGAGAGTGGCGCAGTGGGATTAGTTTGGGGATTGATACAGGGCTATGGGGGAGAGAGAGTGGGGCAGTGGGATTAGTTTGGGGATTGATAAAGGGCTATGGGGAGAGAGAGTGGGGCAGTGGGATTAGTTTGGGGATTGATACAGGGCTATGGGGGAGAGAGAGTGGGGCAGTGGGATTAGTTTGGGGATTGATACAGGGCTATGGGGGAGAGAGAGTGGGGCAGTGGGATTAGTTTGGGGATTGATAAAGGGCTATGGGGAGAGAGAGTGGGGCAGTGGGATTAGTTTGGGGATCGATACAGGGATATGGGGAGAGAGAGCGGGGCAGTGGGATTAGTTTGGGGATCGACACAGGGCGATGGGGAGAGAGAGCGGGGCAGTGGGATTAGTTTGGGGATCGACACAGGGCTATGGGGAGAGAGAGTGGGGCAGTGGGATTAGTTTGGCGATTGATACAGGGCTGTGGGGAGAGAGAGTGGGGCAGTGGGATTAGTTTGGGGATTTATACAGGGCTATGGGGAGAGAGAGCGGGGCAATGGGATTAGTTTGGGGATCGATACAGGGCTATGGGGAGAGAGAGTGGGGCAGTGGGATTAGTTTGGGGATTGATACAGGGCTATGGGGAGAGAGAGTGGGGCAGTGGGATTAGTTTGGGGATAGATACAGGGTTATGGGGAGAGAGAGTGGGGCAGTGGGATTAGTTTGGGGATCGATACAGGGCTATGGGGGGAGAGAGTGGGGCAGTGGGATTAGTTTGGGGATTGATACAGGGCTATGGGGAGAGAGAGTGGGACAGTGGGATTAGTTTGGGGATCGGTACAGGGCTATGGGGAGAGACAGTGGGGCAGTGGGATTAGTTTGGTGATCGATACAGGGCTATGGGGAGAGAGAGCGGGGCAGTGGGATTAGTTTGGGGATCGATACAGGGCTATGGGGAGAGGGAGAGTGGGGCAGTGGGATTAGTTTGGGGATTGATACAGGGCTATGGGGAGAGAGAGCGGGGCAGTCGGATTAGTTTGGGGATTGACATAGGGCTATGGGGAGAGGGAGAGTGGGGCAGTGGGATTAGTTTGGGGATCGATACAGGGCTATGGGGAGAGGGAGAGTGGGGCAGTGGGATGAGTTTGGGGATCGATACAGGGCTATGGGGAGAGAGTGGGGCAGTGGGATTAGTTTGGGGATCGATACAGGGCTATGGGGAGAGGGAGAGTGGGGCAGTGGGATTAGTTTGGGGATCGATACAGGGCTATGGGGAGAGAGAGTGGGGCAGTGGGATTAGTTTGGGGATTGATACAGGGCTATGGGGAGAGAGAGTGGGGCAGTGGCATTAGTTTGGGGATCGATACAGGACTATGGGGAGAGAGAGTGGGGCAGGGGGGATTAGTTTGGATATTGATACAGGGCTATGGGGAGAGAGAGTGGGGCAGTGGGATTAGTTTGGGGATTGATACAGGGCTATGGGGAAAGAGAGTGGGACAGTGGGATTAGTTTGGTGATTGATACAGGGCTATGGGGAGAGAGAGTGGTGCAGTGGGATTAGTTTGGGGAATGATACACGGCTATGGGGAGAGAGAGTGGGGCAGTGGGATTAGTTTGGTGATTGATACAGGGCTATGGGGAGAGAGAGTGGGGCAGTGGGATTAGTTTGGGGATTGATACAGGGCTATGGGGAGAGAGAGTGGGGCAGTGGGATTAGTTTGGGGATCGATACAGGGCTATGGGGAGAGAGAGTGGGGCAGTGGGATTAGTTTGGGGATTGATACAGGGCTATGGGGAGAGAGAGCGGGGCAGTGGGATTAGTTTGAGGATTTATACCGGGCTATGGGGAGAGAGAGCGGGGCAATGGGATTAGTTTGGGGATCGATACAGGGCTATGGGGAGAGAGAGTGGGGCAGTGGGATTAGTTTGGGGATTGATACAGGGCTATGGGGAGAGAGAGTGGGGCAGTGGGATTAGTTTGGGGATAGATACAGGGCTATGGGGAGAGAGAGTGGGGCAGTGGGATTAGTTTGGGGATCGATACAGGGCTATGGGGAGAGAGAGCGGGGCAGTGGGATTAGTTTGGGGATTGATACTGGGGTATGTGGAGAGAGAGTGGGGCAGTGGGATTAGTTTGGGGATCGGTACAGGGCTATGGGGAGAGAGAGTGGGGCAGTGGGATTAGTTTGGGGATCGATACAGGGCTATGGGGAGAGAGAGCGGGGCAGTGGGATTAGTTTGGGGATCGATACAGGGCTATGGGGAGAGGGAGAGTGGGGCAGTGGGATTAGTTTGGGGATTGATACAGGGCTATGGGGAGAGAGAGCGGGGCAGTGGGATTAGTTTGGGGATTGACATAGGGCTATGGGGAGAGGGAGAGTGGGGCAGTGGGATTAGTTTGGGGATCGATACAGGGCTATGGGGAGAGGGAGAGTGGGGCAGTGGGATTAGTTTGGGGATCGATACAGGGCTATGGGGAGAGAGTGGGGCAGTGGGATTAGTTTGGGGATCGATACAGGGCTATGGGGAGAGGGAGAGTGGGGCAGTGGGATTAGTTTGGGGATCGATACAGGGCTATGGGGAGAGAGAGTGGGGCAGGGGGGATTAGTTTGGATATTGATACAGGGCTATGGGGAGAGAGAGTGGGGCAGTGGGATTAGTTTGGGGATTGATACAGGGCGATGGGGAAAGAGAGTGGGACAGTGGGATTAGTTTGGGGATTGATACAGGGGTATGGGGAGAGAGAGTGGGGCAGTGGGATTAGTTTGGGGAATGATACACGGCTATGGGGAGAGAGAGTGGGGCAGTGGGATTAGTTTGGTGATTGATACAGGGCTATGGGGAGAGAGAGTGGGGCAGTGGGATTAGTTTGAGGATTTATACTGGGCTATGGGGAGAGAGAGCGGGGCAATGGGATTAGTTTGGGGATCGATACAGGGCTATGGGGAGAGAGAGTGGGGCAGTGGGATTAGTTTGGGGATTGATACAGGGCTATGGGGAGAGAGAGTGGGGCAGTGGGATTAGTTTGGGGATAGATACAGGGCTATGGGGAGAGAGAGTGGGGCAGTGGGATTAGTTTGGGGATCGATACAGGGCTATGGGGAGAGAGAGCGGGGCAGTGGGATTAGTTTGGGGATTGATACTGGGGTATGTGGAGAGAGAGTGGGGCAGTGGGATTAGTTTGGGGATCGGTACAGGGCTATGGGGAGAGAGAGTGGGGCAGTGGGATTAGTTTGGGGATCGATACAGGGCTATGGGGAGAGAGAGCGGGGCAGTGGGATTAGTTTGGGATCGATACAGGGCTATGGGGAGAGGGAGAGTGGGGCAGTGGGATTAGTTTGGGGATTGATACAGGGCTATGGGGAGAGAGAGCGGGGCAGTGGGATTAGTTTGGGGATTGACATAGGGCTATGGGGAGAGGGAGAGTGGGGCAGTGGGATTAGTTTGGGGATCGATACAGGGCTATGGGGAGAGGGAGAGTGGGGCAGTGGGATTAGTTTGGGGATCGATACAGGGCTATGGGGAGAGAGTGGGGCAGTGGGATTAGTTTGGGGATCGATACAGGGCTCTGGGGAGAGGGAGAGTGGGGCAGTGGGATTAGTTTGGGGATCGATACAAGGCTATGGGGAGAGAGAGTGGGGCAGGGGGGATTAGTTTGAATATTGATACAGGGCTATGGGGAGAGAGAGTGGGGCAGTGGGATTAGTTTGGGGATTGATACTGGGCTATGGGGAAAGAGAGTGGGACAGTGGGATTAGTTTGGGGATTGATACAGGGGTATGGGGAGAGAGAGTGGGGCAGTGGGATTAGTTTGGGGAATGATACAGGGCTATGGGGAGAGAGAGTGGGGCAGTGGGATTAGTTTGGGGATTGATACAGGGCTATGGGGAGAGAGAGTGGGGCAGTGGGATTAGTTTGGGGATCGATACAGGGCTATGGGGAGAGAGAGTGGGGCAGTGGGATTAGTTTGGGGATCGATACAGGGCTATGGGGGGAGAGAGTGGGGCAGTGGGATTAGTTTGGGGATCGATACAGGGCTATGGGGGGAGAGAGTGGGGCAGTGGGATTAGTTTGGGGATTGATACAGGGCTATGGGGAGAGAGAGTGGGGCAGTGGGATTAGTTTGGGGATCGATACAGGGCTATGGGGAGAGAGTGGGGCAGTGAGATTAGTTTGGGGATCGATACAAGGCTATGGGGAGAGAGAGCGGGGCAGTGGGATTAGTTTGGGGATCGGTACAGGGCTATGGGGAGAGAGAGCGGGGCAGTGGGATTAGTTTGGGGATCGGTACAGGGCTATGGGGAGAGAGAGTGGGGCAGTGGGATTAGTTTGGGGATCGATACAGCGCTATGGGGAGAGAGAGTGGGGCAGTGGGATTAGTTTGGGGATTGATACAGGGCTATGGGGAGAGGGTGAGTGGGGCAGTGGGATTAGTTTGGGGATCGATACAGGGCTATGGGGAGAGAGCGCGGGGCAGTGGGATTAGTTTGGGGATTGATACAGGGCTGTGGGGAGAGAGAGCGGGGCAGTGGGATTAGTTTGGGGATTGATACAGGGTTGTGGGGAGAGAGAGTGGGGCAGTGGGATTAGTTTGGGGATCGATACAGGGCTATGGGGGAGAGTGAGTGGGGCAGTGGGATTAGTTTGGGGATTGATACAGGGCTATGGGGGAGAGTGAGTGGGGCAGTGGGATTAGTTTGGGAATTGATAAAGGGCTATGGGGAGAGAGAGTGGGGCAGTGGGATTAGTTTGGGGATCGGTACAGGGCTATGGGGAGAGAGAGTGGGACAGTGGGATTAGTTTGGGGATTGATACAGGGCTATGGGGGAGAGAGAGTGGGACAGTGGGATTAGTTTGGGGATTGATATAGGACTATGGGGAGAGAGAGTGGGGCAGTGGGATTAGTTTGGGGATCGAAACAGGGCTATGGGGAGAGAGAGTGGGGCAGTGGGATTAGATTGGGGATTGATACGGGGCTATGGGGAGAGAGCGGGGCAGTGGGATTAGTTTGGGGATTGATACAGGGCTATGGGGGAGAGAGAGTGGGGCAGTGGGATTAGTTTGGGGATTGATAAAGGGCTATGGGGAGAGAGAGTGGGGCAGTGGGATTAGTTTGGGGATTGATACAGGGCTATGGGGGAGAGAGAGTGGGACAGTGGGATTAGTTTGGGGATTGATATAGGACTATGGGGAGAGAGAGTGGGGCAGTGGGATTAGTTTGGGGATTGATACGGGGCTATGGGGAGAGAGAGCGGGGCAGTGGGATTAGTTTGGGGATCGACACAGGGCTATGGGGAGAGAGAGCGGGGCAGTGGGATTAGTTTGGGGATCGACACAGGGCTATGGGGAGAGAGAGTGGGGCAGTGGGATTAGTTTGGCGATTGATACAGGGCTGTGGGGAGAGAGAGTGGGGCAGTGGGATTAGTTTGGGGATTGATACTGGGGTATGTGGAGAGAGAGTGGGGCAGTGGGATTAGTTTGGGGATCGGTACAGGGCTATGGGGAGAGAGAGTGGGGCAGTGGGATTAGTTTGGGGATCGATACAGGGCTATGGGGAGAGAGAGCGGGGCAGTGGGATTAGTTTGGGGATCGATACAGGGCTATGGGGAGAGGGAGAGTGGGGCAGTGGGATTAGTTTGGGGATCGATACAGGGCTATGGGGAGAGAGTGGGGCAGTGGGATTAGTTTGGGATCGATACAGGGCTATGGGGAGAGAGAGCGGGGCAGTGGGATTAGTTTGGGGATTGACATAGGGCTATGGGGAGAGGGAGAGTGGGGCAGTGGGATTAGTTTGGGGATCGATACAGGGCTATGGGGAGAGGGAGCGTGGGGCAGTGGGATTAGTTTGGGGATCGATACAGGGCTATGGGGAGAGAGAGTGGGGTAGGGGGGATTAGTTTGGATACTGATACAGGGCTATGGGGAGAGAGAGTGGGGCAGTGGGATTAGTTTGGGGATTGATACAGGGCTATGGGGAGAGAGAGTGGGGCAGTGGGATTAGTTTGGGGATCGATACAGGGCTATGGGGAGAGAGAGCGGGGCAGTGGGATTAGTTTGGGGATCGATACAGGGCTATGGGGAGAGGGAGAGTGGGGCAGTGGGATTAGTTTGGGGATTGATACAGGGCTATGGGGAGAGAGAGCGGGGCAGTGGGATTAGTTTGGGGATTGACATAGGGCTATGGGGAGAGGGAGAGTGGGGCAGTGGGATTAGTTTGGGGATCGATACAGGGCTATGGGGAGAGAGTGGGGCAGTGGGATTAGTTTGGGGATCGATACAGGGCTATGGGGAGAGGGAGAGTGGGGCAGTGGGATTAGTTTGGGGATCGATACAGGGCTATGGGGAGAGAGAGTGGGGCAGGGGGGATTAGTTTGGATATTGATACAGGGCTATGGGGAGAGAGAGTGGGGCAGTGGGATTAGTTTGGGGATTGATACAGGGCTATGGGGAAAGAGAGTGGGACAGTGGGATTAGTTTGGGGATTGATACAGGGCTATGGGGAGAGAGAGTGGGGCAGTGGGATTAGTTTGGGGAATGATACAGGGCTATGGGGAGAGAGAGTGGGGCAGTGGGATTAGTTTGGGGATCGATACAGGGCTATGGAGAGAGAGAGAGGGGCAGTGGGATTAGTTTGGGGGTTGACACAGGGCTATGGGGAGAGAGTGGGGCAGTGGTATTAGTTTGGGGATTGATACAGGGTTATGGGGGGAGAGAGTGGGGCAGTGGGATTAGTTTGGGGATCGATACAGGGCTATGGGGAGAGAGAGTGGGGCAGTGGGATTAGTTTGGATATTGATACAGGGCTGTGGGGAGAGAGAGTGGGGCAGTGGGATTAGTTTGGATATTGATACAGGGCTATGGGGAGAGGGAGAGTTGGGGCAGTGGGATTAGTTTGGGGATCGATACAGGGATATGGGGAGAAAGAGCGGGGGCAGTGGGATTAGTTTGGGGATCGATACAGGGCTATGGGGGAGAGAGAGTGGGACAGTGGGATTAGTTTGGGGATCGATACAGGGCTATGGGGAGAGAGAGTGGGACAGTGGGATTAGTTTGGGGATCGATACAGGGCTATGGGGAGAGAGAGTGGGACAGTGGGATTAGTTTGGGGATTGATACGGGGCTATTGGGTGAGAGAGTGGGGCAGTGGGATTAGTTTGGGGATTGATAGGGGGCTATGGGGAGGGAGAGTGGGGCAGTGGGATTAGTTTGGTGATCGATACAGGGCTATGGGGGAGAGAGAGTGGGGCAGTGGGATTAGTTTGGGGATCGATACAGGGCTATGGGGAGAGAGAGTGGGGCAGTGGGATTAGTTTGGGGATTGATACAGGGCTATGGGGGAGAGAGAGTGGGGCAGTGGGATTAGTTTGGGGATTGATAAAGGGCTATGGGGAGAGAGAGTGGGGCAGTGGGATTAGTTTGGGGATCGATACAGGGATATGGGGAGAGAGAGCGGGGCAGTGGGATTAGTTTGGGGATCGACACAGGGCTATGGGGAGAGAGAGCGGGGCAGTGGGATTAGTTTGGGGATCGACACAGGGCTATGGGGAGAGAGAGTGGGGCAGTGGGATTAGTTTGGCGATTGATACAGGGCTGTGGGGAGAGAGAGTGGGGCAGTGGGATTAGTTTGGGGATTTATACAGGGCTATGGGGAGAGAGAGCGGGGCAATGGGATTAGTTTGGGGATCGATACAGGGCTATGGGGAGAGAGAGTGGGGCAGTGGGATTAGTTTGGGGATTGATACAGGGCTATGGGGAGAGAGAGTGGGGCAGTGGGATTAGTTTGGGGATAGATACAGGGTTATGGGGAGAGAGAGTGGGGCAGTGGGATTAGTTTGGGGATCGATACAGGGCTATGGGGGGAGAGAGTGGGGCAGTGGGATTAGTTTGGGGATTGATACTGGGGTATGTGGAGAGAGAGTGGGGCAGTGGGATTAGTTTGGGGATCGGTACAGGGCTATGGGGAGAGACAGTGGGGCAGTGGGATTAGTTTGGGGATCGATACAGGGCTATGGGGAGAGAGAGCGGGGCAGTGGGATTAGTTTGGGGATCGATACAGGGCTATGGGGAGAGGGAGAGTGGGGCAGTGGGATTAGTTTGGGGATTGATACAGGGCTATGGGGAGAGAGAGCGGGGCAGTCGGATTAGTTTGGGGATTGACATAGGGCTATGGGGAGAGGGAGAGTGGGGCAGTGGGATTAGTTTGGGGATCGATACAGGGCTATGGGGAGAGGGAGAGTGGGGCAGTGGGATTAGTTTGGGGATCGATACAGGGCTATGGGGAGAGAGTGGGGCAGTGGGATTAGTTTGGGGATCGATACAGGGCTATGGGGAGAGGGAGAGTGGGGCAGTGGGATTAGTTTGGGGATCGATACAGGGCTATGGGGAGAGAGAGTGGGGCAGTGGGATTAGTTTGGCGATTGATACAGGGCTGTGGGGAGAGAGAGTGGGGCAGTGAGATTAGTTTGGGGATTGATACTGGGGTATGTGGAGAGAGAGTGGGGCAGTGGGATTAGTTTGGGGATCGGTACAGGGCTATGGGGAGAGGGAGAGTGGGGCAGTGGGATTAGTTTGGGGATCGATACAGGGCTATGGGGAGAGAGAGCGGGGCAGTGGGATTAGTTTGGGGATCGACACAGGGCTATGGGGACAGAGAGCGGGGCAGTGGGATTAGTTTGGGGATCGACACAGGGCTATGTGGAGAGAGAGTGGGGCAGTGGGATTAGTTTGGCGATTGATACAGGGCTGTGGGGAGAGAGAGTGGGGCAGTGGGATTAGTTTGGGGATTGATACTGGGGTATGTGGAGAGAGAGTGGGGCAGTGGGATTAGTTTGGGGATCGGTACAGGGCTATGGGGAGAGAGAGTGGGGCAGTGGGATTAGTTTGGGGATCGATACAGGGCTATGGGGAGAGAGAGCGGGGTAGTGGGATTAGTTTGGGGATCGATACAGGGCTATGGGGAGAGGGAGAGTGGGGCAGTGGGATTAGTTTGGGGATTGATACAGGGCTATGGGGAGAGAGAGCGGGGCAGTGGGATTAGTTTGGGGATTGACATAGGGCTATGGGGAGAGGGAGAGTGGGGCAGTGGGATTAGTTTGGGGATCGATACAGGGCTATGGGGAGAGGGAGAGTGGGGCAGTGGGATTAGTTTGGGGATCGATACAGGGCTATGGGGAGAGAGTGGGGCAGTGGGATTAGTTTGGGGATCGATACAGGGCTATGGGGAGAGGGAGCGTGGGGCAGTGGGATTAGTTTGGGGATCGATACAGGGCTATGGGGAGAGAGAGTGGGGTAGGGGGGATTAGTTTGGATACTGATACAGGGCTATGGGGAGAGAGAGTGGGGCAGTGGGATTAGTTTGGGGATTGATACAGGGCTATGGGGAGAGAGAGTGGGGCAGTGGGATTAGTTTGGGGATCGATACAGGGCTATGGGGAGAGAGAGCGGGGCAGTGGGATTAGTTTGGGGATCGATACAGGGCTATGGGGAGAGGGAGAGTGGGGCAGTGGGATTAGTTTGGGGATTGATACAGGGCTATGGGGAGAGAGAGCGGGGCAGTGGGATTAGTTTCGGGATTGACATAGGGCTATGGGGAGAGAGAGTGGGGCAGTGGGATTAGTTTGGGGATCGATACAGGGCTATGGGGAGAGAGTGGGGCAGTGGGATTAGTTTGGGGATCGATACAGGGCTATGGGGAGAGGGAGAGTGGGGCAGTGGGATTAGTTTGGGGATCGATACAGGGCTATGGGGAGAGAGAGTGGGGCAGGGGGGATTAGTTTGGATATTGATACAGGGCTGTGGGGAGAGAGAGTGGGGCAGTGGGATTAGTTTGGATATTGATACAGGGCTATGGGGAGAGGGAGAGTTGGGGCAGTGGGATTAGTTTGGGGATCGATACAGGGATATGGGGAGAAAGAGCGGGGGCAGTGGGATTAGTTTGGGGATCGATACAGGGCTATGGGGGAGAGAGAGCGGGGCAGTGGGATTAGTTTGAGGATTTATACCGGGCTATGGGGAGAGAGAGCGGGGCAATGGGATTAGTTTGGGGATCGATACAGGGCTATGGGGAGAGAGAGTGGGGCAGTGGGATTAGTTTGGGGATTGATACAGGGCTATGGGGAGAGAGAGTGGGGCAGTGGGATTAGTTTGGGGATAGATACAGGGCTATGGGGAGAGAGAGTGGGGCAGTGGGATTAGTTTGGGGATCGATACAGGGCTATGGGGAGAGAGAGCGGGGCAGTGGGATTAGTTTGGGGATTGATACTGGGGTATGTGGAGAGAGAGTGGGGCAGTGGGATTAGTTTGGGGATCGGTACAGGGCTATGGGGAGAGAGAGTGGGGCAGTGGGATTAGTTTGGGGATCGATACAGGGCTATGGGGAGAGAGAGCGGGGCAGTGGGATTAGTTTGGGGATCGATACAGGGCTATGGGGAGAGGGAGAGTGGGGCAGTGGGATTAGTTTGGGGATTGATACAGGGCTATGGGGAGAGAGAGCGGGGCAGTGGGATTAGTTTGGGGATTGACATAGGGCTATGGGGAGAGGGAGAGTGGGGCAGTGGGATTAGTTTGGGGATCGATACAGGGCTATGGGGAGAGGGAGAGTGGGGCAGTGGGATTAGTTTGGGGATCGATACAGGGCTATGGGGAGAGAGTGGGGCAGTGGGATTAGTTTGGGGATCGATACAGGGCTATGGGGAGAGGGAGAGTGGGGCAGTGGGATTAGTTTGGGGATCGATACAGGGCTATGGGGAGAGAGAGTGGGGCAGGGGGGATTAGTTTGGATATTGATACAGGGCTATGGGGAGAGAGAGTGGGGCAGTGGGATTAGTTTGGGGATTGATACAGGGCGATGGGGAAAGAGAGTGGGACAGTGGGATTAGTTTGGGGATTGATACAGGGGTATGGGGAGAGAGAGTGGGGCAGTGGGATTAGTTTGGGGAATGATACACGGCTATGGGGAGAGAGAGTGGGGCAGTGGGATTAGTTTGGTGATTGATACAGGGCTATGGGGAGAGAGAGTGGGGCAGTGGGATTAGTTTGAGGATTTATACTGGGCTATGGGGAGAGAGAGCGGGGCAATGGGATTAGTTTGGGGATCGATACAGGGCTATGGGGAGAGAGAGTGGGGCAGTGGGATTAGTTTGGGGATTGATACAGGGCTATGGGGAGAGAGAGTGGGGCAGTGGGATTAGTTTGGGGATAGATACAGGGCTATGGGGAGAGAGAGTGGGGCAGTGGGATTAGTTTGGGGATCGATACAGGGCTATGGGGAGAGAGAGCGGGGCAGTGGGATTAGTTTGGGGATTGATACTGGGGTATGTGGAGAGAGAGTGGGGCAGTGGGATTAGTTTGGGGATCGGTACAGGGCTATGGGGAGAGAGAGTGGGGCAGTGGGATTAGTTTGGGGATCGATACAGGGCTATGGGGAGAGAGAGCGGGGCAGTGGGATTAGTTTGGGATCGATACAGGGCTATGGGGAGAGGGAGAGTGGGGCAGTGGGATTAGTTTGGGGATTGATACAGGGCTATGGGGAGAGAGAGCGGGGCAGTGGGATTAGTTTGGGGATTGACATAGGGCTATGGGGAGAGGGAGAGTGGGGCAGTGGGATTAGTTTGGGGATCGATACAGGGCTATGGGGAGAGGGAGAGTGGGGCAGTGGGATTAGTTTGGGGATCGATACAGGGCTATGGGGAGAGAGTGGGGCAGTGGGATTAGTTTGGGGATCGATACAGGGCTCTGGGGAGAGGGAGAGTGGGGCAGTGGGATTAGTTTGGGGATCGATACAAGGCTATGGGGAGAGAGAGTGGGGCAGGGGGGATTAGTTTGAATATTGATACAGGGCTATGGGGAGAGAGAGTGGGGCAGTGGGATTAGTTTGGGGATTGATACTGGGCTATGGGGAAAGAGAGTGGGACAGTGGGATTAGTTTGGGGATTGATACAGGGGTATGGGGAGAGAGAGTGGGGCAGTGGGATTAGTTTGGGGAATGATACAGGGCTATGGGGAGAGAGAGTGGGGCAGTGGGATTAGTTTGGGGATTGATACAGGGCTATGGGGAGAGAGAGTGGGGCAGTGGGATTAGTTTGGGGATCGATACAGGGCTATGGGGAGAGAGAGTGGGGCAGTGGGATTAGTTTGGGGATCGATACAGGGCTATGGGGGGAGAGAGTGGGGCAGTGGGATTAGTTTGGGGATCGATACAGGGCTATGGGGGGAGAGAGTGGGGCAGTGGGATTAGTTTGGGGATTGATACAGGGCTATGGGGAGAGAGAGTGGGGCAGTGGGATTAGTTTGGGGATCGATACAGGGCTATGGGGAGAGAGTGGGGCAGTGAGATTAGTTTGGGGATCGATACAAGGCTATGGGGAGAGAGAGCGGGGCAGTGGGATTAGTTTGGGGATCGGTACAGGGCTATGGGGAGAGAGAGCGGGGCAGTGGGATTAGTTTGGGGATCGGTACAGGGCTATGGGGAGAGAGAGTGGGGCAGTGGGATTAGTTTGGGGATCGATACAGCGCTATGGGGAGAGAGAGTGGGGCAGTGGGATTAGTTTGGGGATTGATACAGGGCTATGGGGAGAGGGTGAGTGGGGCAGTGGGATTAGTTTGGGGATCGATACAGGGCTATGGGGAGAGAGCGCGGGGCAGTGGGATTAGTTTGGGGATTGATACAGGGCTGTGGGGAGAGAGAGCGGGGCAGTGGGATTAGTTTGGGGATTGATACAGGGTTGTGGGGAGAGAGAGTGGGGCAGTGGGATTAGTTTGGGGATCGATACAGGGCTATGGGGGAGAGTGAGTGGGGCAGTGGGATTAGTTTGGGGATTGATACAGGGCTATGGGGGAGAGTGAGTGGGGCAGTGGGATTAGTTTGGGAATTGATAAAGGGCTATGGGGAGAGAGAGTGGGGCAGTGGGATTAGTTTGGGGATCGGTACAGGGCTATGGGGAGAGAGAGTGGGACAGTGGGATTAGTTTGGGGATTGATACAGGACTATGGGGGAGAGAGAGTGGGACAGTGGGATTAGTTTGGGGATTGATATAGGACTATGGGGAGAGAGAGTGGGGCAGTGGGATTAGTTTGGGGATCGAAACAGGGCTATGGGGAGAGAGAGTGGGGCAGTGGGATTAGATTGGGGATTGATACGGGGCTATGGGGAGAGAGCGGGGCAGTGGGATTAGTTTGGGGATTGATACAGGGCTATGGGGGAGAGAGAGTGGGGCAGTGGGATTAGTTTGGGGATTGATAAAGGGCTATGGGGAGAGAGAGTGGGGCAGTGGGATTAGTTTGGGGATTGATACAGGGCTATGGGGGAGAGAGAGTGGGACAGTGGGATTAGTTTGGGGATTGATATAGGACTATGGGGAGAGAGAGTGGGGCAGTGGGATTAGTTTGGGGATTGATACGGGGCTATGGGGAGAGAGAGCGGGGCAGTGGGATTAGTTTGGGGATCGACACAGGGCTATGGGGAGAGAGAGCGGGGCAGTGGGATTAGTTTGGGGATCGACACAGGGCTATGGGGAGAGAGAGTGGGGCAGTGGGATTAGTTTGGCGATTGATACAGGGCTGTGGGGAGAGAGAGTGGGGCAGTGGGATTAGTTTGGGGATTGATACTGGGGTATGTGGAGAGAGAGTGGGGCAGTGGGATTAGTTTGGGGATCGGTACAGGGCTATGGGGAGAGAGAGTGGGGCAGTGGGATTAGTTTGGGGATCGATACAGGGCTATGGGGAGAGAGAGCGGGGCAGTGGGATTAGTTTGGGGATCGATACAGGGCTATGGGGAGAGGGAGAGTGGGGCAGTGGGATTAGTTTGGGGATCGATACAGGGCTATGGGGAGAGAGTGGGGCAGTGGGATTAGTTTGGGATCGATACAGGGCTATGGGGAGAGAGAGCGGGGCAGTGGGATTAGTTTGGGGATTGACATAGGGCTATGGGGAGAGGGAGAGTGGGGCAGTGGGATTAGTTTGGGGATCGATACAGGGCTATGGGGAGAGGGAGCGTGGGGCAGTGGGATTAGTTTGGGGATCGATACAGGGCTATGGGGAGAGAGAGTGGGGTAGGGGGGATTAGTTTGGATACTGATACAGGGCTATGGGGAGAGAGAGTGGGGCAGTGGGATTAGTTTGGGGATTGATACAGGGCTATGGGGAGAGAGAGTGGGGCAGTGGGATTAGTTTGGGGATCGATACAGGGCTATGGGGAGAGAGAGCGGGGCAGTGGGATTAGTTTGGGGATCGATACAGGGCTATGGGGAGAGGGAGAGTGGGGCAGTGGGATTAGTTTGGGGATTGATACAGGGCTATGGGGAGAGAGAGCGGGGCAGTGGGATTAGTTTGGGGATTGACATAGGGCTATGGGGAGAGGGAGAGTGGGGCAGTGGGATTAGTTTGGGGATCGATACAGGGCTATGGGGAGAGAGTGGGGCAGTGGGATTAGTTTGGGGATCGATACAGGGCTATGGGGAGAGGGAGAGTGGGGCAGTGGGATTAGTTTGGGGATCGATACAGGGCTATGGGGAGAGAGAGTGGGGCAGGGGGGATTAGTTTGGATATTGATACAGGGCTATGGGGAGAGAGAGTGGGGCAGTGGGATTAGTTTGGGGATTGATACAGGGCTATGGGGAAAGAGAGTGGGACAGTGGGATTAGTTTGGGGATTGATACAGGGCTATGGGGAGAGAGAGTGGGGCAGTGGGATTAGTTTGGGGAATGATACAGGGCTATGGGGAGAGAGAGTGGGGCAGTGGGATTAGTTTGGGGATCGATACAGGGCTATGGAGAGAGAGAGAGGGGCAGTGGGATTAGTTTGGGGGTTGACACAGGGCTATGGGGAGAGAGTGGGGCAGTGGTATTAGTTTGGGGATTGATACAGGGTTATGGGGGGAGAGAGTGGGGCAGTGGGATTAGTTTGGGGATCGATACAGGGCTATGGGGAGAGAGAGTGGGGCAGTGGGATTAGTTTGGATATTGATACAGGGCTGTGGGGAGAGAGAGTGGGGCAGTGGGATTAGTTTGGATATTGATACAGGGCTATGGGGAGAGGGAGAGTTGGGGCAGTGGGATTAGTTTGGGGATCGATACAGGGATATGGGGAGAAAGAGCGGGGGCAGTGGGATTAGTTTGGGGATCGATACAGGGCTATGGGGGAGAGAGAGTGGGACAGTGGGATTAGTTTGGGGATCGATACAGGGCTATGGGGAGAGAGAGTGGGACAGTGGGATTAGTTTGGGGATCGATACAGGGCTATGGGGAGAGAGAGTGGGACAGTGGGATTAGTTTGGGGATTGATACGGGGCTATTGGGTGAGAGAGTGGGGCAGTGGGATTAGTTTGGGGATTGATAGGGGGCTATGGGGAGGGAGAGTGGGGCAGTGGGATTAGTTTGGTGATCGATACAGGGCTATGGGGGAGAGAGAGTGGGGCAGTGGGATTAGTTTGGGGATCGATACAGGGCTATGGGGAGAGAGAGTGGGGCAGTGGGATTAGTTTGGGGATTGATACAGGGCTATGGGGGAGAGAGAGTGGGGCAGTGGGATTAGTTTGGGGATTGATAAAGGGCTATGGGGAGAGAGAGTGGGGCAGTGGGATTAGTTTGGGGATCGATACAGGGATATGGGGAGAGAGAGCGGGGCAGTGGGATTAGTTTGGGGATCGACACAGGGCTATGGGGAGAGAGAGCGGGGCAGTGGGATTAGTTTGGGGATCGACACAGGGCTATGGGGAGAGAGAGTGGGGCAGTGGGATTAGTTTGGCGATTGATACAGGGCTGTGGGGAGAGAGAGTGGGGCAGTGGGATTAGTTTGGGGATTTATACAGGGCTATGGGGAGAGAGAGCGGGGCAATGGGATTAGTTTGGGGATCGATACAGGGCTATGGGGAGAGAGAGTGGGGCAGTGGGATTAGTTTGGGGATTGATACAGGGCTATGGGGAGAGAGAGTGGGGCAGTGGGATTAGTTTGGGGATAGATACAGGGTTATGGGGAGAGAGAGTGGGGCAGTGGGATTAGTTTGGGGATCGATACAGGGCTATGGGGGGAGAGAGTGGGGCAGTGGGATTAGTTTGGGGATTGATACTGGGGTATGTGGAGAGAGAGTGGGGCAGTGGGATTAGTTTGGGGATCGGTACAGGGCTATGGGGAGAGACAGTGGGGCAGTGGGATTAGTTTGGGGATCGATACAGGGCTATGGGGAGAGAGAGCGGGGCAGTGGGATTAGTTTGGGGATCGATACAGGGCTATGGGGAGAGGGAGAGTGGGGCAGTGGGATTAGTTTGGGGATTGATACAGGGCTATGGGGAGAGAGAGCGGGGCAGTCGGATTAGTTTGGGGATTGACATAGGGCTATGGGGAGAGGGAGAGTGGGGCAGTGGGATTAGTTTGGGGATCGATACAGGGCTATGGGGAGAGGGAGAGTGGGGCAGTGGGATTAGTTTGGGGATCGATACAGGGCTATGGGGAGAGAGTGGGGCAGTGGGATTAGTTTGGGGATCGATACAGGGCTATGGGGAGAGGGAGAGTGGGGCAGTGGGATTAGTTTGGGGATCGATACAGGGCTATGGGGAGAGAGAGTGGGGCAGTGGGATTAGTTTGGCGATTGATACAGGGCTGTGGGGAGAGAGAGTGGGGCAGTGAGATTAGTTTGGGGATTGATACTGGGGTATGTGGAGAGAGAGTGGGGCAGTGGGATTAGTTTGGGGATCGGTACAGGGCTATGGGGAGAGGGAGAGTGGGGCAGTGGGATTAGTTTGGGGATCGATACAGGGCTATGGGGAGAGAGAGCGGGGCAGTGGGATTAGTTTGGGGATCGACACAGGGCTATGGGGACAGAGAGCGGGGCAGTGGGATTAGTTTGGGGATCGACACAGGGCTATGTGGAGAGAGAGTGGGGCAGTGGGATTAGTTTGGCGATTGATACAGGGCTGTGGGGAGAGAGAGTGGGGCAGTGGGATTAGTTTGGGGATTGATACTGGGGTATGTGGAGAGAGAGTGGGGCAGTGGGATTAGTTTGGGGATCGGTACAGGGCTATGGGGAGAGAGAGTGGGGCAGTGGGATTAGTTTGGGGATCGATACAGGGCTATGGGGAGAGAGAGCGGGGTAGTGGGATTAGTTTGGGGATCGATACAGGGCTATGGGGAGAGGGAGAGTGGGGCAGTGGGATTAGTTTGGGGATTGATACAGGGCTATGGGGAGAGAGAGCGGGGCAGTGGGATTAGTTTGGGGATTGACATAGGGCTATGGGGAGAGGGAGAGTGGGGCAGTGGGATTAGTTTGGGGATCGATACAGGGCTATGGGGAGAGGGAGAGTGGGGCAGTGGGATTAGTTTGGGGATCGATACAGGGCTATGGGGAGAGAGTGGGGCAGTGGGATTAGTTTGGGGATCGATACAGGGCTATGGGGAGAGGGAGCGTGGGGCAGTGGGATTAGTTTGGGGATCGATACAGGGCTATGGGGAGAGAGAGTGGGGTAGGGGGGATTAGTTTGGATACTGATACAGGGCTATGGGGAGAGAGAGTGGGGCAGTGGGATTAGTTTGGGGATTGATACAGGGCTATGGGGAGAGAGAGTGGGGCAGTGGGATTAGTTTGGGGATCGATACAGGGCTATGGGGAGAGAGAGCGGGGCAGTGGGATTAGTTTGGGGATCGATACAGGGCTATGGGGAGAGGGAGAGTGGGGCAGTGGGATTAGTTTGGGGATTGATACAGGGCTATGGGGAGAGAGAGCGGGGCAGTGGGATTAGTTTCGGGATTGACATAGGGCTATGGGGAGAGAGAGTGGGGCAGTGGGATTAGTTTGGGGATCGATACAGGGCTATGGGGAGAGAGTGGGGCAGTGGGATTAGTTTGGGGATCGATACAGGGCTATGGGGAGAGGGAGAGTGGGGCAGTGGGATTAGTTTGGGGATCGATACAGGGCTATGGGGAGAGAGAGTGGGGCAGGGGGGATTAGTTTGGATATTGATACAGGGCTGTGGGGAGAGAGAGTGGGGCAGTGGGATTAGTTTGGATATTGATACAGGGCTATGGGGAGAGGGAGAGTTGGGGCAGTGGGATTAGTTTGGGGATCGATACAGGGATATGGGGAGAAAGAGCGGGGGCAGTGGGATTAGTTTGGGGATCGATACAGGGCTATGGGGGAGAGAGAGTGGGACAGTGGGATTAGTTTGGGGATCGATACAGGGCTATGGGGAGAGAGAGTGGGACAGTGGGATTAGTTTGGGGATCGATACAGGGCTATGGGGAGAGAGAGTGGGACAGTGGGATTAGTTTGGGGATTGATACGGGGCTATTGGGAGAGAGAGTGGGGCAGTGGGATTAGTTTGGGGATTGATAGGGGGCTATGGGGAGGGAGAGTGGGGCAGTGGGATTAGTTTGGTGATCGATACAGGGCTATGGGGGAGAGAGAGTGGGGCAGTGGGATTAGTTTGGGGATCGATACAGGGCTATGGGGAGAGAGAGTGGGGCAGTGGGATTAGTTTGGGGATTGATACAGGGCTATGGGGGACAGAGAGTGGGGCAGTGGGATTAGTTTGGGGATTGATAAAGGGCTATGGGGAGAGAGAGTGGGGCAGTGGGATTAGTTTGGGGATCGATACAGGGATATGGGGAGAGAGAGCGGGGCAGTGGGATTAGTTTGGGGATCGACACAGGGCTATGGGGAGAGAGAGCGGGGCAGTGGGATTAGTTTGGGGATCGACACAGGGCTATGGGGAGAGAGAGTGGGGCAGTGGGATTAGTTTGGCGATTGATACAGGGCTGTGGGGAGAGAGAGTGGGGCAGTGGGATTAGTTTGGGGATTTATACAGGGCTATGGGGAGAGAGAGCGGGGCAATGGGATTAGTTTGGGGATCAATACAGGGCTATGGGGAGAGAGAGTGGGGCAGTGGGATTAGTTTGGGGATTGATACAGGGCTATGGGGAGAGAGAGTGGGGCAGTGGCATTAGTTTGGGGATAGATACAGGGTTATGGGGAGAGAGAGTGGGGCAGTGGGATTAGTTTGGGGATCGATACAGGGCTATGGGGGGAGAGAGTGGGGCAGTGGGATTAGTTTGGGGATCGGTACAGGGCTATGGGGAGAGACAGTGGGGCAGTGGGATTAGTTTGGGAATCGATACAGGGCTATGGGGAGAGAGAGCGGGGCAGTGGGATTAGTTTGGGGATCGATACAGGGCTATGGGGAGAGGGAGAGTGGGGCAGTGGGATTAGTTTGGGGATTGATACAGGGCTATGGGGAGAGAGAGCGGGGCAGTCGGATTAGTTTGGGGATTGACATAGGGATATGGGGAGAGGGAGAGTGGGGCAGTGGGATTAGTTTGGGGATTGATACAGGGCTATGGGGAGAGGGAGAGTGGGGCAGTGGGATTAGTTTGGGGATCGATACAGGGCTATGGGGAGAGGGAGAGTGGGGCAGTGGGATTAGTTTGGGGATCGATACAGGGCTATGGGGAGAGAGTGGGGCAGTGGGATTAGTTTGGGGATCGATACAGGGCTATGGGGAGAGGGAGAGTGGGGCAGTGGGATTAGTTTGGGGATCGATACAGGGCTATGGGGAGAGAGAGTGGGGCAGTGGGATTAGTTTGGGGATTGATACAGGGCTATGGGGAGAGAGAGTGGGGCAGTGGGATTAGTTTGGGGATCGATACAGGACTATGGGGAGAGAGAGTGGGGCAGGGGGGATTAGTTTGGATATTGATACAGGGCTATGGGGAAAGAGAGTGGGACAGTGGGATTAGTTTGGTGATTGATACAGGGCTATGGGGAGAGAGAGTGGGGCAGTGGGATTAGTTTGGGGAATGATACACGGCTATGGGGAGAGGGAGAGTGGGGCAGTGGGATTAGTTTGGTGATTGATACAGGGCTATGGGGAGAGAGAGTGGGGCAGTGGGATTAGTTTGAGGATTTATACCGGGCTATGGGGAGAGAGAGCGGGGCAATGGGATTAGTTTGGGGATCGATACAGGGCTATGGGGAGAGAGAGTGGGGCAGTGGGATTAGTTTGGGGATCGATACAGGGCTATGGGGAGAGAGAGTGGGGCAGTGGGATTAGTTTGGGGATAGATACAGGGCTATGGGGAGAGAGAGTGGGGCAGTGGGATTAGTTTGGGGATCGATACAGGGCTATGGGGAGAGAGAGCGGGGAAGTGGGATTAGTTTGGGGATTGATACTGGGGTATGAGGAGAGAGAGTGGGGCAGTGGGATTAGTTTGGGGATCGGTACAGGGCTATGGGGAGAGAGAGTGGGGCAGTGGGATTAGTTTGGGGATCGATACAGGGCTATGGGGAGAGAGAGCGGGGCAGTGGGATTAGTTTGGGGATCGATACAGGGCTATGGGGAGAGGGAGAGTGGGGCAGTGGGATTAGTTTGGGGATTGATACAGGGCTATGGGGAGAGAGAGCGGGGCAGTGGGATTAGTTTGGGGATTGACATAGGGCTATGGGGAGAGGGAGAGTGGGGCAGTGGGATTAGTTTGGGGATCGATACAGGGCTATGGGGAGAGGGAGAGTGGGGCAGTGGGATTAGTTTGGGGATCGATACAGGGCTATGGGGAGAGAGTGGGGCAGTGGGATTAGTTTGGGGATCGATACAGGGCTATGGGGAGAGGGAGAGTGGGGCAGTGGGATTAGTTTGGGGATCGATACAGGGCTATGGGGAGAGAGAGTGGGGCAGGGGGGATTAGTTTGGATATTGATACAGGGCTATGGGGAGAGAGAGTGGGGCAGTGGGATTAGTTTGGGGATTGATACAGGGCTATGGGGAAAGAGAGTGGGACAGTGGGATTAGTTTGGGGATTGATACAGGGGTATGGGGAGAGAGAGTGGGGCAGTGGGATTAGTTTGGGGAATGATACAGGGCTATGGGGAGAGAGAGTGGGGCAGTGGGATTAGTTTGGGGATTGATACAGGGCTATGGGGAGAGAGAGTGGGGCAGTGGGATTAGTTTGGGGATCGATACAGGGCTATGGGGAGAGAGAGTGGGGCAGTGGGATTAGTTTGGGGATCGATACAGGGCTATGGGGGGAGAGAGTGGGGCAGTGGGATTAGTTTGGGGATCGATACAGGGCTATGGGGGGAGAGAGTGGGGCAGTGGGATTAGTTTGGGGATTGATACAGGGCTATGGGGAGAGAGAGTGGGGCAGTGGGATTAGTTTGGGGATCGATACAGGGCTATGGGGAGAGAGTGGGGCAGTGAGATTAGTTTGGGGATCGATACAAGGCTATGGGGAGAGAGAGCGGGGCAGTGGGATTAGTTTGGGGATCGGTACAGGGCTATGGGGAGAGAGAGCGGGGCAGTGGGATTAGTTTGGGGATCGGTACAGGGCTATGGGGAGAGAGAGTGGGGCAGTGGGATTAGTTTGGGGATCGATACAGCGCTCTGGGGAGAGAGAGTGGGGCAGTGGGATTAGTTTGGGGATTGACATAGGGCTATGGGGAGAGGGAGAGTGGGGCAGTGGGATTAGTTTGGGGATTGACATAGGGCTATGGGGAGAGGGAGAGTGGGGCAGTGGGATTAGTTTGGGGATCGATACAGGGCTATGGGGAGAGAGTGGGGCAGTGGGATTAGTTTGGGGATCGATACAGGGCTATGGGGAGAGGGAGCGTGGGGCAGTGGGATTAGTTTGGGGATCGATACAGGGCTATGGGGAGAGAGAGTGGGGTAGGGGGGATTAGTTTGGATACTGATATAGGGCTATGGGGAGAGAGAGTGGGGCAGTGGGATTAGTTTGGGGATTGATACAGGGCTATGGGGAGAGAGAGTGGGGCAGTGGGATTAGTTTGGGGATCGATACAGGGCTATGGGGAGAGAGAGCGGGGCAGTGGGATTAGTTTGGGGATCGATACAGGGCTATGGGGAGAGGGAGAGTGGGGCAGTGGGATTAGTTTGGGGATTGATACAGGGCTATGGGGAGAGAGAGCGGGGCAGTGGGATTAGTTTGGGGATTGACATAGGGCTATGGGGAGAGGGAGAGTGGGGCAGTGGGATTAGTTTGGGGATCGATACAGGGCTATGGGGAGAGAGTGGGGCAGTGGGATTAGTTTGGGGATCGATACAGGGCTATGGGGAGAGGGAGAGTGGGGCAGTGGGATTAGTTTGGGGATCGATACAGGGCTATGGGGAAAGAGAGTGGGACAGTGGGATTAGTTTGGGGATCGATACAGGGATATGGGGAGAGAGAGTGGGGCAGGGGGGATTAGTTTGGATATTGATACAGGGCTATGGGGAGAGAGAGTGGGGCAATGGGATTAGTTTGGGGATTGATACAGGGCTATGGGGAAAGAGAGTGGGACAGTGGGATTAGATTGGGGATTGATACAGGGCTATGGGGAGAGAGAGTGGGGCAGTGGGATTAGTTTGGGGAATGATACAGGGCTATGGGGAGAGAGAGTGGGGCAGTGGGATTAGTTTGGGGATCGATACAGGGCTATGGGGAGAGAGAGTGGGGCAGTGGGATTAGATTGGGGATTGATACAGGGCTATGGGGAGAGAGAGTGGGGCAGTGGGATTAGTTTGGGGATCGATACAGGGCTATGGAGAGAGAGAGAGGGGCAGTGGGATTAGTTTGGGGGTTGACACAGGGCTATGGGGAGAGAGAGCGGGGCAGTGGGATTAGTTTGGGGGTTGACACAGGGCTATGGGGAGAGAGTGGGGCAGTGGGATTAGTTTGGTGATCGATACAGGGCTATGGGGAGAGAGAGCGGGGCAGTGGGATTAGTTTGGGGATCGATACAGGGCTATGGGGAGAGGGAGAGTGGGGCAGTGGGATTAGTTTGGGGATTGATACAGGGCTATGGGGAGAGAGAGCGGGGCAGTCGGATTAGTTTGGGGATTGACATAGGGCTATGGGGAGAGGGAGAGTGGGGCAGTGGGATTAGTTTGGGGATCGATACAGGGCTATGGGGAGAGGGAGAGTGGGGCAGTGGGATGAGTTTGGGGATCGATACAGGGCTATGGGGAGAGAGTGGGGCAGTGGGATTAGTTTGGGGATCGATACAGGGCTATGGGGAGAGGGAGAGTGGGGCAGTGGGATTAGTTTGGGGATCGATACAGGGCTATGGGGAGAGAGAGTGGGGCAGTGGGATTAGTTTGGGGATTGATACAGGGCTATGGGGAGAGAGAGTGGGGCAGTGGCATTAGTTTGGGGATCGATACAGGACTATGGGGAGAGAGAGTGGGGCAGGGGGGATTAGTTTGGATATTGATACAGGGCTATGGGGAGAGAGAGTGGGGCAGTGGGATTAGTTTGGGGATTGATACAGGGCTATGGGGAAAGAGAGTGGGACAGTGGGATTAGTTTGGTGATTGATACAGGGCTATGGGGAGAGAGAGTGGTGCAGTGGGATTAGTTTGGGGAATGATACACGGCTATGGGGAGAGAGAGTGGGGCAGTGGGATTAGTTTGGTGATTGATACAGGGCTATGGGGAGAGAGAGTGGGGCAGTGGGATTAGTTTGGGGATTGATACAGGGCTATGGGGAGAGAGAGTGGGGCAGTGGGATTAGTTTGGGGATCGATACAGGGCTATGGGGAGAGAGAGTGGGGCAGTGGGATTAGTTTGGGGATTGATACAGGGCTATGGGGAGAGAGAGCGGGGCAGTGGGATTAGTTTGAGGATTTATACCGGGCTATGGGGAGAGAGAGCGGGGCAATGGGATTAGTTTGGGGATCGATACAGGGCTATGGGGAGAGAGAGTGGGGCAGTGGGATTAGTTTGGGGATTGATACAGGGCTATGGGGAGAGAGAGTGGGGCAGTGGGATTAGTTTGGGGATAGATACAGGGCTATGGGGAGAGAGAGTGGGGCAGTGGGATTAGTTTGGGGATCGATACAGGGCTATGGGGAGAGAGAGCGGGGCAGTGGGATTAGTTTGGGGATTGATACTGGGGTATGTGGAGAGAGAGTGGGGCAGTGGGATTAGTTTGGGGATCGGTACAGGGCTATGGGGAGAGAGAGTGGGGCAGTGGGATTAGTTTGGGGATCGATACAGGGCTATGGGGAGAGAGAGCGGGGCAGTGGGATTAGTTTGGGGATCGATACAGGGCTATGGGGAGAGGGAGAGTGGGGCAGTGGGATTAGTTTGGGGATTGATACAGGGCTATGGGGAGAGAGAGCGGGGCAGTGGGATTAGTTTGGGGATTGACATAGGGCTATGGGGAGAGGGAGAGTGGGGCAGTGGGATTAGTTTGGGGATCGATACAGGGCTATGGGGAGAGGGAGAGTGGGGCAGTGGGATTAGTTTGGGGATCGATACAGGGCTATGGGGAGAGAGTGGGGCAGTGGGATTAGTTTGGGGATCGATACAGGGCTATGGGGAGAGGGAGAGTGGGGCAGTGGGATTAGTTTGGGGATCGATACAGGGCTATGGGGAGAGAGAGTGGGGCAGGGGGGATTAGTTTGGATATTGATACAGGGCTATGGGGAGAGAGAGTGGGGCAGTGGGATTAGTTTGGGGATTGATACAGGGCGATGGGGAAAGAGAGTGGGACAGTGGGATTAGTTTGGGGATTGATACAGGGGTATGGGGAGAGAGAGTGGGGCAGTGGGATTAGTTTGGGGAATGATACACGGCTATGGGGAGAGAGAGTGGGGCAGTGGGATTAGTTTGGTGATTGATACAGGGCTATGGGGAGAGAGAGTGGGGCAGTGGGATTAGTTTGAGGATTTATACTGGGCTATGGGGAGAGAGAGCGGGGCAATGGGATTAGTTTGGGGATCGATACAGGGCTATGGGGAGAGAGAGTGGGGCAGTGGGATTAGTTTGGGGATTGATACAGGGCTATGGGGAGAGAGAGTGGGGCAGTGGGATTAGTTTGGGGATAGATACAGGGCTATGGGGAGAGAGAGTGGGGCAGTGGGATTAGTTTGGGGATCGATACAGGGCTATGGGGAGAGAGAGCGGGGCAGTGGGATTAGTTTGGGGATTGATACTGGGGTATGTGGAGAGAGAGTGGGGCAGTGGGATTAGTTTGGGGATCGGTACAGGGCTATGGGGAGAGAGAGTGGGGCAGTGGGATTAGTTTGGGGATCGATACAGGGCTATGGGGAGAGAGAGCGGGGCAGTGGGATTAGTTTGGGATCGATACAGGGCTATGGGGAGAGGGAGAGTGGGGCAGTGGGATTAGTTTGGGGATTGATACAGGGCTATGGGGAGAGAGAGCGGGGCAGTGGGATTAGTTTGGGGATTGACATAGGGCTATGGGGAGAGGGAGAGTGGGGCAGTGGGATTAGTTTGGGGATCGATACAGGGCTATGGGGAGAGGGAGAGTGGGGCAGTGGGATTAGTTTGGGGATCGATACAGGGCTATGGGGAGAGAGTGGGGCAGTGGGATTAGTTTGGGGATCGATACAGGGCTCTGGGGAGAGGGAGAGTGGGGCAGTGGGATTAGTTTGGGGATCGATACAAGGCTATGGGGAGAGAGAGTGGGGCAGGGGGGATTAGTTTGAATATTGATACAGGGCTATGGGGAGAGAGAGTGGGGCAGTGGGATTAGTTTGGGGATTGATACTGGGCTATGGGGAAAGAGAGTGGGACAGTGGGATTAGTTTGGGGATTGATACAGGGGTATGGGGAGAGAGAGTGGGGCAGTGGGATTAGTTTGGGGAATGATACAGGGCTATGGGGAGAGAGAGTGGGGCAGTGGGATTAGTTTGGGGATTGATACAGGGCTATGGGGAGAGAGAGTGGGGCAGTGGGATTAGTTTGGGGATCGATACAGGGCTATGGGGAGAGAGAGTGGGGCAGTGGGATTAGTTTGGGGATCGATACAGGGCTATGGGGGGAGAGAGTGGGGCAGTGGGATTAGTTTGGGGATCGATACAGGGCTATGGGGGGAGAGAGTGGGGCAGTGGGATTAGTTTGGGGATTGATACAGGGCTATGGGGAGAGAGAGTGGGGCAGTGGGATTAGTTTGGGGATCGATACAGGGCTATGGGGAGAGAGTGGGGCAGTGAGATTAGTTTGGGGATCGATACAAGGCTATGGGGAGAGAGAGCGGGGCAGTGGGATTAGTTTGGGGATCGGTACAGGGCTATGGGGAGAGAGAGCGGGGCAGTGGGATTAGTTTGGGGATCGGTACAGGGCTATGGGGAGAGAGAGTGGGGCAGTGGGATTAGTTTGGGGATCGATACAGCGCTATGGGGAGAGAGAGTGGGGCAGTGGGATTAGTTTGGGGATTGATACAGGGCTATGGGGAGAGGGTGAGTGTGGCAGTGGGATTAGTTTGGGGATCGATACAGGGCTATGGGGAGAGAGCGCGGGGCAGTGGGATTAGTTTGGGGATTGATACAGGGCTGTGGGGAGAGAGAGCGGGGCAGTGGGATTAGTTTGGGGATTGATACAGGGTTGTGGGGAGAGAGAGTGGGGCAGTGGGATTAGTTTGGGGATCGATACAGGGCTATGGGGGAGAGTGAGTGGGGCAGTGGGATTAGTTTGGGGATTGATACAGGGCTATGGGGGAGAGTGAGTGGGGCAGTGGGATTAGTTTGGGAATTGATAAAGGGCTATGGGGAGAGAGAGTGGGGCAGTGGGATTAGTTTGGGGATCGGTACAGGGCTATGGGGAGAGAGAGTGGGACAGTGGGATTAGTTTGGGGATTGATACATGGCTATGGGGGAGAGAGAGTGGGACAGTGGGATTAGTTTGGGGATTGATATAGGACTATGGGGAGAGAGAGTGGGGCAGTGGGATTAGTTTGGGGATCGATACAGGGCTATGGGGAGAGAGAGTGGGGCAGTGGGATTAGTTTGGGGATTGATACGGGGCTATGGGGAGAGAGCGGGGCAGTGGGATTAGTTTGGGGATTGATACAGGGCTATGGGGGAGAGAGAGTGGGGCAGTGGGATTAGTTTGGGGATTGATAAAGGGCTATGGGGAGAGAGAGTGGGGCAGTGGGATTAGTTTGGGGATTGATACAGGGCTATGGGGGAGAGAGAGTGGGACAGTGGGATTAGTTTGGGGATTGATATAGGACTATGGGGAGAGAGAGTGGGGCAGTGGGATTAGTTTGGGGATTGATACGGGGCTATGGGGAGAGAGAGCGGGGCAGTGGGATTAGTTTGGGGATCGACACAGGGCTATGGGGAGAGAGAGCGGGGCAGTGGGATTAGTTTGGGGATCGACACAGGGCTATGGGGAGAGAGAGTGGGGCAGTGGGATTAGTTTGGCGATTGATACAGGGCTGTGGGGAGAGAGAGTGGGGCAGTGGGATTAGTTTGGGGATTGATACTGGGGTATGTGGAGAGAGAGTGGGGCAGTGGGATTAGTTTGGGGATCGGTACAGGGCTATGGGGAGAGAGAGTGGGGCAGTGGGATTAGTTTGGGGATCGATACAGGGCAATGGGGAGAGAGAGCGGGGCAGTGGGATTAGTTTGGGGATCGATACAGGGCTATGGGGAGAGGGAGAGTGGGGCAGTGGGATTAGTTTGGGGATTGATACAGGGCTATGGGGAGAGAGAGCGGGGCAGTGGGATTAGTTTGGGGATTGACATAGGGCTATGGGGAGAGGGAGAGTGGGGCAGTGGGATTAGTTTGGGGATCGATACAGGGCTATGGGGAGAGGGAGAGTGGGGCAGTGGGATTAGTTTGGGGATCGATACAGGGCTATGGGGAGAGAGTGGGGCAGTGGGATTAGTTTGGGGATCGATACAGGGCTATGGGGAGAGAGAGTGGGGTAGGGGGGATTAGTTTGGATACTGATACAGGGCTATGGGGAGAGAGAGTGGGGCAGTGGGATTAGTTTGGGGATTGATACAGGGCTATGGGGAGAGAGAGTGGGGCAGTGGGATTAGTTTGGGGATCGATACAGGGCTATGGGGAGAGAGAGCGGGGCAGTGGGATTAGTTTGGGGATCGATACAGGGCTATGGGGAGAGGGAGAGTGGGGCAGTGGGATTAGTTTGGGGATTGATACAGGGCTATGGGGAGAGAGAGCGGGGCAGTGGGATTAGTTTGGGGATTGATATAGGGCTATGGGGAGAGGGAGAGTGGGGCAGTGGGATTAGTTTGGGGATCGATACAGGGCTATGGGGAGAGAGTGGGGCAGTGGGATTAGTTTGGGGATCGATACAGGGCTATGGGGAGAGGGAGAGTGGGGCAGTGGGATTAGTTTGGGGATCGATACAGGGCTATGGGGAGAGAGAGTGGGGCAGGGGGGATTAGTTTGGATATTGATACAGGGCTATGGGGAGAGAGAGTGGGGCAGTGGGATTAGTTTGGGGATTGATACAGGGCTATGGGGAAAGAGAGTGGGACAGTGGGATTAGTTTCGGGATTGATACAGGGCTATGGGGAGAGAGAGTGGGGCAGTGGGATTAGTTTTGGGAATGATACAGGGCTATGGGGAGAGAGAGTGGGGCAGTGGGATTAGTTTGGGGATCGATACAGGGCTATGGAGAGAGAGAGAGGGGCAGTGGGATTAGTTTGGGGGTTGACACAGGGCTATGGGGGGAGAGAGTGGGGCAGTGGGATTAGTTTGGGGATCGATACAGGGCTATGGGGAGAGAGAGTGGGGCAGTGGGATTAGTTTGGGGATTGATACAGGGTTATGGGGAGAGAGAGTGGGGCAGTGGGATTAGTTTGGATATTGATACAGGGCTGTGGGGAGAGAGAGTGGGGCAGTGGGATTAGTTTGGATATTGATACAGGGCTATGGGGAGAGGGAGAGTTGGGGCAGTGGGATTAGTTTGGGGATCGATACAGGGATATGGGGAGAAAGAGCGGGGGCAGTGGGATTAGTTTGGGGATCGATACAGGGCTATGGGGGAGAGAGAGTGGGACAGTGGGATTAGTTTGGGGATCGATACAGGGCTATGGGGAGAGAGAGTGGGACAGTGGGATTAGTTTGGGGATCGATACAGGGCTATGGGGAGAGAGAGTGGGACAGTGGGATTAGTTTGGGGATTGATACGGGGCTATTGGGAGAGAGAGTGGGGCAGTGGGATTAGTTTGGGGATTGATAGGGGGCTATGGGGAGGGAGAGTGGGGCAGTGGGATTAGTTTGGTGATCGATACAGGGCTATGGGGGAGAGAGAGTGGGGCAGTGGGATTAGTTTGGGGATCGATACAGGGCTATGGGGAGAGAGAGTGGCGCAGTGGGATTAGTTTGGGGATTGATACAGGGCTATGGGGGAGAGAGAGTGGGGCAGTGGGATTAGTTTGGGGATTGATAAAGGGCTATGGGGAGAGAGAGTGGGGCAGTGGGATTAGTTTGGGGATTGATACAGGGCTATGGGGGAGAGAGAGTGGGGCAGTGGGATTAGTTTGGGGATTGATACAGGGCTATGGGGGAGAGAGAGTGGGGCAGTGGGATTAGTTTGGGGATTGATAAAGGGCTATGGGGAGAGAGAGTGGGGCAGTGGGATTAGTTTGGGGATCGATACAGGGATATGGGGAGAGAGAGCGGGGCAGTGGGATTAGTTTGGGGATCGACACAGGGCGATGGGGAGAGAGAGCGGGGCAGTGGGATTAGTTTGGGGATCGACACAGGGCTATGGGGAGAGAGAGTGGGGCAGTGGGATTAGTTTGGCGATTGATACAGGGCTGTGGGGAGAGAGAGTGGGGCAGTGGGATTAGTTTGGGGATTTATACAGGGCTATGGGGAGAGAGAGCGGGGCAATGGGATTAGTTTGGGGATCGATACAGGGCTATGGGGAGAGAGAGTGGGGCAGTGGGATTAGTTTGGGGATTGATACAGGGCTATGGGGAGAGAGAGTGGGGCAGTGGGATTAGTTTGGGGATAGATACAGGGTTATGGGGAGAGAGAGTGGGGCAGTGGGATTAGTTTGGGGATCGATACAGGGCTATGGGGGGAGAGAGTGGGGCAGTGGGATTAGTTTGGGGATTGATACAGGGCTATGGGGAGAGAGAGTGGGACAGTGGGATTAGTTTGGGGATCGGTACAGGGCTATGGGGAGAGACAGTGGGGCAGTGGGATTAGTTTGGTGATCGATACAGGGCTATGGGGAGAGAGAGCGGGGCAGTGGGATTAGTTTGGGGATCGATACAGGGCTATGGGGAGAGGGAGAGTGGGGCAGTGGGATTAGTTTGGGGATTGATACAGGGCTATGGGGAGAGAGAGCGGGGCAGTCGGATTAGTTTGGGGATTGACATAGGGCTATGGGGAGAGGGAGAGTGGGGCAGTGGGATTAGTTTGGGGATCGATACAGGGCTATGGGGAGAGGGAGAGTGGGGCAGTGGGATGAGTTTGGGGATCGATACAGGGCTATGGGGAGAGAGTGGGGCAGTGGGATTAGTTTGGGGATCGATACAGGGCTATGGGGAGAGGGAGAGTGGGGCAGTGGGATTAGTTTGGGGATCGATACAGGGCTATGGGGAGAGAGAGTGGGGCAGTGGGATTAGTTTGGGGATTGATACAGGGCTATGGGGAGAGAGAGTGGGGCAGTGGCATTAGTTTGGGGATCGATACAGGACTATGGGGAGAGAGAGTGGGGCAGGGGGGATTAGTTTGGATATTGATACAGGGCTATGGGGAGAGAGAGTGGGGCAGTGGGATTAGTTTGGGGATTGATACAGGGCTATGGGGAGAGGGAGAGTGGGGCAGTGGGATTAGTTTGGGGATCGATACAGGGCTATGGGGAGAGAGAGTGGGGCAGGGGGGATTAGTTTGGATATTGATACAGGGCTATGGGGAGAGAGAGTGGGGCAGTGGGATTAGTTTGGGGATTGATACAGGGCGATGGGGAAAGAGAGTGGGACAGTGGGATTAGTTTGGGGATTGATACAGGGGTATGGGGAGAGAGAGTGGGGCAGTGGGATTAGTTTGGGGAATGATACACGGCTATGGGGAGAGAGAGTGGGGCAGTGGGATTAGTTTGGTGATTGATACAGGGCTATGGGGAGAGAGAGTGGGGCAGTGGGATTAGTTTGAGGATTTATACTGGGCTATGGGGAGAGAGAGCGGGGCAATGGGATTAGTTTGGGGATCGATACAGGGCTATGGGGAGAGAGAGTGGGGCAGTGGGATTAGTTTGGGGATTGATACAGGGCTATGGGGAGAGAGAGTGGGGCAGTGGGATTAGTTTGGGGATAGATACAGGGCTATGGGGAGAGAGAGTGGGGCAGTGGGATTAGTTTGGGGATCGATACAGGGCTATGGGGAGAGAGAGCGGGGCAGTGGGATTAGTTTGGGGATTGATACTGGGGTATGTGGAGAGAGAGTGGGGCAGTGGGATTAGTTTGGGGATCGGTACAGGGCTATGGGGAGAGAGAGTGGGGCAGTGGGATTAGTTTGGGGATCGATACAGGGCTATGGGGAGAGAGAGCGGGGCAGTGGGATTAGTTTGGGATCGATACAGGGCTATGGGGAGAGGGAGAGTGGGGCAGTGGGATTAGTTTGGGGATTGATACAGGGCTATGGGGAGAGAGAGCGGGGCAGTGGGATTAGTTTGGGGATTGACATAGGGCTATGGGGAGAGGGAGAGTGGGGCAGTGGGATTAGTTTGGGGATCGATACAGGGCTATGGGGAGAGGGAGAGTGGGGCAGTGGGATTAGTTTGGGGATCGATACAGGGCTATGGGGAGAGAGTGGGGCAGTGGGATTAGTTTGGGGATCGATACAGGGCTCTGGGGAGAGGGAGACTGGGGCAGTGGGATTAGTTTGGGGATCGATACAAGGCTATGGGGAGAGAGAGTGGGGCAGGGGGGATTAGTTTGAATATTGATACAGGGCTATGGGGAGAGAGAGTGGGGCAGTGGGATTAGTTTGGGGATTGATACTGGGCTATGGGGAAAGAGAGTGGGACAGTGGGATTAGTTTGGGGATTGATACAGGGGTATGGGGAGAGAGAGTGGGGCAGTGGGATTAGTTTGGGGAATGATACAGGGCTATGGGGAGAGAGAGTGGGGCAGTGGGATTAGTTTGGGGATTGATACAGGGCTATGGGGAGAGAGAGTGGGGCAGTGGGATTAGTTTGGGGATCGATACAGGGCTATGGGGAGAGAGAGTGGGGCAGTGGGATTAGTTTGGGGATCGATACAGGGCTATGGGGGGAGAGAGTGGGGCAGTGGGATTAGTTTGGGGATCGATACAGGGCTATGGGGGGAGAGAGTGGGGCAGTGGGATTAGTTTGGGGATTGATACAGGGCTATGGGGAGAGAGAGTGGGGCAGTGGGATTAGTTTGGGGATCGATACAGGGCTATGGGGAGAGAGTGGGGCAGTGAGATTAGTTTGGGGATCGATACAAGGCTATGGGGAGAGAGAGCGGGGCAGTGGGATTAGTTTGGGGATCGGTACAGGGCTATGGGGAGAGAGAGCGGGGCAGTGGGATTAGTTTGGGGATCGGTACAGGGCTATGGGGAGAGAGAGTGGGGCAGTGGGATTAGTTTGGGGATCGATACAGCGCTATGGGGAGAGAGAGTGGGGCAGTGGGATTAGTTTGGGGATTGATACAGGGCTATGGGGAGAGGGTGAGTGTGGCAGTGGGATTAGTTTGGGGATCGATACAGGGCTATGGGGAGAGAGCGCGGGGCAGTGGGATTAGTTTGGGGATTGATACAGGGCTGTGGGGAGAGAGAGCGGGGCAGTGGGATTAGTTTGGGGATTGATACAGGGTTGTGGGGAGAGAGAGTGGGGCAGTGGGATTAGTTTGGGGATCGATACAGGGCTATGGGGGAGAGTGAGTGGGGCAGTGGGATTAGTTTGGGGATTGATACAGGGCTATGGGGGAGAGTGAGTGGGGCAGTGGGATTAGTTTGGGAATTGATAAAGGGCTATGGGGAGAGAGAGTGGGGCAGTGGGATTAGTTTGGGGATCGGTACAGGGCTATGGGGAGAGAGAGTGGGACAGTGGGATTAGTTTGGGGATTGATACATGGCTATGGGGGAGAGAGAGTGGGACAGTGGGATTAGTTTGGGGATTGATATAGGACTATGGGGAGAGAGAGTGGGGCAGTGGGATTAGTTTGGGGATCGATACAGGGCTATGGGGAGAGAGAGTGGGGCAGTGGGATTAGTTTGGGGATTGATACGGGGCTATGGGGAGAGAGCGGGGCAGTGGGATTAGTTTGGGGATTGATACAGGGCTATGGGGGAGAGAGAGTGGGGCAGTGGGATTAGTTTGGGGATTGATAAAGGGCTATGGGGAGAGAGAGTGGGGCAGTGGGATTAGTTTGGGGATTGATACAGGGCTATGGGGGAGAGAGAGTGGGACAGTGGGATTAGTTTGGGGATTGATATAGGACTATGGGGAGAGAGAGTGGGGCAGTGGGATTAGTTTGGGGATTGATACGGGGCTATGGGGAGAGAGAGCGGGGCAGTGGGATTAGTTTGGGGATCGACACAGGGCTATGGGGAGAGAGAGCGGGGCAGTGGGATTAGTTTGGGGATCGACACAGGGCTATGGGGAGAGAGAGTGGGGCAGTGGGATTAGTTTGGCGATTGATACAGGGCTGTGGGGAGAGAGAGTGGGGCAGTGGGATTAGTTTGGGGATTGATACTGGGGTATGTGGAGAGAGAGTGGGGCAGTGGGATTAGTTTGGGGATCGGTACAGGGCTATGGGGAGAGAGAGTGGGGCAGTGGGATTAGTTTGGGGATCGATACAGGGCAATGGGGAGAGAGAGCGGGGCAGTGGGATTAGTTTGGGGATCGATACAGGGCTATGGGGAGAGGGAGAGTGGGGCAGTGGGATTAGTTTGGGGATTGATACAGGGCTATGGGGAGAGAGAGCGGGGCAGTGGGATTAGTTTGGGGATTGACATAGGGCTATGGGGAGAGGGAGAGTGGGGCAGTGGGATTAGTTTGGGGATCGATACAGGGCTATGGGGAGAGGGAGAGTGGGGCAGTGGGATTAGTTTGGGGATCGATACAGGGCTATGGGGAGAGAGTGGGGCAGTGGGATTAGTTTGGGGATCGATACAGGGCTATGGGGAGAGAGAGTGGGGTAGGGGGGATTAGTTTGGATACTGATACAGGGCTATGGGGAGAGAGAGTGGGGCAGTGGGATTAGTTTGGGGATTGATACAGGGCTATGGGGAGAGAGAGTGGGGCAGTGGGATTAGTTTGGGGATCGATACAGGGCTATGGGGAGAGAGAGCGGGGCAGTGGGATTAGTTTGGGGATCGATACAGGGCTATGGGGAGAGGGAGAGTGGGGCAGTGGGATTAGTTTGGGGATTGATACAGGGCTATGGGGAGAGAGAGCGGGGCAGTGGGATTAGTTTGGGGATTGATATAGGGCTATGGGGAGAGGGAGAGTGGGGCAGTGGGATTAGTTTGGGGATCGATACAGGGCTATGGGGAGAGAGTGGGGCAGTGGGATTAGTTTGGGGATCGATACAGGGCTATGGGGAGAGGGAGAGTGGGGCAGTGGGATTAGTTTGGGGATCGATACAGGGCTATGGGGAGAGAGAGTGGGGCAGGGGGGATTAGTTTGGATATTGATACAGGGCTATGGGGAGAGAGAGTGGGGCAGTGGGATTAGTTTGGGGATTGATACAGGGCTATGGGGAAAGAGAGTGGGACAGTGGGATTAGTTTCGGGATTGATACAGGGCTATGGGGAGAGAGAGTGGGGCAGTGGGATTAGTTTTGGGAATGATACAGGGCTATGGGGAGAGAGAGTGGGGCAGTGGGATTAGTTTGGGGATCGATACAGGGCTATGGAGAGAGAGAGAGGGGCAGTGGGATTAGTTTGGGGGTTGACACAGGGCTATGGGGGGAGAGAGTGGGGCAGTGGGATTAGTTTGGGGATCGATACAGGGCTATGGGGAGAGAGAGTGGGGCAGTGGGATTAGTTTGGGGATTGATACAGGGTTATGGGGAGAGAGAGTGGGGCAGTGGGATTAGTTTGGATATTGATACAGGGCTGTGGGGAGAGAGAGTGGGGCAGTGGGATTAGTTTGGATATTGATACAGGGCTATGGGGAGAGGGAGAGTTGGGGCAGTGGGATTAGTTTGGGGATCGATACAGGGATATGGGGAGAAAGAGCGGGGGCAGTGGGATTAGTTTGGGGATCGATACAGGGCTATGGGGGAGAGAGAGTGGGACAGTGGGATTAGTTTGGGGATCGATACAGGGCTATGGGGAGAGAGAGTGGGACAGTGGGATTAGTTTGGGGATCGATACAGGGCTATGGGGAGAGAGAGTGGGACAGTGGGATTAGTTTGGGGATTGATACGGGGCTATTGGGAGAGAGAGTGGGGCAGTGGGATTAGTTTGGGGATTGATAGGGGGCTATGGGGAGGGAGAGTGGGGCAGTGGGATTAGTTTGGTGATCGATACAGGGCTATGGGGGAGAGAGAGTGGGGCAGTGGGATTAGTTTGGGGATCGATACAGGGCTATGGGGAGAGAGAGTGGCGCAGTGGGATTAGTTTGGGGATTGATACAGGGCTATGGGGGAGAGAGAGTGGGGCAGTGGGATTAGTTTGGGGATTGATAAAGGGCTATGGGGAGAGAGAGTGGGGCAGTGGGATTAGTTTGGGGATTGATACAGGGCTATGGGGGAGAGAGAGTGGGGCAGTGGGATTAGTTTGGGGATTGATACAGGGCTATGGGGGAGAGAGAGTGGGGCAGTGGGATTAGTTTGGGGATTGATAAAGGGCTATGGGGAGAGAGAGTGGGGCAGTGGGATTAGTTTGGGGATCGATACAGGGATATGGGGAGAGAGAGCGGGGCAGTGGGATTAGTTTGGGGATCGACACAGGGCGATGGGGAGAGAGAGCGGGGCAGTGGGATTAGTTTGGGGATCGACACAGGGCTATGGGGAGAGAGAGTGGGGCAGTGGGATTAGTTTGGCGATTGATACAGGGCTGTGGGGAGAGAGAGTGGGGCAGTGGGATTAGTTTGGGGATTTATACAGGGCTATGGGGAGAGAGAGCGGGGCAATGGGATTAGTTTGGGGATCGATACAGGGCTATGGGGAGAGAGAGTGGGGCAGTGGGATTAGTTTGGGGATTGATACAGGGCTATGGGGAGAGAGAGTGGGGCAGTGGGATTAGTTTGGGGATAGATACAGGGTTATGGGGAGAGAGAGTGGGGCAGTGGGATTAGTTTGGGGATCGATACAGGGCTATGGGGGGAGAGAGTGGGGCAGTGGGATTAGTTTGGGGATTGATACAGGGCTATGGGGAGAGAGAGTGGGACAGTGGGATTAGTTTGGGGATCGGTACAGGGCTATGGGGAGAGACAGTGGGGCAGTGGGATTAGTTTGGTGATCGATACAGGGCTATGGGGAGAGAGAGCGGGGCAGTGGGATTAGTTTGGGGATCGATACAGGGCTATGGGGAGAGGGAGAGTGGGGCAGTGGGATTAGTTTCGGGATTGATACAGGGCTATGGGGAGAGAGAGCGGGGCAGTCGGATTAGTTTGGGGATTGACATAGGGCTATGGGGAGAGGGAGAGTGGGGCAGTGGGATTAGTTTGGGGATCGATACAGGGCTATGGGGAGAGGGAGAGTGGGGCAGTGGGATGAGTTTGGGGATCGATACAGGGCTATGGGGAGAGAGTGGGGCAGTGGGATTAGTTTGGGGATCGATACAGGGCTATGGGGAGAGGGAGAGTGGGGCAGTGGGATTAGTTTGGGGATCGATACAGGGCTATGGGGAGAGAGAGTGGGGCAGTGGGATTAGTTTGGGGATTGATACAGGGCTATGGGGAGAGAGAGTGGGGCAGTGGCATTAGTTTGGGGATCGATACAGGACTATGGGGAGAGAGAGTGGGGCAGGGGGGATTAGTTTGGATATTGATACAGGGCTATGGGGAGAGAGAGTGGGGCAGTGGGATTAGTTTGGGGATTGATACAGGGCTATGGGGAAAGAGAGTGGGACAGTGGGATTAGTTTGGTGATTGATACAGGGCTATGGGGAGAGAGAGTGGTGCAGTGGGATTAGTTTGGGGAATGATACACGGCTATGGGGAGAGAGAGTGGGGCAGTGGGATTAGTTTGGTGATTGATACAGGGCTATGGGGAGAGAGAGTGGGGCAGTGGGATTAGTTTGGGGATTGATACAGGGCTATGGGGAGAGAGAGTGGGGCAGTGGGATTAGTTTGGGGATCGATACAGGGCTATGGGGAGAGAGAGTGGGGCAGTGGGATTAGTTTGGGGATTGATACAGGGCTATGGGGAGAGAGAGCGGGGCAGTGGGATTAGTTTGAGGATTTATACCGGGCTATGGGGAGAGAGAGCGGGGCAATGGGATTAGTTTGGGGATCGATACAGGGCTATGGGGAGAGAGAGTGGGGCAGTGGGATTAGTTTGGGGATTGATACAGGGCTATGGGGAGAGAGAGTGGGGCAGTGGGATTAGTTTGGGGATAGATACAGGGCTATGGGGAGAGAGAGTGGGGCAGTGGGATTAGTTTGGGGATCGATACAGGGCTATGGGGAGAGAGAGCGGGGCAGTGGGATTAGTTTGGGGATTGATACTGGGGTATGTGGAGAGAGAGTGGGGCAGTGGGATTAGTTTGGGGATCGGTACAGGGCTATGGGGAGAGAGAGTGGGGCAGTGGGATTAGTTTGGGGATCGATACAGGGCTATGGGGAGAGAGAGCGGGGCAGTGGGATTAGTTTGGGGATCGATACAGGGCTATGGGGAGAGGGAGAGTGGGGCAGTGGGATTAGTTTGGGGATTGATACAGGGCTATGGGGAGAGAGAGCGGGGCAGTGGGATTAGTTTGGGGATTGACATAGGGCTATGGGGAGAGGGAGAGTGGGGCAGTGGGATTAGTTTGGGGATCGATACAGGGCTATGGGGAGAGGGAGAGTGGGGCAGTGGGATTAGTTTGGGGATCGATACAGGGCTATGGGGAGAGAGTGGGGCAGTGGGATTAGTTTGGGGATCGATACAGGGCTATGGGGAGAGGGAGAGTGGGGCAGTGGGATTAGTTTGGGGATCGATACAGGGCTATGGGGAGAGAGAGTGGGGCAGGGGGGATTAGTTTGGATATTGATACAGGGCTATGGGGAGAGAGAGTGGGGCAGTGGGATTAGTTTGGGGATTGATACAGGGCGATGGGGAAAGAGAGTGGGACAGTGGGATTAGTTTGGGGATTGATACAGGGGTATGGGGAGAGAGAGTGGGGCAGTGGGATTAGTTTGGGGAATGATACACGGCTATGGGGAGAGAGAGTGGGGCAGTGGGATTAGTTTGGTGATTGATACAGGGCTATGGGGAGAGAGAGTGGGGCAGTGGGATTAGTTTGAGGATTTATACTGGGCTATGGGGAGAGAGAGCGGGGCAATGGGATTAGTTTGGGGATCGATACAGGGCTATGGGGAGAGAGAGTGGGGCAGTGGGATTAGTTTGGGGATTGATACAGGGCTATGGGGAGAGAGAGTGGGGCAGTGGGATTAGTTTGGGGATAGATACAGGGCTATGGGGAGAGAGAGTGGGGCAGTGGGATTAGTTTGGGGATCGATACAGGGCTATGGGGAGAGAGAGCGGGGCAGTGGGATTAGTTTGGGGATTGATACTGGGGTATGTGGAGAGAGAGTGGGGCAGTGGGATTAGTTTGGGGATCGGTACAGGGCTATGGGGAGAGAGAGTGGGGCAGTGGGATTAGTTTGGGGATCGATACAGGGCTATGGGGAGAGAGAGCGGGGCAGTGGGATTAGTTTGGGATCGATACAGGGCTATGGGGAGAGGGAGAGTGGGGCAGTGGGATTAGTTTGGGGATTGATACAGGGCTATGGGGAGAGAGAGCGGGGCAGTGGGATTAGTTTGGGGATTGACATAGGGCTATGGGGAGAGGGAGAGTGGGGCAGTGGGATTAGTTTGGGGATCGATACAGGGCTATGGGGAGAGGGAGAGTGGGGCAGTGGGATTAGTTTGGGGATCGACACAGGGCGATGGGGAGAGAGAGCGGGGCAGTGGGATTAGTTTGGGGATCGACACAGGGCTCTGGGGAGAGGGAGAGTGGGGCAGTGGGATTAGTTTGGGGATCGATACAAGGCTATGGGGAGAGAGAGTGGGGCAGGGGGGATTAGTTTGAATATTGATACAGGGCTATGGGGAGAGAGAGTGGGGCAGTGGGATTAGTTTGGGGATTGATACTGGGCTATGGGGAAAGAGAGTGGGACAGTGGGATTAGTTTGGGGATTGATACAGGGGTATGGGGAGAGAGAGTGGGGCAGTGGGATTAGTTTGGGGAATGATACAGGGCTATGGGGAGAGAGAGTGGGGCAGTGGGATTAGTTTGGGGATTGATACAGGGCTATGGGGAGAGAGAGTGGGGCAGTGGGATTAGTTTGGGGATCGATACAGGGCTATGGGGAGAGAGAGTGGGGCAGTGGGATTAGTTTGGGGATCGATACAGGGCTATGGGGGGAGAGAGTGGGGCAGTGGGATTAGTTTGGGGATCGATACAGGGCTATGGGGGGAGAGAGTGGGGCAGTGGGATTAGTTTGGGGATTGATACAGGGCTATGGGGAGAGAGAGTGGGGCAGTGGGATTAGTTTGGGGATCGATACAGGGCTATGGGGAGAGAGTGGGGCAGTGAGATTAGTTTGGGGATCGATACAAGGCTATGGGGAGAGAGAGCGGGGCAGTGGGATTAGTTTGGGGATCGGTACAGGGCTATGGGGAGAGAGAGCGGGGCAGTGGGATTAGTTTGGGGATCGGTACAGGGCTATGGGGAGAGAGAGTGGGGCAGTGGGATTAGTTTGGGGATCGATACAGCGCTATGGGGAGAGAGAGTGGGGCAGTGGGATTAGTTTGGGGATTGATACAGGGCTATGGGGAGAGGGTGAGTGGGGCAGTGGGATTAGTTTGGGGATCGATACAGGGCTATGGGGAGAGAGCGCGGGGCAGTGGGATTAGTTTGGGGATTGATACAGGGCTGTGGGGAGAGAGAGCGGGGCAGTGGGATTAGTTTGGGGATTGATACAGGGTTGTGGGGAGAGAGAGTGGGGCAGTGGGATTAGTTTGGGGATCGATACAGGGCTATGGGGGAGAGTGAGTGGGGCAGTGGGATTAGTTTGGGGATTGATACAGGGCTATGGGGGAGAGTGAGTGGGGCAGTGGGATTAGTTTGGGAATTGATAAAGGGCTATGGGGAGAGAGAGTGGGGCAGTGGGATTAGTTTGGGGATCGGTACAGGGCTATGGGGAGAGAGAGTGGGACAGTGGGATTAGTTTGGGGATTGATACAGGGCTATGGGGGAGAGAGAGTGGGACAGTGGGATTAGTTTGGGGATTGATATAGGACTATGGGGAGAGAGAGTGGGGCAGTGGGATTAGTTTGGGGATCGAAACAGGGCTATGGGGAGAGAGAGTGGGGCAGTGGGATTAGATTGGGGATTGATACGGGGCTATGGGGAGAGAGCGGGGCAGTGGGATTAGTTTGGGGATTGATACAGGGCTATGGGGGAGAGAGAGTGGGGCAGTGGGATTAGTTTGGGGATTGATAAAGGGCTATGGGGAGAGAGAGTGGGGCAGTGGGATTAGTTTGGGGATTGATACAGGGCTATGGGGGAGAGAGAGTGGGACAGTGGGATTAGTTTGGGGATTGATATAGGACTATGGGGAGAGAGAGTGGGGCAGTGGGATTAGTTTGGGGATTGATACGGGGCTATGGGGAGAGAGAGCGGGGCAGTGGGATTAGTTTGGGGATCGACACAGGGCTATGGGGAGAGAGAGCGGGGCAGTGGGATTAGTTTGGGGATCGACACAGGGCTATGGGGAGAGAGAGTGGGGCAGTGGGATTAGTTTGGCGATTGATACAGGGCTGTGGGGAGAGAGAGTGGGGCAGTGGGATTAGTTTGGGGATTGATACTGGGGTATGTGGAGAGAGAGTGGGGCAGTGGGATTAGTTTGGGGATCGGTACAGGGCTATGGGGAGAGAGAGTGGGGCAGTGGGATTAGTTTGGGGATCGATACAGGGCTATGGGGAGAGAGAGCGGGGCAGTGGGATTAGTTTGGGGATCGATACAGGGCTATGGGGAGAGGGAGAGTGGGGCAGTGGGATTAGTTTGGGGATCGATACAGGGCTATGGGGAGAGAGTGGGGCAGTGGGATTAGTTTGGGATCGATACAGGGCTATGGGGAGAGAGAGCGGGGCAGTGGGATTAGTTTGGGGATTGACATAGGGCTATGGGGAGAGGGAGAGTGGGGCAGTGGGATTAGTTTGGGGATCGATACAGGGCTATGGGGAGAGGGAGCGTGGGGCAGTGGGATTAGTTTGGGGATCGATACAGGGCTATGGGGAGAGAGAGTGGGGTAGGGGGGATTAGTTTGGATACTGATACAGGGCTATGGGGAGAGAGAGTGGGGCAGTGGGATTAGTTTGGGGATTGATACAGGGCTATGGGGAGAGAGAGTGGGGCAGTGGGATTAGTTTGGGGATCGATACAGGGCTATGGGGAGAGAGAGCGGGGCAGTGGGATTAGTTTGGGGATCGATACAGGGCTATGGGGAGAGGGAGAGTGGGGCAGTGGGATTAGTTTGGGGATTGATACAGGGCTATGGGGAGAGAGAGCGGGGCAGTGGGATTAGTTTGGGGATTGACATAGGGCTATGGGGAGAGGGAGAGTGGGGCAGTGGGATTAGTTTGGGGATCGATACAGGGCTATGGGGAGAGAGTGGGGCAGTGGGATTAGTTTGGGGATCGATACAGGGCTATGGGGAGAGAGAGTGGGGCAGGGGGGATTAGTTTGGATATTGATACAGGGCTATGGGGAGAGAGAGTGGGGCAGTGGGATTAGTTTGGGGATTGACATAGGGCTATGGGGAGAGGGAGAGTGGGGCAGTGGGATTAGTTTGGGGATCGATACAGGGCTATGGGGAGAGAGAGTGGGGCAGGGGGGATTAGTTTGGATATTGATACAGGGCTATGGGGAGAGAGAGTGGGGCAGTGGGATTAGTTTGGGGATTGATACAGGGCTATGGGGAAAGAGAGTGGGACAGTGGGATTAGTTTGGGGATTGATACAGGGCTATGGGGAGAGAGAGTGGGGCAGTGGGATTAGTTTGGGGAATGATACAGGGCTATGGGGAGAGAGAGTGGGGCAGTGGGATTAGTTTGGGGATCGATACAGGGCTATGGAGAGAGAGAGAGGGGCAGTGGGATTAGTTTGGGGGTTGACACAGGGCTATGGGGAGAGAGTGGGGCAGTGGTATTAGTTTGGGGATTGATACAGGGTTATGGGGGGAGAGAGTGGGGCAGTGGGATTAGTTTGGGGATCGATACAGGGCTATGGGGAGAGAGAGTGGGGCAGTGGGATTAGTTTGGATATTGATACAGGGCTGTGGGGAGAGAGAGTGGGGCAGTGGGATTAGTTTGGATATTGATACAGGGCTATGGGGAGAGGGAGAGTTGGGGCAGTGGGATTAGTTTGGGGATCGATACAGGGATATGGGGAGAAAGAGCGGGGGCAGTGGGATTAGTTTGGGGATCGATACAGGGCTATGGGGGAGAGAGAGTGGGACAGTGGGATTAGTTTGGGGATCGATACAGGGCTATGGGGAGAGAGAGTGGGACAGTGGGATTAGTTTGGGGATCGATACAGGGCTATGGGGAGAGAGAGTGGGACAGTGGGATTAGTTTGGGGATTGATACGGGGCTATTGGGTGAGAGAGTGGGGCAGTGGGATTAGTTTGGGGATTGATAGGGGGCTATGGGGAGGGAGAGTGGGGCAGTGGGATTAGTTTGGTGATCGATACAGGGCTATGGGGGAGAGAGAGTGGGGCAGTGGGATTAGTTTGGGGATCGATACAGGGCTATGGGGAGAGAGAGTGGGGCAGTGGGATTAGTTTGGGGATTGATACAGGGCTATGGGGGAGAGAGAGTGGGGCAGTGGGATTAGTTTGGGGATTGATAAAGGGCTATGGGGAGAGAGAGTGGGGCAGTGGGATTAGTTTGGGGATCGATACAGGGATATGGGGAGAGAGAGCGGGGCAGTGGGATTAGTTTGGGGATCGACACAGGGCTATGGGGAGAGAGAGCGGGGCAGTGGGATTAGTTTGGGGATCGACACAGGGCTATGGGGAGAGAGAGTGGGGCAGTGGGATTAGTTTGGCGATTGATACAGGGCTGTGGGGAGAGAGAGTGGGGCAGTGGGATTAGTTTGGGGATTTATACAGGGCTATGGGGAGAGAGAGCGGGGCAATGGGATTAGTTTGGGGATCGATACAGGGCTATGGGGAGAGAGAGTGGGGCAGTGGGATTAGTTTGGGGATTGATACAGGGCTATGGGGAGAGAGAGTGGGGCAGTGGGATTAGTTTGGGGATAGATACAGGGTTATGGGGAGAGAGAGTGGGGCAGTGGGATTAGTTTGGGGATCGATACAGGGCTATGGGGGGAGAGAGTGGGGCAGTGGGATTAGTTTGGGGATTGATACTGGGGTATGTGGAGAGAGAGTGGGGCAGTGGGATTAGTTTGGGGATCGGTACAGGGCTATGGGGAGAGACAGTGGGGCAGTGGGATTAGTTTGGGGATCGATACAGGGCTATGGGGAGAGAGAGCGGGGCAGTGGGATTAGTTTGGGGATCGATACAGGGCTATGGGGAGAGGGAGAGTGGGGCAGTGGGATTAGTTTGGGGATTGATACAGGGCTATGGGGAGAGAGAGCGGGGCAGTCGGATTAGTTTGGGGATTGACATAGGGCTATGGGGAGAGGGAGAGTGGGGCAGTGGGATTAGTTTGGGGATCGATACAGGGCTATGGGGAGAGGGAGAGTGGGGCAGTGGGATTAGTTTGGGGATCGATACAGGGCTATGGGGAGAGAGTGGGGCAGTGGGATTAGTTTTGGGATCGATACAGGGCTATGGGGAGAGGGAGAGTGGGGCAGTGGGATTAGTTTGGGGATCGATACAGGGCTATGGGGAGAGAGAGTGGGGCAGTGGGATTAGTTTGGCGATTGATACAGGGCTGTGGGGAGAGAGAGTGGGGCAGTGGGATTAGTTTGGGGATTGATACTGGGGTATGTGGAGAGAGAGTGGGGCAGTGGGATTAGTTTGGGGATCGGTACAGGGCTATGGGGAGAGGGAGAGTGGGGCAGTGGGATTAGTTTGGGGATCGATACAGGGCTATGGGGAGAGAGAGCGGGGCAGTGGGATTAGTTTGGGGATCGACACAGGGCTATGGGGACAGAGAGCGGGGCAGTGGGATTAGTTTGGGGATCGACACAGGGCTATGTGGAGAGAGAGTGGGGCAGTGGGATTAGTTTGGCGATTGATACAGGGCTGTGGGGAGAGAGAGTGGGGCAGTGGGATTAGTTTGGGGATTGATACTGGGGTATGTGGAGAGAGAGTGGGGCAGTGGGATTAGTTTGGGGATCGGTACAGGGCTATGGGGAGAGAGAGTGGGGCAGTGGGATTAGTTTGGGGATCGATACAGGGCTATGGGGAGAGAGAGCGGGGTAGTGGGATTAGTTTGGGGATCGATACAGGGCTATGGGGAGAGGGAGAGTGGGGCAGTGGGATTAGTTTGGGGATTGATACAGGGCTATGGGGAGAGAGAGCGGGGCAGTGGGATTAGTTTGGGGATTGACATAGGGCTATGGGGAGAGGGAGAGTGGGGCAGTGGGATTAGTTTGGGGATCGATACAGGGCTATGGGGAGAGGGAGAGTGGGGCAGTGGGATTAGTTTGGGGATCGATACAGGGCTATGGGGAGAGAGTGGGGCAGTGGGATTAGTTTGGGGATCGATACAGGGCTATGGGGAGAGGGAGCGTGGGGCAGTGGGATTAGTTTGGGGATCGATACAGGGCTATGGGGAGAGAGAGTGGGGTAGGGGGGATTAGTTTGGATACTGATACAGGGCTATGGGGAGAGAGAGTGGGGCAGTGGGATTAGTTTGGGGATTGATACAGGGCTATGGGGAGAGAGAGTGGGGCAGTGGGATTAGTTTGGGGATCGATACAGGGCTATGGGGAGAGAGAGCGGGGCAGTGGGATTAGTTTGGGGATCGATACAGGGCTATGGGGAGAGGGAGAGTGGGGCAGTGGGATTAGTTTGGGGATTGATACAGGGCTATGGGGAGAGAGAGCGGGGCAGTGGGATTAGTTTGGGGATTGACATAGGGCTATGGGGAGAGGGAGAGTGGGGCAGTGGGATTAGTTTGGGGATCGATACAGGGCTATGGGGAGAGAGTGGGGCAGTGGGATTAGTTTGGGGATCGATACAGGGCTATGGGGAGAGGGAGAGTGGGGCAGTGGGATTAGTTTGGGGATCGATACAGGGCTATGGGGAGAGAGAGTGGGGCAGGGGGGATTAGTTTGGATATTGATACAGGGCTGTGGGGAGAGAGAGTGGGGCAGTGGGATTAGTTTGGATATTGATACAGGGCTATGGGGAGAGGGAGAGTTGGGGCAGTGGGATTAGTTTGGGGATCGATACAGGGATATGGGGAGAAAGAGCGGGGGCAGTGGGATTAGTTTGGGGATCGATACAGGGCTATGGGGGAGAGAGAGTGGGACAGTGGGATTAGTTTGGGGATCGATACAGGGCTATGGGGAGAGAGAGTGGGACAGTGGGATTAGTTTGGGGATCGATACAGGGCTATGGGGAGAGAGAGTGGGACAGTGGGATTAGTTTGGGGATTGATACGGGGCTATTGGGAGAGAGAGTGGGGCAGTGGGATTAGTTTGGGGATTGATAGGGGGCTATGGGGAGGGAGAGTGGGGCAGTGGGATTAGTTTGGTGATCGATACAGGGCTATGGGGGAGAGAGAGTGGGGCAGTGGGATTAGTTTGGGGATCGATACAGGGCTATGGGGAGAGAGAGTGGGGCAGTGGGATTAGTTTGGGGATTGATACAGGGCTATGGGGGACAGAGAGTGGGGCAGTGGGATTAGTTTGGGGATTGATAAAGGGCTATGGGGAGAGAGAGTGGGGCAGTGGGATTAGTTTGGGGATCGATACAGGGATATGGGGAGAGAGAGCGGGGCAGTGGGATTAGTTTGGGGATCGACACAGGGCTATGGGGAGAGAGAGCGGGGCAGTGGGATTAGTTTGGGGATCGACACAGGGCTATGGGGAGAGAGAGTGGGGCAGTGGGATTAGTTTGGCGATTGATACAGGGCTGTGGGGAGAGAGAGTGGGGCAGTGGGATTAGTTTGGGGATTTATACAGGGCTATGGGGAGAGAGAGCGGGGCAATGGGATTAGTTTGGGGATCAATACAGGGCTATGGGGAGAGAGAGTGGGGCAGTGGGATTAGTTTGGGGATTGATACAGGGCTATGGGGAGAGAGAGTGGGGCAGTGGCATTAGTTTGGGGATAGATACAGGGTTATGGGGAGAGAGAGTGGGGCAGTGGGATTAGTTTGGGGATCGATACAGGGCTATGGGGGGAGAGAGTGGGGCAGTGGGATTAGTTTGGGGATCGGTACAGGGCTATGGGGAGAGACAGTGGGGCAGTGGGATTAGTTTGGGAATCGATACAGGGCTATGGGGAGAGAGAGCGGGGCAGTGGGATTAGTTTGGGGATCGATACAGGGCTATGGGGAGAGGGAGAGTGGGGCAGTGGGATTAGTTTGGGGATTGATACAGGGCTATGGGGAGAGAGAGCGGGGCAGTCGGATTAGTTTGGGGATTGACATAGGGATATGGGGAGAGGGAGAGTGGGGCAGTGGGATTAGTTTGGGGATTGATACAGGGCTATGGGGAGAGGGAGAGTGGGGCAGTGGGATTAGTTTGGGGATCGATACAGGGCTATGGGGAGAGGGAGAGTGGGGCAGTGGGATTAGTTTGGGGATCGATACAGGGCTATGGGGAGAGAGTGGGGCAGTGGGATTAGTTTGGGGATCGATACAGGGCTATGGGGAGAGGGAGAGTGGGGCAGTGGGATTAGTTTGGGGATCGATACAGGGCTATGGGGAGAGAGAGTGGGGCAGTGGGATTAGTTTGGGGATTGATACAGGGCTATGGGGAGAGAGAGTGGGGCAGTGGGATTAGTTTGGGGATCGATACAGGACTATGGGGAGAGAGAGTGGGGCAGGGGGGATTAGTTTGGATATTGATACAGGGCTATGGGGAAAGAGAGTGGGACAGTGGGATTAGTTTGGTGATTGATACAGGGCTATGGGGAGAGAGAGTGGGGCAGTGGGATTAGTTTGGGGAATGATACACGGCTATGGGGAGAGGGAGAGTGGGGCAGTGGGATTAGTTTGGTGATTGATACAGGGCTATGGGGAGAGAGAGTGGGGCAGTGGGATTAGTTTGAGGATTTATACCGGGCTATGGGGAGAGAGAGCGGGGCAATGGGATTAGTTTGGGGATCGATACAGGGCTATGGGGAGAGAGAGTGGGGCAGTGGGATTAGTTTGGGGATCGATACAGGGCTATGGGGAGAGAGAGTGGGGCAGTGGGATTAGTTTGGGGATAGATACAGGGCTATGGGGAGAGAGAGTGGGGCAGTGGGATTAGTTTGGGGATCGATACAGGGCTATGGGGAGAGAGAGCGGGGAAGTGGGATTAGTTTGGGGATTGATACTGGGGTATGAGGAGAGAGAGTGGGGCAGTGGGATTAGTTTGGGGATCGGTACAGGGCTATGGGGAGAGAGAGTGGGGCAGTGGGATTAGTTTGGGGATCGATACAGGGCTATGGGGAGAGAGAGCGGGGCAGTGGGATTAGTTTGGGGATCGATACAGGGCTATGGGGAGAGGGAGAGTGGGGCAGTGGGATTAGTTTGGGGATTGATACAGGGCTATGGGGAGAGAGAGCGGGGCAGTGGGATTAGTTTGGGGATTGACATAGGGCTATGGGGAGAGGGAGAGTGGGGCAGTGGGATTAGTTTGGGGATCGATACAGGGCTATGGGGAGAGGGAGAGTGGGGCAGTGGGATTAGTTTGGGGATCGATACAGGGCTATGGGGAGAGAGTGGGGCAGTGGGATTAGTTTGGGGATCGATACAGGGCTATGGGGAGAGGGATAGTGGGGCAGTGGGATTAGTTTGGGGATCGATACAGGGCTATGGGGAGAGAGAGTGGGGCAGGGGGGATTAGTTTGGATATTGATACAGGGCTATGGGGAGAGAGAGTGGGGCAGTGGGATTAGTTTGGGGATTGATACAGGGCTATGGGGAAAGAGAGTGGGACAGTGGGATTAGTTTGGGGATTGATACAGGGGTATGGGGAGAGAGAGTGGGGCAGTGGGATTAGTTTGGGGAATGATACAGGGCTATGGGGAGAGAGAGTGGGGCAGTGGGATTAGTTTGGGGATTGATACAGGGCTATGGGGAGAGAGAGTGGGGCAGTGGGATTAGTTTGGGGATCGATACAGGGCTATGGGGAGAGAGAGTGGGGCAGTGGGATTAGTTTGGGGATCGATACAGGGCTATGGGGGGAGAGAGTGGGGCAGTGGGATTAGTTTGGGGATCGATACAGGGCTATGGGGGGAGAGAGTGGGGCAGTGGGATTAGTTTGGGGATTGATACAGGGCTATGGGGAGAGAGAGTGGGGCAGTGGGATTAGTTTGGGGATCGATACAGGGCTATGGGGAGAGAGTGGGGCAGTGAGATTAGTTTGGGGATCGATACAAGGCTATGGGGAGAGAGAGCGGGGCAGTGGGATTAGTTTGGGGATCGGTACAGGGCTATGGGGAGAGAGAGCGGGGCAGTGGGATTAGTTTGGGGATCGGTACAGGGCTATGGGGAGAGAGAGTGGGGCAGTGGGATTAGTTTGGGGATCGATACAGCGCTCTGGGGAGAGAGAGTGGGGCAGTGGGATTAGTTTGGGGATTGACATAGGGCTATGGGGAGAGGGAGAGTGGGGCAGTGGGATTAGTTTGGGGATTGACATAGGGCTATGGGGAGAGGGAGAGTGGGGCAGTGGGATTAGTTTGGGGATCGATACAGGGCTATGGGGAGAGAGTGGGGCAGTGGGATTAGTTTGGGGATCGATACAGGGCTATGGGGAGAGGGAGCGTGGGGCAGTGGGATTAGTTTGGGGATCGATACAGGGCTATGGGGAGAGAGAGTGGGGTAGGGGGGATTAGTTTGGATACTGATATAGGGCTATGGGGAGAGAGAGTGGGGCAGTGGGATTAGTTTGGGGATTGATACAGGGCTATGGGGAGAGAGAGTGGGGCAGTGGGATTAGTTTGGGGATCGATACAGGGCTATGGGGAGAGAGAGCGGGGCAGTGGGATTAGTTTGGGGATCGATACAGGGCTATGGGGAGAGGGAGAGTGGGGCAGTGGGATTAGTTTGGGGATTGATACAGGGCTATGGGGAGAGAGAGCGGGGCAGTGGGATTAGTTTGGGGATTGACATAGGGCTATGGGGAGAGGGAGAGTGGGGCAGTGGGATTAGTTTGGGGATCGATACAGGGCTATGGGGAGAGAGTGGGGCAGTGGGATTAGTTTGGGGATCGATACAGGGCTATGGGGAGAGGGAGAGTGGGGCAGTGGGATTAGTTTGGGGATCGATACAGGGCTATGGGGAAAGAGAGTGGGACAGTGGGATTAGTTTGGGGATCGATACAGGGATATGGGGAGAGAGAGTGGGGCAGGGGGGATTAGTTTGGATATTGATACAGGGCTATGGGGAGAGAGAGTGGGGCAATGGGATTAGTTTGGGGATTGATACAGGGCTATGGGGAAAGAGAGTGGGACAGTGGGATTAGATTGGGGATTGATACAGGGCTATGGGGAGAGAGAGTGGGGCAGTGGGATTAGTTTGGGGAATGATACAGGGCTATGGGGAGAGAGAGTGGGGCAGTGGGATTAGTTTGGGGATCGATACAGGGCTATGGGGAGAGAGAGTGGGGCAGTGGGATTAGATTGGGGATTGATACAGGGCTATGGGGAGAGAGAGTGGGGCAGTGGGATTAGTTTGGGGATCGATACAGGGCTATGGAGAGAGAGAGAGGGGCAGTGGGATTAGTTTGGGGGTTGACACAGGGCTATGGGGAGAGAGAGCGGGGCAGTGGGATTAGTTTGGGGGTTGACACAGGGCTATGGGGAGAGAGTGGGGCAGTGGGATTAGTTTGGGGATTGATACAGGGTTATGGGGGGAGAGAGTGGGGCAGTGGGATTAGTTTGGGGATTTATACAGGGCTATGGGGAGAGAGAGCGGGGCAATGGGATTAGTTTGGGGATCGATACAGGGCTATGGGGAGAGAGAGTGGGGCAGTGGGATTAGTTTGGGGATCGATACAGGGCTATGGGGAGAGAGAGTGGGGCAGTGGGATTAGTTTGGGGATTGATACAGGGCTATGGGGAGAGAGAGTGGGGCAGTGGGATTAGTTTGGGGATAGATACAGGGCTATGGGGAGAGAGAGTGGGGCAGTGGGATTAGTTTGGGGATCGATACAGGGCTATGGGGAGAGAGAGCGGGGCAGTGGGATTAGTTTGGGGATTGATACTGGGGTATGTGGAGAGAGAGTGGGGCAGTGGGATTAGTTTGGGGATCGGTACAGGGCTATGGGGAGAGAGAGTGGGGCAGTGGGATTAGTTTGGGGATCGATACAGGGCTATGGGGAGAGAGAGCGGGGCAGTGGGATTAGTTTGGGGATCGATACAGGGCTATGGGGAGAGGGAGAGTTGGGCAGTGGGATTAGTTTGGGGATTGATACAGGGCTATGGGGAGAGAGAGCGGGGCAGTGGGATTAGTTTGGGGATTGACATAGGGCTATGGGGAGAGGGAGAGTGGGGCAGTGGGATTAGTTTGGGGATCGATACAGGGCTATGGGGAGAGGGAGAGTGGGGCAGTGGGATTAGTTTGGGGATCGATACAGGGCTATGGGGAGAGAGTGGGGCAGTGGGATTAGTTTGGGGATCGATACAGGGCTATGGGGAGAGGGAGAGTGGGGCAGTGGGATTAGTTTGGGGATCGATACAGGGCTATGGGGAGAGAGAGTGGTGCAGGGGGGATTAGTTTGGATATTGATACAGGGCTATGGGGAGAGAGAGTGGGGCAGTGGGATTAGTTTGGGGATTGATACAGGGCTATGGGGAAAGAGAGTGGGACAGTGGGATTAGTTTGGGGATTGATACAGGGGTATGGGGAGAGAGAGTGGGGCAGTGGGATTAGTTTGGGGAATGATACAGGGCTATGGGGAGAGAGAGTGGGGCAGTGGGATTAGTTTGGGGATTGATACAGGGCTATGGGGAGAGAGAGTGGGGCAGTGGGATTAGTTTGGGGATCGATACAGGGCTATGGGGAGAGAGAGTGGGGCAGTGGGATTAGTTTGGGGATCGATACAGGGCTATGGGGGGAGAGAGTGGGGCAGTGGGATTAGTTTGGGGATCGATACAGGGCTATGGGGGGAGAGAGTGGGGCAGTGGGATTAGTTTGGGGATCGATACAGGGCTATGGGGAGAGAGAGTGGGGCAGTGGGATTAGTTTGGGGATCGATACAGGGCTATGGGGAGAGAGTGGGGCAGTGAGATTAGTTTGGGGATCGATACAAGGCTATGGGGAGAGAGAGCGGGGCAGTGGGATTAGTTTGGGGATCGGTACAGGGCTATGGGGAGAGAGAGCGGGGCAGTGGGATTAGTTTGGGGATTGGTACAGGGCTATGGGGAGAGAGAGTGGGGCAGTGGGATTAGTTTGGGGATCGATACAGCGCTATGGGGAGAGAGAGTGGGGCAGTGGGATTAGTTTGGGGATTGATACAGGGCTATGGGGAGAGGGTGAGTGGGGCAGTGGGATTAGTTTGGGGATCGATACAGGGCTATGGGGAGAGAGCGCGGGGCAGTGGGATTAGTTTGGGGATTGATACAGGGCTGTGGGGAGAGAGAGCGGGGCAGTGGGATTAGTTTGGGGATTGATACAGGGTTGTGGGGAGAGAGAGTGGGGCAGTGGGATTAGTTTGGGGATCGATACAGGGCTATGGGGGAGAGTGAGTGGGGCAGTGGGATTAGTTTGGGGATTGATTCAGGGCTATGGGGGAGAGTGAGTGGGGCAGTGGGATTAGTTTGGGAATTGATAAAGGGCTATGGGGAGAGAGAGTGGGGCAGTGGGATTAGTTTGGGGATCGGTACAGGGCTATGGGGAGAGAGAGTGGGACAGTGGGATTAGTTTGGGGATTGATACAGGGCTATGGGGGAGAGAGAGTGGGACAGTGGGATTAGTTTGGGGATTGATATAGGACTATGGGGAGAGAGAGTGGGGCAGTGGGATTAGTTTGGGGATTGATACGGGGCTATGGGGAGAGAGCGGGGCAGTGGGATTAGTTTGGGGATTGATACAGGGCTATGGGGGAGAGAGAGTGGGGCAGTGGGATTAGTTTGGGGATTGATAAAGGGCTAATTGGGAGAGAGAGTGGGGCAGTGGGATTAGTTTGGGGATTGATACAGGGCTATGGGGGAGAGAGAGTGGGACAGTGGGATTAGTTTGGGGATTGATATAGGACTATGGGGAGAGAGAGTGGGGCAGTGGGATTAGTTTGGGGATTGATACGGGGCTATGGGGAGAGAGAGCGGGGCAGTGGGATTAGTTTGGGGATCGACACAGGGCTATGGGGAGAGAGAGCGGGGCAGTGGGATTAGTTTGGGGATCGACACAGGGCTATGGGGAGAGAGAGTGGGGCAGTGGGATTAGTTTGGCGATTGATACAGGGCTGTGGGGAGAGAGAGTGGGGCAGTGGGATTAGTTTGGGGATTGATACTGGGGTATGTGGAGAGAGAGTGGGGCAGTGGGATTAGTTTGGGGGTCGGTACAGGGCTATGGGGAGAGAGAGTGGGGCAGTGGGATTAGTTTGGGGATCGATACAGGGCTATGGGGAGAGAGAGCGGGGCAGTGGGATTAGTTTGGGGATCGATACAGGGCTATGGGGAGAGGGAGAGTGGGGCAGTGGGATTAGTTTGGGGATTGATACAGGGCTATGGGGAGAGAGAGCGGGGCAGTGGGATTAGTTTGGGGATTACCATAGGGCTATGGGGAGAGGGAGAGTGGGGCAGTGGGATTAGTTTGGGGATCGATACAGGGCTATGGGGAGAGAGTGGGGCAGTGGGATTAGTTTGGGGATCGATACAGGGCTATTGGGAGAGGGAGCGTGGGGCAGTGGGATTAGTTTGGGGATCGATACAGGGCTATGGGGAGAGAGAGTGGGGTAGGGGGGATTAGTTTGGATACTGATACAGGGCTATGGGGAGAGAGAGTGGGGCAGTGGGATTAGTTTGGGGATTGATACAGGGCTATGGGGAGAGAGAGTGGGGCAGTGGGATTAGTTTGGGGATCGATACAGGGCTATGGGGAGAGAGAGCGGGGCAGTGGGATTAGTTTGGGGATCGATTCAGGGCTATGGGGAGAGGGAGAGTGGGGCAGTGGGATTAGTTTGGGGATTGATACAGGGCTATGGGGAGAGAGAGCGGGGCAGTGGGATTAGTTTGGGGATTGACATAGGGCTATGGGGAGAGGGAGAGTGGGGCAGTGGGATTAGTTTGGGGATCGATACAGGGCTATGGGGAGAGAGTGGGGCAGTGGGATTAGTTTGGGGATCGATACAGGGCTATGGGGAGAGGGAGAGTGGGGCAGTGGGATTAGTTTGGGGATCGATACAGGGCTATGTGGAGAGAGAGTGGGGCAGGGGGGATTAGTTTGGATATTGATACAGGGCTGTGGGGAGAGAGAGTGGGGCAGTGGGATTAGTTTGGGGATTGATACAGGGCTATGGGGAAAGAGAGCGGGGCAGTGGGATTAGTTTGGATATTGATACAGGGCTGTGGGGAGAGAGAGTGGGGCAGTGGGATTAGTTTGGGGATTGACATAGGGCTATGGGGAGAGAGAGCGGGGCAGTGGGATTAGTTTGGTGATCGATACAGGGCTATGGGGAGAGGGAGAGTGGGGCAGTGGGATTAGTTTGGGGATTGATACAGGGCTATGGAGAGAGAGAGAGGGGCAGTGGGATTAGTTTGGGGGTTGACACAGGGCTATGGGGAGAGAGTGGGGCAGTGGGATTAGTTTGGGGATTGATACAGGGCTATGGGGAGAGAGAGTGGGGCAGTGGGATTAGTTTGGGGATTGATACAGTGCTATGGGGAAAGAGAGTGGGACAGTGGGATTAGTTTGGGGAATGATACAGGGCTATGGGGAGAGAGAGTGGGGCAGTGGGATTAGTTTGGGGATCGATACAGGGCTATGGAGAGAGAGAGAGGGGCAGTGGGATTAGTTTGGGGGTTGACACAGGGCTATGGGGAGAGAGTGGGGCAGTGGGATTAGTTTGGGGATTGATACAGGGTTATGGGGGGAGAGAGTGGGGCAGTGGGATTAGTTTGGGGATCGATACAGGGCTATGGGGAGAGAGAGTGGGGCAGTGGGATTAGTTTGGATATTGATACAGGGCTGTGGGGAGAGAGAGTGGGGCAGTGGGATTAGTTTGGATATTGATACAGGGCTATGGGGAGAGGGAGAGTTGGCGCAGTGGGATTAGTTTGGGGATCGATACAGGGATATGGGGAGAAAGAGCGGGGGCAGTGGGATTAGTTTGGGGATCGATACAGGGCTATGGGGGAGAGAGAGTGGGACAGTGGGATTAGTTTGGGGATCGATAGGGGGCTATGGGGGAGAGAGAGTGGGACAGTGGGATTAGTTTGGGGATCGATACAGGGCTATGGGGAGAGAGAGTGGGGCAGTGGGATTAGTTTGGGGATTGATACGGGGCTATTGGGAGAGAGAGTGGGGCAGTGGGATTAGTTTGGGGATTGATAGGGGGCTATGGGGAGGGAGAGTGGGGCAGTGGGATTAGTTTGGTAATCGATACAGGGCTATGGGGGAGAGAGAGTGGGGCAGTGGGATAAGTTTGGGGATCGATACAGGGCTATGGGGAGAGAGAGTGGGGCAGTGGGATTAGTTTGGGGATTGATACAGGGCTATGGGGGAGAGAGAGTGGGGCAGTGGGATTAGTTTGGGGATTGATAAAGGGCTATGGGGAGAGAGAGTGGGGCAGTGGGATTAGTTTGGGGATTGATACAGGGCTATGGGGGAGAGAGAGTGGGACAGTGGGATTAGTTTGGGGATTGATACGGGGCTATGGGGAGGGAGAGTGGGGCAGTGGGATTAGTTTGGGGATCGATAAAGGGCTACGGGGAGAGAGAGTGGGGCAGTGGGATTAGTTTGGGGATTGATACAGGGCTATGGGGGAGAGAGAGTGGGGCAGTGGGATTAGTTTGGGGATCGATACAGGGCTATGGGGAGAGAGAGTGGGGCAGTGGGATCAGTTTGGTGATTGATAGGGGGCTATGGGGAGGGAGAGTGGGGCAGTGGGATTAGTTTGGGGATCGATACAGGGCTATGGGGAGAGAGAGTGGGGCAGTGGGATTAGTTTGGGGATTGATACAGGGCTATGGGGGAGAGAGAGTGGGGCAGTGGGATTAGTTTGGGAATTGATAAAGGGCTATGGGGAGAGAGAGTGGGGCAGTGGGATTAGTTTGGGGATTGATACAGGGCTATGGGGAGAGAGAGAGTGGGACAGTGGGATTAGTTTGGGGATTGATATAGGACTATGGGGAGAGAGAGTGGGGCAGTGGGATTAGTTTGGGGATTGATACAGGGCTATGGGGAGAGAGAGTGGGGCAGTGGGATTAGTTTGGGGATTGATAGGGGGCTATGGGGAGAGAGAGTGGGACAGTGGGATTAGTTTGGGGATTGATAGGGGGCTATGGGGAGAGAGAGTGGGACAGTGGGATTAGTTTCGGGATTGATACGGGGCTATTGGGAGAGAGAGCGGGGCAGTGGGATTAGTTTGGGGATTGATACAGGGCTATGGGGGAGAGAGAGTGGGGCAGTGGGATTAGTTTGGGGATTGATACAGGGCTATGGGGGAGAGAGAGTGGGACAGTGGGATTAGTTTGGGGATTGATACAGGGCTATGGGGAGAGAGAGTGGGGCAGTGGGATTAGTTTGGGGATTGATAAAGGGCTATGGGGAGAGAGAGTGGGGCAGTGGGATTAGTTTGGGGATTGATACAGGGCTATGGGGGAGAGAGAGTGGGACAGTGGGATTAGTTTGGGGATTGATATAGGACTATGGGGAGAGAGAGTGGGGCAGTGGGATTAGTTTGGGGATTGATACAGCGCCAGAGATCTGGGTTCAGTTCCCGCCTCAGGTGACTCTCTGTGTGGAGTTTGCACGTTCTCCCCGTGTCTGCGTGGGTTTCCTCCGGGTGCTCCGGTTTCCTCCCACACTCCAAAGATGTGCAGGTCAGGTGAATTGGCCATACTAAATTGCCCGTAGTGTTAGGTAAGGGGTAGATGTAGGGGTATGGGTGGGTTGCGCTTCGGCAGGTGCGGTGTGGACTTGTTGGGCCGAAGGGCCTGTTTCCACACTGTAAGTAATCTAATCTAATCTAATCTATGGGGAGAGAGAGCGGGGCAGTGGGATTAGTTTGGGGATCGACACAGGGCTATGGGGAGAGAGAGCGGGGCAGTGGGATTAGTTTGGGGATCGACACAGGGCTATGGGGAGAGAGAGTGGGGCAGTGGGATTAGTTTGGCGATTGATACAGGGCTGTGGGGAGAGAGAGTGGGGCAGTGGGATTAGTTTGGGGATCGATACAGGGCTAAGGGGAGAGAGAGCGGGGCAGTGGGATTAGTTTGGGGATCGATACAGGGCTAAGGGGAGAGAGAGTGGGGCAGTGGGATTAGTTTGGTGATTGATAGGCGGCAATGGCGGGAGAGAGTGGGGCAGTGGGATTAGTTTGGGGATCGATACAGGGCTATGGGAGAGAGAGTGGGGCAGTGGGATTAGTTTGGGGATTGATACAGGGCTATGGGGAGTGAGAGCGGGGCAGTGGGATTAGTTTGGGGATTGACATAGGGCTATGGGGAGAGGGAGAGTGGGGCAGTGGGATTAGTTTGGGGATCGATACAGGGCTATGGGGAGAGAGTGGGGCAGTGGGATTAGTTTGGGGATCGATACAGGGCTATGGGGAGAGAGAGTGGGGCAGGGGGGATTAGTTTGGATATTGATACAGGGCTATGGGGAGAGAGAGTGGGGCAGTGGGATTAGTTTGGGGATCGATACAGGGCTATGGGGAAAGAGAGTGGGGCAGTGGGATTTGTTTGGGGATCGATACAGGGCTATGGGGAGAGAGAGTGGGACAGTGGGATTAGTTTGGGGATTGATACAGGGCTATGGGGAGAGAGAGTGGGGCAATGGGATTAGTTTGGGGAATGATACAGGGCTATGGGGAGAGAGAGTGGGGCAGTGGGATTAGTTTGGGGATCGATACAGGGCCTTGGAGAGAGAGAGAGGGGCAGTGGGATTAGTTTGGGGGTTGACACAGGGCTATGGGGAGAGAGTGGGGCAGTGGGATTAGTTTGGGGATTGATACAGGGTTATGGGGGGAGAGAGTGGGGCAGTGGGATTAGTTTGGGGATCGATACAGGGCTATGGTGAGAGAGAGTGGGGCAGTGGGATTAGTTTGGATATTGATACAGGGCTGTGGGGAGAGAGAGTGGGGCAGTGGGATTAGTTTGGATATTGATACAGGGCTATGGGGAGAGAGAGTGGGGCAGTGGGATTAGTTTGGGGATCGATACAGGGATATGGGGAGAAAGAGCGGGGGCAGTGGGATCAGTTTGGGGATCGATACAGGGCTATGGGGGAGAGAGAGTGGGACAGTGGGATTAGTTTGGGGATCGATACAGGGCTATGGGGAGAGAGAGTGGGACAGTGGGATTAGTTTGGGGATCGATACAGGGCTATGGGGAGAGAGAGTGGGACAGTGGGATTAGTTTGGGGATTGATACGGGGCTATTGGGAGAGAGAGTGGGGCAGTGGGATTAGTTTGGGGATTGATACAGGGCTATGGGGAGAGAGAGTGGGGCAGTGGGATTAGTTTGGGGATTGATACGGGGCTATGGGGAGAGAGAGCGGGGCAGTGGGATTAGTTTGGGGATCGACACAGGGCTATGGGGAGAGAGAGTGGGGCAGTGGGATTAGTTTGGCGATTGATACAGGGCTGTGGGGAGAGAGAGTGGGGAAGTGGGATTAGTTTGGGGATCGATACAGGGCTAAGGGGAGAGAGAGCGGGGCAGTGGGATTAGTTTGGGGATCGATACAGGGCTAAGGGGAGAGAGAGTGGGGCAGTGGGATTAGTTTGGGGATCGACACAGGGCTATGGGGAGAGAGAGTGGGGCAGTGGGATTAGTTTGGTGATTGATAGGCGGCAATGGCGGGAGAGAGTGGGGCAGTGGGATTAGTTTGGGGATCGATACAGGGCTATGGGAGAGAGAGTGGGGCAGTGGGATTAGTTTGAGGTTCGATACAGGGCTATGGGGAGAGAGAGTGGGGCAGTGGGATTAGTTTGGGGATCGATACAGGGGTATGGGGAGAGAGAGTGGGGCAGTGGGAGCAGTTTGGGGATCGACACAGGGCTATGGGGAGAGAGAGTGGGGCAGTGGGATTAGTTTGGGGATCGATACAGGGCTATGGGGAGAGAGAGTGGGGCAGTGGGATTAGTTTGGGGATTGATACAGGGCTATGGGGAGAGAGAGCGGGGCAGTGGGATTAGTTTGGGGATCGACACAGGGCTGTGGGGAGAGAGAGTGGGGCAGTGGGATTAGTTTGGGGATGGATACAGGGCTATGGGGAGAGAGAGCGGGGCAGTGGGATTAGTTTGGGGATTGACACAGGGCTATGGGGAGAGAGAGTGGGGCAGTGGGATTAGTTTGGGGATTGATACAGGGCTATGGGGAGAGGGAGAGTGGGGCAGTGGGATTAGTTTGGGGATCGATACAGGGCTATGGGGAGAGGGAGAGTGGGGCAGTGGGATTAGTTTGGGGATCGATACAGGGCTATGGGGAGAGAGTGGGGCAGTGGGATTAGTTTGGGGATCGATACAGGGCTATGGGGAGAGGGAGAGTGGGGCAGTGGGATTAGTTTGGGGATCGATACAGGGCTATGGGGAGAGAGAGTGGGGCAGGGGGGATTAGTTTGGGGATTGATACAGGGCTATGGGGAAAGAGAGTGGAACAGTGGGATTAGTTTGGGGATTGATACTGGGCTATGGGGAGAGAAAGTGGGGCAGTGGGATTAGTTTGGGGATCGGTACAGGGCTATGGGGAGAGAGAGTGGGGCAGTGGGATTAGTTTGGGGATCGATACAGGGCTATGGGGAGAGAGAGTGGGGCAGTGGGATTAGTTTGGGGATTGATACAGGGCTATGGGGAGAGAGAGTGGGGCAGTGGGATTAGTTTGGGGATTGATACAGGGCTATGGGGAGAGGGAGAGTGGGGCAGTGGGATTAATTTGGGGATCGATACAGGGCTATGGGGAGAGAGTGGGGCAGTGGGATTAGTTTGGGGATCGATACAGGGCTATGGGGAGAGAGAGAGTGGGACAGTGGGATTAGTTTGGGGATCGATACAGGGCTATGGGGAGAGAGAGCGGGGCAGTGGGATTAGTTTGGGGATCGATACAGGGCTATGGGGGAGAGAGAGTGGGACAGTGGGATTAGTTTGGGGATCGATACAGGGCTATGGGGAGAGAGAGTGGGGCAGTGGGATTAGTTTGGGGATTGATACAGGGCTATGGGGAGAGAGCGGGGCAGTGGGATTAGTTTGGGGATCGATACACGGCTATGGGGAGAGAGAGTGGGACAGTGGGATTAGTTTGGGGATCGATACAGGGCTATGGGGAGAGAGAGTGGGACAGTGGGATTAGTTTGGGGATTGATACGGGGCTATGGGGAGAGAGAGTGGGGCAGTGGGATTAGTTTGGGGATTGATATAGGACTATGGGGAGAGAGAGTGGGGCAGTGGGATTAGTTTGGGGATTGATACGGGGTTATGGGGAGAGAGAGTGGGACAGTGGGATTAGTTTGGGGATCGATACAGGGCTATGGGGAGAGAGAGTGGGACAGTGGGATTAGTTTGGGGATCGATACAGGGCTATGGGGAGAGAGAGTGGGACAGTGGGATTAGTTTGGGGATTGATACGGGGCTATGGGGAGAGAGAGTGGGGCAGTGGGATTAGTTTGGTGATTGATAGGGGGCTATGGGGAGGGAGAGTGGGGCAGTGGGATCAGTTTGGGGATCGATACAGGGCTATGGGGAGAGAGAGTGGGGCAGTGGGATTAGTTTGGTGATTGATAGGGGGCTATGGGGAGGGAGAGTGGGGCAGTGGGATTAGTTTGGGGATTGATACAGGGCTATGGGGGAGAGAGAGTGGGGCAGTGGGATTAATTTGGGGATTGATAAAGGGCTATGGGGAGAGAGAGTGGGGCATTGGGTTAGTTTGGGGATTGGTACAGGGCTATGGGGAGAGAGAGTGGGGCAGTGTGATTAGTTTGGGGATCGATACAGGGCTATGTGGAGAGAGAGTGGGGCAGTGGGATTAGTTTGGGGATTGATAGGGGGCAATGGGGGGAGAGAGTGGGGCAGTGGGATTAGTTTGGGGATTGATACAGGGCTATGGGGAGAGAGAGTGGGGCAGTGGGATTAGTTTGGGGATTGATACATGGCTATGGGGAGAGAGAGTGGGGCAGTGTGATTAGTTTGGGGATCGATACAGGGCTATGGGGAGAGAGAGTGGGGCAGTGGGATTAGTTTGGGGATTGATAGGGGGCAATGGGGGGAGAGAGTGGGGCAGTGGGATTAGTTTGGGGATTGATACAGGGCTATGGGGAGAGAGAGTGGGGCAGTGGGATTAGTTTGGGGATTGATACAGGGCTATGAGGAGAGAGAGTGGGGCAGTGGGATTAGTTTGGGGATCGGTACAGGGCTATGGGGAGAGAGAGTGGGGCAGTGGGATTAGTTTGGGGATTGATACAGGGCTATGAGGAGAGAGAGTGTGGCAGTGGGATTAGTTTGGGGATCGGTACAGGGCTATGGGGAGAGAGAGTGGGGCAGTGGGATTAGTTTGGGGATTGATAGGGGGCAATGGGGGGAGAGAGTGGGGCAGTGTGATTAGTTTGGGGATCGATACAGGGCTATGGGGAGAGAGAGTGGGGCAGTGGGATTAGTTTGGGGATTGATACAGGGCTATGGGGAGAGAGAGTGGGGCAGTGGGATTAGTTTGGGGATTGATACAGGGCTATGGGGAGAGAGAGTGGGGCAGTGGGATTAGTTTGGGGATCGGTACAGGGCTATGGGGAGAGAGAGTGGGGCAGTGGGATTTGTTTGGGGATCGATACAGGGCTATGGGGAGAGAGCGCGGGGCAGTGGGATTTGTTTGGGGATTGATACAGGGCTGTGGGGAGAGAGCGCGGGGCAGTGGGATTAGTTTGGGGATTGATACAGGGCTGTGGGGAGAGAGAGCGGGGCAGTGGGATTAGTTTGGGGATCGATACAGGGCTAAGGGGAGAGAGAGTGGGGCAGTGGGATTAGTTTGGGGATCGACACAGGGTATGGGGAGAGAGAGTGGGGCAGTGGGATTAGTTTGGTGATTGATAGGCGGCAATGGCGGGAGAGCGTGGGGCAGTGGGATTAGTTTGGGGATCGATACAGGGCTACGGGAGAGAGAGTGGGGCAGTGGGATTAGTTTGGGGATTGATACAGGGCTATGGGGAGAGAGAGTGGGGCAGTGGGATTAGTTTGGGGATCGATACAGGGGTATGGGGAGAGAGAGTGGGGCAGTGGGAGCAGTTTGGGGATCGACACAGGGCTATGGGGAGAGAGAGTGGGGCAGTGGGATTAGTTTGGAGATCGATACAGGGCTATGGGGAGAGAGAGTGGGGCAGTGGGATTAGTTTGGGGATTGATACAGGGCTATGGGGAGAGGGAGCGGGGCAGTGGGATTAGTTTGGGGATCGATACAGGGCTATGGGGAGAGAGAGTGGGACAGTGGGATTAGTTTGGGGATTGATACGGGGCTATTGGGAGAGAGAGTGGGGCAGTGGGATTAGTTTGGGGATTGATACAGGGCTATGGGGAGAGAGAGTGGGGCAGTGGGATTAGTTTGGGGATTGATACGGGGCTATGGGGAGAGAGAGCGGGGCAGTGGGATTAGTTTGGGGATCGACACAGGGCTATGGGGAGAGAGAGTGGGGCAGTGGGATTAGTTTGGCGATTGATACAGGGCTGTGGGGAGAGAGAGTGGGGCAGTGGGATTAGTTTGGGGATCGATACAGGGCTAAGGGGAGAGAGAGCGGGGCAGTGGGATTAGTTTGGGGATCGATACAGGGCTAAGGGGAGAGAGAGTGGGGCAGTGGGATTAGTTTGGGGATCGACACAGGGCTATGGGGAGAGAGAGTGGGGCAGTGGGATTAGTTTGGTGATTGATAGGCGGCAATGGCGGGAGAGAGTGGGGCAGTGGGATTAGTTTGGGGATCGATACAGGGCTATGGGAGAGAGAGTGGGGCAGTGGGATTAGTTTGAGGTTCGATACAGGGCTATGGGGAGAGAGAGTGGGGCAGTGGGATTAGTTTGGGGATCGATACAGGGGTATGGGGAGAGAGAGTGGGGCAGTGGGAGCAGTTTGGGGATCGACACAGGGCTATGGGGAGAGAGAGTGGGGCAGTGGGATTAGTTTGGGGATCGATACAGGGCTATGGGGAGAGAGAGTGGGGCAGTGGGATTAGTTTGGGGATTGATACAGGGCTATGGGGAGAGAGAGCGGGGCAGTGGGATTAGTTTGGGGATCGACACAGGGCTGTGGGGAGAGAGAGTGGGGCAGTGGGATTAGTTTGGGGATGGATACAGGGCTATGGGGAGAGAGAGCGGGGCAGTGGGATTAGTTTGGGGATTGACACAGGGCTATGGGGAGAGAGAGTGGGGCAGTGGGATTAGTTTGGGGATTGATACAGGGCTATGGGGAGAGGGAGAGTGGGGCAGTGGGATTAGTTTGGGGATCGATACAGGGCTATGGGGAGAGGGAGAGTGGGGCAGTGGGATTAGTTTGGGGATCGATACAGGGCTATGGGGAGAGAGTGGGGCAGTGGGATTAGTTTGGGGATCGATACAGGGCTATGGGGAGAGGGAGAGTGGGGCAGTGGGATTAGTTTGGGGATCGATACAGGGCTATGGGGAGAGAGAGTGGGGCAGGGGGGATTAGTTTGGGGATTGATACAGGGCTATGGGGAAAGAGAGTGGAACAGTGGGATTAGTTTGGGGATTGATACTGGGCTATGGGGAGAGAAAGTGGGGCAGTGGGATTAGTTTGGGGATCGGTACAGGGCTATGGGGAGAGAGAGTGGGGCAGTGGGATTAGTTTGGGGATCGATACAGGGCTATGGGGAGAGAGAGTGGGGCAGTGGGATTAGTTTGGGGATTGATACAGGGCTATGGGGAGAGAGAGTGGGGCAGTGGGATTAGTTTGGGGATTGATACAGGGCTATGGGGAGAGGGAGAGTGGGGCAGTGGGATTAATTTGGGGATCGATACAGGGCTATGGGGAGAGAGTGGGGCAGTGGGATTAGTTTGGGGATCGATACAGGGCTATGGGGAGAGAGAGAGTGGGACAGTGGGATTAGTTTGGGGATCGATACAGGGCTATGGGGAGAGAGAGCGGGGCAGTGGGATTAGTTTGGGGATCGATACAGGGCTATGGGGGAGAGAGAGTGGGACAGTGGGATTAGTTTGGGGATCGATACAGGGCTATGGGGAGAGAGAGTGGGGCAGTGGGATTAGTTTGGGGATTGATACAGGGCTATGGGGAGAGAGCGGGGCAGTGGGATTAGTTTGGGGATCGATACACGGCTATGGGGAGAGAGAGTGGGACAGTGGGATTAGTTTGGGGATCGATACAGGGCTATGGGGAGAGAGAGTGGGACAGTGGGATTAGTTTGGGGATTGATACGGGGCTATGGGGAGAGAGAGTGGGGCAGTGGGATTAGTTTGGGGATTGATATAGGACTATGGGGAGAGAGAGTGGGGCAGTGGGATTAGTTTGGGGATTGATACGGGGTTATGGGGAGAGAGAGTGGGACAGTGGGATTAGTTTGGGGATCGATACAGGGCTATGGGGAGAGAGAGTGGGACAGTGGGATTAGTTTGGGGATCGATACAGGGCTATGGGGAGAGAGAGTGGGACAGTGGGATTAGTTTGGGGATTGATACGGGGCTATGGGGAGAGAGAGTGGGGCAGTGGGATTAGTTTGGTGATTGATAGGGGGCTATGGGGAGGGAGAGTGGGGCAGTGGGATCAGTTTGGGGATCGATACAGGGCTATGGGGAGAGAGAGTGGGGCAGTGGGATTAGTTTGGTGATTGATAGGGGGCTATGGGGAGGGAGAGTGGGGCAGTGGGATTAGTTTGGGGATTGATACAGGGCTATGGGGGAGAGAGAGTGGGGCAGTGGGATTAATTTGGGGATTGATAAAGGGCTATGGGGAGAGAGAGTGGGGCATTGGGTTAGTTTGGGGATTGGTACAGGGCTATGGGGAGAGAGAGTGGGGCAGTGTGATTAGTTTGGGGATCGATACAGGGCTATGGGGAGAGAGAGTGGGGCAGTGGGATTAGTTTGGGGATTGATAGGGGGCAATGGGGGGAGAGAGTGGGGCAGTGGGATTAGTTTGGGGATTGATACAGGGCTATGGGGAGAGAGAGTGGGGCAGTGGGATTAGTTTGGGGATTGATACATGGCTATGGGGAGAGAGAGTGGGGCAGTGTGATTAGTTTGGGGATCGATACAGGGCTATGGGGAGAGAGAGTGGGGCAGTGGGATTAGTTTGGGGATTGATAGGGGGCAATGGGGGGAGAGAGTGGGGCAGTGGGATTAGTTTGGGGATTGATACAGGGCTATGGGGAGAGAGAGTGGGGCAGTGGGATTAGTTTGGGGATTGATACAGGGCTATGAGGAGAGAGAGTGGGGCAGTGGGATTAGTTTGGGGATCGGTACAGGGCTATGGGGAGAGAGAGTGGGGCAGTGGGATTAGTTTGGGGATTGATACAGGGCTATGAGGAGAGAGAGTGTGGCAGTGGGATTAGTTTGGGGATCGGTACAGGGCTATGGGGAGAGAGAGTGGGGCAGTGGGATTAGTTTGGGGATTGATAGGGGGCAATGGGGGGAGAGAGTGGGGCAGTGTGATTAGTTTGGGGATCGATACAGGGCTATGGGGAGAGAGAGTGGGGCAGTGGGATTAGTTTGGGGATTGATACAGGGCTATGGGGAGAGAGAGTGGGGCAGTGGGATTAGTTTGGGGATTGATACAGGGCTATGGGGAGAGAGAGTGGGGCAGTGGGATTAGTTTGGGGATCGGTACAGGGCTATGGGGAGAGAGAGTGGGGCAGTGGGATTTGTTTGGGGATCGATACAGGGCTATGGGGAGAGAGCGCGGGGCAGTGGGATTTGTTTGGGGATTGATACAGGGCTGTGGGGAGAGAGCGCGGGGCAGTGGGATTAGTTTGGGGATTGATACAGGGCTGTGGGGAGAGAGAGCGGGGCAGTGGGATTAGTTTGGGGATCGATACAGGGCTAAGGGGAGAGAGAGTGGGGCAGTGGGATTAGTTTGGGGATCGACACAGGGTATGGGGAGAGAGAGTGGGGCAGTGGGATTAGTTTGGTGATTGATAGGCGGCAATGGCGGGAGAGCGTGGGGCAGTGGGATTAGTTTGGGGATCGATACAGGGCTACGGGAGAGAGAGTGGGGCAGTGGGATTAGTTTGGGGATTGATACAGGGCTATGGGGAGAGAGAGTGGGGCAGTGGGATTAGTTTGGGGATCGATACAGGGGTATGGGGAGAGAGAGTGGGGCAGTGGGAGCAGTTTGGGGATCGACACAGGGCTATGGGGAGAGAGAGCGGGGCAGTGGGATTAGTTTGGAGATCGATACAGGGCTATGGGGAGAGAGAGTGGGGCAGTGGGATTAGTTTGGGGATTGATACAGGGCTATGGGGAGAGGGAGCGGGGCAGTGGGATTAGTTTGGGGATCGACACAGGGCTGTGGGGAGAGAGAGTGGGGCAGTGGGATTAGTTTGGGGATGGATACAGGGGTATGAGGAGAGAGAGCGGGGCAGTGGGATTAGTTTGGGGATTGATAGGGGGCTATGGGGAGGGAGAGTGGGGCAGTGGGATTAGTTTGGGGATTGATACAGGGCTATGGGGAGAGAGAGCGGGGCAGTGGGATTAGTTTGGGGATCGACACAGGGCTGTGGGGAGAGAGAGTGGGGCAGTGGGATTAGTTTGGGGATGGATACAGGGCTATGGGGAGAGAGAGTGGGGCAGTGGGATTAGTTTGGGGATTGATAGGGGGCTATGGGGAGGGAGAGTGGGGCAGTGGGATTAGTTTGGGGATCGACACAGGGCTATGGGGAGAAAGAGTGGGGCAGTGGGATTAGTTTGGGGATCGATACAGGGCTTTGGGTAGAGAGAGTGGGGCAGTGGGATTAGTTTGGGGATCGGTACAGGGCGATGGGGAGAGAGAGTGGGGCAGTGGGATTAGTTTGGGGATCGATACAGGGATATGGGGAGAAAGAGCGGGGGCAGTGGGATTAGTTTGGGGATCGATACAGGGCTATGGGGAGAGAGAGTGGGGCAGTGGGATTAGTTTGGGGATCGATACAGGGCTATGGAGAGAGAGAGTGGGGCAGTGGGATTAGTTTGGGGGTTGACACAGGGCTATGGGGAGAGAGTGGGGCAGTGGGATTAGTTTGGATATTGATACAGGGCTGTGGGGAGAGAGAGTGGGGCAGTGGGATTAGTTTGGATATTGATACAGGGCTGTGGGGAGAGAGAGTGGGGCAGTGGGATTAGTTTGGGGATTGATACAGGGCTATGGGGAGAGAGAGTGGGACAGTGGGATTAGTTTGGGGATCGATACAGGGCTATGGGGAGTGAGTGGGGCAGTGGGATTAGTTTGGGGATCGATACAGGGATATGGGGAGAGAGAGTGGGGTAGTGGGATTAGTTTGGGGATTGATACAGGGCTATGGGGAGAGAGAGCGGGGCAGTGGGATTAGTTTGGGGATCGACACAGGGCTATGGGGAGAGAGAGCGGGGCAGTGGGATTAGTTTGGGGATCGACACAGGGATATGGGGAGAGAGAGTGGGGCAGTGGGATTAGTTTGGCGATTGATACAGGGCTGTGGGGAGAGAGAGTGGGGCAGTGGGATTAGTTTGGGGATTTATACAGGGCTATGGGGAGAGAGAGCGGGGCAATGGGATTAGTTTGGGGATCGATACAGGGCTATGGGGAGAGAGAGTGGGGCAGTGGGATTAGTTTGGGGATTGATACAGGGCTATGGGGAGAGAGAGTGGGGCAGTGGGATTAGTTTGGGGATAGATACAGGGCTATGGGGAGAGAGAGTGGGGCAGTGGGATTAGTTTGGGGATCGATACAGGGCTATGGGGGGAGAGAGTGGGGCAGTGGGATTAGTTTGGGGATTGATACAGGGCTATGGGGAGAGAGAGCGGGGCAGTCGGATTAGTTTGGGGATCGATACAGGGCTATGGGGGGAGAGAGTGGGGCAGTGGGATTAGTTTGGGGATCGATACAGGGCTATGGGGAGAGAGTGGGGCAGTGGGATTAGTTTGGGGATCGATACAGGGCTATGGGGAGAGGGAGAGTGGGGCAGTGGGATTAGTTTGGGGGTTGACACAGGGCTATGGGGAGAGAGAGTGGGGCAGGGGGGATTAGTTTGGATACTGATACAGGGCTATGGGGAGAGAGAGAGTGGGGCAGTGGGATTAGTTTGGGGATTGATACAGGGCTATGGGGAGAGAGAGCGGGGCAGTGGGATTAGTTTGGGGATTGACATAGGGCTATGGGGAGAGGGAGAGTGGGGCAGTGGGATTAGTTTGGGGATCGATACAGGGCTATGGGGAGAGGGAGAGTGGGGCAGTGGGATTAGTTTGGGGATCGATACAGGGCTATGGGGAGAGAGAGTGGGGCAGTGGGATTAGTTTGGGGAATGATACAGGGCTATGGGGAGAGAGAGTGGGGCAGTGGGATTAGTTTGGGGATCGATACAGGGCTATGGGGAGAGAGAGTGGGGCAGTGGGATTAGTTTGGGGATCGATACAGTGCTATGGAGAGAGAGAGTGGGGCAGTGGGATTAGTTTGGGGAATGATACAGGGCTATGGGGAGAGAGAGTGGGGCAGTGGGATTAGTTTGGGGATCGACACAGGGCTATGGGGAGAGAGAGTGGGGCAGTGGGATTAGTTTGGGGATCGATACAGGGCTATGGGGAGAGAGTGGGGCAGTGGGATTAGTTTGGGGGTTGACACAGGTCTATGGGGAGAGAGTGGGGCAGTGGGATTAGTTTGGGGATTGATACAGGGTTATGGGGGGAGAGAGTGGGGCAGTGGGATTAGTTTGGGGATCGATACAGGGCTATGGGGAGAGGGAGAGTGGGGCAGTGGGATTAGTTTGGATATTGATACAGGGCTGTGGGGAGAGAGAGTGGGGCAGTGGGATTAGTTTGGATATTGATACAGGGCTATGGGGAGAGGGAGAGTTGGGGCAGTGGGATTAGTTTGGGGATCGATACAGGGATATGGGGAGAAAGAGCGGGGGCAGTGGGATCAGTTTGGGGATCGATACAGGGCTATGGGGGAGAGAGATTGGGACAGTGGGATTAGTTTGGGGATCGATACAGGGCTATGGGGAGAGAGAGTGGGACAGTGGGATTAGTTTGGGGATCGATACAGGGCTATGGGGAGAGAGAGTGGGGCAGTGGGATTAGTTTGGGGATTGATACGGGGCTATGGGGAGAGAGAGTGGGGCAGTGGGATTAGTTTGGGGATTGATAGGGGGCTATGGGGAGGGAGAGTGGGGCAGTGGGATTAGTTTGGGGATCGATACAGGGCTATGGGGGAGAGAGAGTGGGGCAGTGGGATTAGTTTGGGGATTGATAAAGGGCTATGGGGAGAGAGAGTGGGGCAGTGGGATTAGTTTGGGGATTGATACAGGGCTGTGGGTTGAGAGAGCGGGGCAGTGGGATTAGTTTGGGGATTGATACAGGGTTGTGGGGAGAGAGAGTGGGGCAGTGGGATTAGTTTGGGGATCGATACAGGGCTATGGGGAGAGAGTGGGGCAGTGGGATTAGTTTGGGGATTGATACAGGGTTATGGGGGGAGAGAGTGGGGCAGTGGGATTAGTTTGGGGGTTGACACAGGGCTATGGGGAGAGAGAGTGGGGCAGTGGGATTAGTTTGGGGATCGATACAGGGCTATGGGGAGAGAGAGTGGGGCAGTGGGATTAGTTTGGGGATTGATACAGGGCTATGGGGAGAGGGAGAGTTGGGGCAGTGGGATTAGTTTGGGGATCGATACAGGGATATGGGGAGAAAGAGCGGGGGCAGTGTGATTAGTTTGGGGATCGATACAGGGCTATGGGGGAGAGAGAGTGGGACAGTGGGATTAGTTTGGGGATCGATACAGGGCTATGGGGAGAGAGAGAGGGACAGTGGGATTAGTTTGGGGATCGATACAGGACTATGGGGAGAGAGAGTGGGTCAGTGGGATTAGTTTGGGGATTGATACGGGGCTATGGGGAGAGAGAGTGGGGCAGTGGGATTAGTTTGGGGATTGATAGGGGGCTATGGGGAGGGAGAGTGGGGCAGTGGGATTAGTTTCGGGATCGATACAGGGCTATGGGGGAGAGAGAGTGGGGCAGTGGGATTAGTTTGGGGATTGATAAAGGGCTATGGGGGAGAGAGAGTGGGGCAGTGGGATTAGTTTGGGGATTGATACAGGGCTATGGGGGAGAGAGAGTGGGGCAGTGGGATTAGTTTGGGGATTGATACAGGGCTATGGGGGAGAGAGTGTGGGAAAGTGGGATTAGTTTGGGGATTGATACAGGGCTATGGGGAGAGAGAGCGGGGCAGTGGGATTAGTTTGGGGATTGATAAAGGGCTATGGGGAGAGAGAGTGGGGCAGTGGGATTAGTTTGGCGATTGATACAGGGCTATGGGGAGAGAGAGTGGGGCAGTGGGATTAGTTTGGCGATTGATACAGGGCTATGGGGAGAGAGAGTGGGGCAGTGGGATTAGTTTGGCGATTGATACAGGGCTATGGGGAGAGAGAGTGGGGCAGTGGGATTAGTTTGGAGATTGATAGGGGGCTATGGGGCGAGAGAGTGGGGCAGTGGGATTAGTTTGGGGATCGATACAGGGCTATGGGGGAGAGAGAGTGGGGCAGTGGGATTAGCTTGGGGATTGATACAGGGCTATGGAGAGAGAGAGTGGGACAGTGGGATTAGTTTGGGGATCGATACAGGGCTATGGGGGAGAGAGAGTGGGGCAGTGGGATTAGTTTGGGGATCGATACAGGGCTATGGGGAGAGAGAGCGGGGCAGTGGGATTAGTTTGGGGATTGATAAAGGGCTATGGGGAGAGAGAGTGGGGCAGTGGGATTAGTTTGGGGATTGATACAGGGCTGTGGGGAGAGAGAGCGGGGCAGTGGGATTAGTTTGGGGATTGATACAGGGCTATGGGGAGAGGGAGTGGGGCAGTGGGATTAGTTTGGGGATCGATACAGGGCTGTGGGGAGAGAGAGTGGGGCAGTGGGATTAGTTTGGGGATCGATACAGGGCTATGGGGAGAGAGAGCGGGGCAGTGGGATTAGTTTGGGGATCGATACAGGGCTATGGGGGAGAGAGAGTGGGGCAGTGGGATTAGTTTGGGGATTGATACAGGGCTATGGGGAGAGAGAGTGGGGCAGTGGGATTAGTTTGGGGATCGATACAGGGCTATGGGGAGAGAGTGGGGCAGTGGGATTAGTTTGGGGATTGATACAGGGTTATGGGGGGAGAGAGTGGGGCAGTAGGATTAGTTTGGGGGTTGACACAGGGCTATGGGGAGAGAGAGTGGGGCAGTGGTATTAGTTTGGGGATCGATACAGGGCTATGGGGAGAGAGAGTGGGGCAGTGGGATTAGTTTGGGGATCGATACAGGGCTATGGAGAGAGAGAGTGGGGCAGTGGGATTAGGTTGGGGGTTGACACAGGGCTATGGGGAGAGAGTGGGGCAGTGGGATTAGTTTGGGGATTGATACAGGGTTATGGGGGGAGAGAGTGGGGCAGTGGGATTAGTTTGGGGATCGATACAGGGCTATGGGGAGAGAGAGTGGGGCAGTGGGATTAGTTTGGATATTGATACAGGGCTATGGGGAGAGAGAGTGGGGCAGTGGGATTAGTTTGGGGATCGACACAGGGCTATGGGGAGAGAGAGTGGGGCAGTGGGATTAGTTTGGATATTGATACAGGGCTATGGGGAGAGAGAGTGGGGCAGTGGGATTAGTTTGGGGATTGATACAGGGCTATGGGGAGAGAGAGTGGGGCAGTGGGATTAGTTTGGATATTGATACAGGGCTATGGGGAGAGAGAGTGGGGCAGTGGGATTAGTTTGGATATTGATACAGGGCTGTGGGGAGAGAGAGTGGGGCAGTGGGATTAGTTTGGATATTGATACAGGGCTATGGGGAGAGAGAGTGGGGCAGTGGGATTAGTTTGGGGATTGATACAGGGCTATGGGGAGAGGGAGAGTTGGGGCAGTGGGATTAGTTTGGGGATCGATACAGGGCTATGGGGAGAGAGAGTGGGGCAGTGGGATTAGTTTGGGGATCGATACAGGACTATGGGGGAGAGAGATTGGGGCAGTGGGATTAGTTTGGGGATTGATACAGGGCTATGGGGGGAGAGAGTGGGGCAGTGGGATTAGTTTGGGGATTGATACAGGGATATGGGGAGAGAGAGCGGGGCAGTGGGATTAGTTTGGGGATTGATACAGGGCTATGGGGGAGAGAGAGTGGGACAGTGGGATTAGTTTGGGGATTGATATAGGACTATGGGGAGAGAGAGTGGGGCAGTGGGATTAGTTTGGGGATTGATACGGGGCTATGGGGAGAGAGAGCGGGGCAGTGGGATTAGTTTGGGGATTGATACAGGGCTATGGGGGAGAGAGAGTGGGGCAGTGGGATTAGTTTGGGGATTGATAAAGGGCTATGGGGAGAGAGAGTGGGGCAGTGGGATTAGTTTGGGGATTGATATAGGACTATGGGGAGAGAGAGTGGGGCAGTGGGATTAGTTTGGGGATTGATACGGGGCTATGGGGAGAGAGAGCAGGGCAGTGGGATTAGTTTGGGGATCGACACAGGGCTATGGGGAGAGAGAGCGGGGCAGTGGGATTAGTTTGGGGATCGACACAGGGCTATGGGGAGAGTGAGTGGGGCAGTGGGATTAGTTTGGCGATTGATACAGGGCTGTGGGGAGAGAGAGTGGGGCAGTGGGATTAGTTTGGGGATTTATACTGGGGTATGTGGAGAGAGAGTGGGGCAGTGGGATTAGTTTGGGGATCGGTACAGGGCTATGGGGAGAGAGAGTGGGGCAGTGGGATTAGTTTGGGGATCGATACAGGGCTATGGGGAGAGTGAGCGGGGCAGTGGGATTAGTTTGGGGATCGATACAGGGCTATGGGGAGAGGGAGAGTGGGGCAGTGGGATTAGTTTGGGGATTGATACAGGGCTATGGGGAGAGAGAGCGGGGCAGTGGGATTAGTTTGGGGATTGACATAGGGCTATGGGGAGAGGGAGAGTGGGGCAGTGGGATTAGTTTGGGGATCGATACAGGGCTATGGGGAGAGGGAGAGTGGGGCAGTGGGATTAGTTTGGGGATCGATACAGGGCTATGGGGAGAGAGTGGGGCAGTGGGATTAGTTTGGGGATCGATACAGGGCTATGGGGAGAGGGAGAGTGGGGCAGTGGGATTAGTTTGGGGATCGATACAGGGCTATGGGGGAGAGAGAGTGGGACAGTGGGATTAGTTTGGGGATTGATATAGGACTATGGGGAGAGAGAGGGGGGCAGTGGGATTAGTTTGGGGATTGATACGGGGCTATGGGGAGAGAGAGCGGGGCAGTGGGATTAGTTTGGGGATCGACACAGGGCTATGGGGAGAGAGAGCGGGGCAGTGGGATTAGTTTGGGGATCGACACAGGGCTGTGGGGAGAGAGAGTGGGGCAGTGGGATTAGTTTGGGGATTTATACTGGGGTATGTGGAGAGAGAGTGGGGCAGTGGGATTAGTTTGGGGATCGGTACAGGGCTATGGGGAGAGAGAGTGGGGCAGTGGGATTAGTTTGGGGATCGATACAGGGCTATGGGGAGAGAGAGCGGGGCAGTGGGATTAGTTTGGGGATCGATACAGGGCTATGGGGAGAGGGAGAGTGGGGCAGTGGGATTAGTTTGGGGATTGATACAGGGCTATGGGGAGAGAGAGCGGGGCAGTGGGATTAGTTTGGGGATTGACATAGGGCTATGGGGAGAGGGAGAGTGGGGCAGTGGGATTAGTTTGGGGATCGATACAGGGCTATGGGGAGAGGGAGAGTGGGGCAGTGGGATTAGTTTGGGGATCGATACAGGGCTTTGGGGAGAGAGTGGGGCAGTGGGATTAGTTTGGGGATCGATACAGGGCTATGGGGAGAGGGAGAGTGGGGCAGTGGGATTAGTTTGGGGATCGATACAGGGCTATGGGGAGAGAGAGTGGGGCAGGGGGGATTAGTTTGGATACTGATACAGGGCTATGGGGAGAGAGAGTGGGGCATTGGGATTAGTTTGGGGATTGATACAGGGCTATGGGGAGAGAGAGTGGGGCAGTGGGATTAGTTTCGGGATCGATACAGGGCTATGGGGAGAGAGAGCGGGGCAGTGGGATTAGTTTGGGGATCGATACAGGGCTATGGGGAGAGGGAGAGTGGGGCAGTGGGATTAGTTTGGGGATTGATACAGGGCTATGGGGAGAGAGAGCGGGGCAGTGGGATTAGTTTGGGGATTGACATAGGGCTATGGGGAGAGGGAGAGTGGGGCAGTGGGATTAGTTTGGGGATTGATACAGGGCTATGGGGAGAGAGTGGGGCAGTGGGATTAGTTTGGGGATCGATACAGGGCTATGGGGAGAGGGAGAGTGGGGCAGTGGGATTAGTTTGGGGATCGATACAGGGCTATGGGGAGAGAGAGTGGGGCAGGGGGGATTAGTTTGCATATTGATACAGGGCTATGGGGAGAGAGAGTGGGGCAGTGGGATTAGTTTGGGGATTGATACAGGGCTATGGGGAAAGAGAGTTGGACAGTGGGATTAGTTTGGGGATTGATACAGGGCTATGGGGAGAGAGAGTGGGGCAGTGGGATTAGTTTGGGGAATGATACAGGGCTATGGGGAGAGAGAGTGGGGCAGTGGGATTAGTTTGGGGATCGATACAGTGCTATGGAGAGAGAGAGTGGGGCAGTGGGATTAGTTTGGGGGTTGACACAGGGCTATGGGGAGAGAGTGGGGCAGTGGGATTAGTTTGGGGATTGATACAGGGTTATGGGGGGAGAGAGTGGGGCAGTGGGATTAGTTTGGGGATTGATACAGGGCTATGGGGAGAGAGAGTGGGGCAGTGGGATTAGTTTGGATATTGATACAGGGCTGTGGGGAGAGAGTGGGGCAGTGGGATTAGTTTGGATATTGATACAGGGCTATGGGGAAAGGGAGAGTTGGGGCAGTGGGATTAGTTTGGGGATCGATACAGGGATATGGGGAGAAAGTGCGGGGGCAGTGGGATTAGTTTGGGGATCGATACAGGGCTATGGGGGAGAGAGAGTGGGACAGTGGGATTAGTTTGGGGATTGATACAGGGCTATGGGGGAGAGAGAGTGGGGCAGTGGGATTAGTTTGGGGATTGATAAAGGGCTATGGGGAGAGAGAGTGGGGCAGTGGGATTAGTTTGGGGATTGATACAGGGCTATGGGGAGAGAGAGTGGGGCAGTGGGATTAGTTTGGGGATTGATACAGGGCTATGGGGGAGAGAGAGTGGGGCAGTGGGATTAGTTTGGGGATTGATAAAGGGCTATGGGGAGAGAGAGTGGGGCAGTGGGATTTGTTTGGGGATTGATACAGGGCTATGGGGAGAGAGAGCGGGGCAGTGGGATTAGTTTGGGGATCGATACAGGGCTGTGGGGAGAGAGAGCGGGGCAGTGGGATTAGTTTGGGGATTGATACAGGGCTATGGGGAGAGAGAGTGGGGCAGGGGGGATTAGTTTGGGGATTGATACGGGGCTATGGGGAGAGAGAGTGGGGCAGTGGGATTAGTTTGGGGATTGATACAGGGCTATGGGGGAGAGAGAGTGGGACAGTGGGATTAGTTTGGGGATTGATACGGGGCTATGGGGAGAGAGAGTGGGGCAGTGGGATTAGTTTGGGGATTGATACAGGGCTATGGGGGAGAGAGAGTGGGGCAGTGGGATTAGTTTGGGGATTGATACGGGGCTATGGGGAGAGAGAGTGGGGCAGTGGGATTAGTTTGGGGATTGATACAGGGCTATGGGGAGAGAGAGTGGGGCAGTGGGATTAGTTTGGGGATCGATACAGGGCTATGGGGGAGAGAGAGTGGGACAGTGGGATTAGTTTGGGGATTGATACAGGGCTATGGGGGAGAGAGAGTGGGGCAGTGGGATTAGTTTGGGAATTGATAAAGGGCTATGGGGAGAGAGAGTGGGGCAGTGGGATTAGTTTGGGGATTGATACAGGGCTATGGGGGAGAGAGAGTGGGACAGTGGGATTAGTTTGGGGATTGATACGGGGCTATGGGGAGAGAGAGTGGGGCAGTGGGATTAGTTTGGTGATTGATAGGGGGCTATGGGGAGGGAGAGTGGGGCAGTGGGATTAGTTTGGGGATCGATACAGGGCTATGGGGAGAAAGAGTGGGGCAGTGGGATTAGTTTGGGGATTGATACAGGGCTATGGGGGAGAGAGAGTGGGGCAGTGGCATTAGTTTGGGAATTGATAAAGGGCTATGGGGAGAGAGAGTGGGGCAGTGGGATTAGTTTGGGGATTGATACAGGGCTATGGGGGAGAGAGAGTGGGACAGTGGGATTAGTTTGGGGATTGATATAGGACTATGGGGAGAGAGAGTGGGGCAGTGGGATTAGTTTGGGGATTGATACGGGGCTATGGGGAGAGAGAGCGGGGCAGTGGGATTAGTTTGGGGATTGATACAGGGCTATGGGGGAGAGAGAGTGGGGCAGTGGGATTAGTTTGGGGATTGATACAGGGCTATGGGGAGAGAGAGTGGGGCAGTGGGATTAGTTTGGGGATCGATACAGGGCTATGGGGAGAGAGCGCGGGGCAGTGGGATTAGTTTGGGGATTGATACAGGGCTGTGGGGAGAGAGAGCGGGGCAGTGGGATTAGTTTGGGGATTGATACAGGGTTGTGGGGAGAGAGAGTGGGGCAGTGGGATTAGTTTGGGGATCGATACAGGGCTATGGGGAGAGAGTGGGGCAGTGGGATTAGTTTGGGGATTGATACAGGGTTATGGGGGGAGAGAGTGGGGCAGTGGGATTAGTTTGGGGGTTGACACAGGGCTATGGGGAGAGAGAGTGGGGCAGTGGGATTAGTTTGGGGATCGATACAGGGCTATGGGGAGAGAGAGTGGGGCAGTGGGATTAGTTTGGGGATCGATACAGGGCTATGGAGAGAGAGAGTGGGGCAGTGGGATTAGTTTGGGGGTTGACACAGGGCTATGGGGAGAGAGTGGGGCAGTGGGATTAGTTTGGGGATTGATACAGGGTTATGGGGGGAGAGAGTGGGGCAGTGGGATTAGTTTGGGGATCGATACAGGGCTATGGGGAGAGAGAGTGGGGCAGTGGGATTAGTTTGGATATTGATACAGGGCTGTGGGGAGAGAGAGTGGGGCAGTGGGATTAGTTTGGATATTGATACAGGGCTATGGGGAGAGAGAGTGGGGCAGTGGGATTAGTTTGGGGATTGATACAGGGCTATGGGGAGAGGGAGAGTTGGGGCAGTTGGATTAGTTTGGGGATCGATACAGGGATATGGGGAGAAAGAGCGGGGGCAGTGGGATTAGTTTGGGGATCGATACAGGGCTATGGGGGAGAGAGAGTGGGACAGTGGGATTAGTTTGGGGATCGATACAGGGCTATGGGGAGAGAGAGTGGGACAGTGGGATTAGTTTGGGGATCGATACAGGGCTATGGGGAGAGAGAGTGGGACAGTGGGATTAGTTTGGGGATTGATACGGGGCTATGGGGAGAGAGAGTGGGGCAGTGGGATTAGTTTGGGGATTGATAGGGGGCTATGGGGAGGGAGAGTGGGGCAGTGGGATTAGTTTGGGGATCGATACAGGGCTATGGGGGAGAGAGAGTGGGGCAGTGGGATTAGTTTGGGGATTGATAGGGGGCTATGGGGAGGGAGAGTGGGGCAGTGGGATTAGTTTGGGGATCGATACAGGGCTATGGGGAGAGAGAGTGGGGCAGTGGGATTAGTTTGGGGATCGATACAGGGCTATGGGGGAGAGAGAGTGGGGCAGTGGGATTAGTTTGGGGATTGATAAACGGCTATGGGGAGAGAGAGTGGGGCAGTGGGATTAGTTTGGGGATTGATACAGGGCTATGGGGGAGAGTGAGTGGGGCAGTGGGATTAGTTTGGGGATTGATACAGGGCTATGGGGAGAGAGCGGGGCAGAGGGATTAGTTTGGGGATAGATACAAGGCTATGGGGAGAGAGTGTGGGGCAGTGGGATTAGTTTGGGGATCGATACAGGGCTATGGGGGGAGAGAGTGGGGCAGTGGGATTAGTTTGGGGATTGATACTGGGGTATGTGGAGAGAGAGTGGGGCAGTGGGATTAGTTTGGGGATCGGTACAGGGCTATGGGGAGAGACAGTGGGGCAGTGGGATTAGTTTGGGGATCGATACAGGGCTATGGGGAGAGAGAGCGGGGCAGTGGGATTAGTTTGGGGATCAATACAGGGCTATGGGGAGAGGGAGAGTGGGGCAGTGGGATTAGTTTGGGGATTGATACAGGGCTATGGGGAGAGAGAGCGGGGCAGTCGGATTAGTTTGGGGATTGACATAGGGCTATGGGGAGAGGGAGAGTGGGGCAGTGGGATTAGTTTGGGGATCGATACAGGGCTATGGGGAGAGGGAGAGTGGGGCAGTGGGATTAGTTTGGGGATCGATACAGGGCTATGGGGAGAGAGTGGGGCAGTGGGATTAGTTTGGGGATCGATACAGGGCTATGGGGAGAGGGAGAGTGGGGCAGTGGGATTAGTTTGGGGATCGATACAGGGCTATGGGGAGAGAGAGTGGGGCAGGGGGGATTAGTTTGGATATTGATACAGGGCTATGGGGAGAGGGAGTGGGGCAGTGGGATTAGTTTGGGGATTGATACTGGGGTATGTGGAGAGAGAGTGGGGCAGTGGGATTAGTTTGGGGATCGGTACAGGGCTATGGGGAGAGACAGTGGGGCAGTGGGATTAGTTTGGTGATCGATACAGGGCTATGGGGAGAGAGAGCGGGGCAGTGGGATTAGTTTGGGGATCGATACAGGGCTATGGGGAGAGGGAGAGTGGGGCAGTGGGATTAGTTTGGGGATTGATACAGGGCTATGGGGAGAGAGAGCGGGGCAGTCGGATTAGTTTGGGGATTGACATAGGGCTATGGGGAGAGGGAGAGTGGGGCAGTGGGATTAGTTTGGGGATCGATACAGGGCTATGGGGAGAGGGAGAGTGGGGCAGTGGGATTAGTTTGGGGATCGATACAGGGCTATGGGGAGAGAGTGGGGCAGTGGGATTAGTTTGGGGATCGATACAGGGCTATGGGGAGAGAGTGGGGCAGTGGGATTAGTTTGGGGATTGATACAGGGTTATGGGGGGAGAGAGTGGGGCAGTGGGATTAGTTTGGGGGTTGACACAGGGCTATGGGGAGAGAGAGTGGGGCAGTGGGATTAGTTTGGGGATCGATACAGGGCTATGGGGAGAGAGAGTGGGGCAGTGGGATTAGTTTGGGGATCGATACAGGGCTATGGAGAGAGAGAGTGGGGCAGTGGGATTAGTTTGGGGGTTGACACAGGGCTATGGGGAGAGAGTGGGGCAGTGGGATTAGTTTGGGGATTGATACAGGGTTATGGGGGGAGAGAGTGGGGCAGTGGGATTAGTTTGGGGATCGATACAGGGCTATGGGGAGAGAGAGTGGGGCAGTGGGATTAGTTTGGATATTGATACAGGGCTGTGGGGAGAGAGAGTGGGGCAGTGGGATTAGTTTGGATATTGATACAGGGCTATGGGGAGAGAGAGTGGGGCAGTGGGATTAGTTTGGGGATTGATACAGGGCTATGGGGAGAGGGAGAGTTGGGGCAGTTGGATTAGTTTGGGGATCGATACAGGGATATGGGGAGAAAGAGCGGGGGCAGTGGGATTAGTTTGGGGATCGATACAGGGCTATGGGGGAGAGAGAGTGGGACAGTGGGATTAGTTTGGGGATCGATACACGGCTATGGGGAGAGAGAGTGGGACAGTGGGATTAGTTTGGGGATCGATACAGGGCTATGGGGAGAGAGAGTGGGACAGTGGGATTAGTTTGGGGATTGATACGGGGCTATGGGGAGAGAGAGTGGGGCAGTGGGATTAGTTTGGGGATTGATAGGGGGCTATGGGGAGGGAGAGTGGGGCAGTGGGATTAGTTTGGGGATCGATACAGGGCTATGGGGGAGAGAGAGTGGGGCAGTGGGATTAGTTTGGGGATTGATAGGGGGCTATGGGGAGGGAGAGTGGGGCAGTGGGATTAGTTTGGGGATCGATACAGGGCTATGGGGAGAGAGAGTGGGGCAGTGGGATTAGTTTGGGGATCGATACAGGGCTATGGGGGAGAGAGAGTGGGGCAGTGGGATTAGTTTGGGGATTGATAAACGGCTATGGGGAGAGAGAGTGGGGCAGTGGGATTAGTTTGGGGATTGATACAGGGCTATGGGGGAGAGTGAGTGGGGCAGTGGGATTAGTTTGGGGATTGATACAGGGCTATGGGGAGAGAGCGGGGCAGAGGGATTAGTTTGGGGATAGATACAAGGCTATGGGGAGAGAGTGTGGGGCAGTGGGATTAGTTTGGGGATCGATACAGGGCTATGGGGGGAGAGAGTGGGGCAGTGGGATTAGTTTGGGGATTGATACTGGGGTATGTGGAGAGAGAGTGGGGCAGTGGGATTAGTTTGGGGATCGGTACAGGGCTATGGGGAGAGACAGTGGGGCAGTGGGATTAGTTTGGGGATCGATACAGGGCTATGGGGAGAGAGAGCGGGGCAGTGGGATTAGTTTGGGGATCAATACAGGGCTATGGGGAGAGAGAGTGGGGCAGTGGGATTAGTTTGGGGATTGATACAGGGCTATGGGGAGAGAGAGCGGGGCAGTCGGATTAGTTTGGGGATTGACATAGGGCTATGGGGAGAGAGAGCGGGGCAGTGGGATTAGTTTGGGGATTGATACAGGGCTATGGGGAGAGGGAGAGTGGGGCAGTGGGATTAGTTTGGGGATTGATACAGGGCTATGGGGAGAGAGAGCGGGGCAGTCGGATTAGTTTGGGGATTGACATAGGGCTATGGGGAGAGGGAGAGTGGGGCAGTGGGATTAGTTTGGGGATCGATACAGGGCTATGGGGAGAGGGAGAGTGGGGCAGTGGGATTAGTTTGGGGATCGATACAGGGCTATGGGGAGAGAGTGGGGCAGTGGGATTAGTTTGGGGATCGATACAGGGCTATGGGGAGAGGGAGAGTGGGGCAGTGGGATTAGTTTGGGGATCGATACAGGGCTATGGGGAGAGAGAGTGGGGCAGGGGGGATTAGTTTGGATATTGATACAGGGCTATGGGGAGAGGGAGTGGGGCAGTGGGATTAGTTTGGGGATTGATACTGGGGTATGTGGAGAGAGAGTGGGGCAGTGGGATTAGTTTGGGGATCGGTACAGGGCTATGGGGAGAGACAGTGGGGCAGTGGGATTAGTTTGGGGATCGATACAGGGCTATGGGGAGAGAGAGCGGGGCAGTGGGATTAGTTTGGGGATCGATACAGGGCTATGGGGAGAGGGAGAGTGGGGCAGTGGGATTAGTTTGGGGATTGATACAGGGCTATGGGGAGAGAGAGCGGGGCAGTCGGATTAGTTTGGGGATTGACATAGGGCTATGGGGAGAGGGAGAGTGGGGCAGTGGGATTAGTTTGGGGATCGATACAGGGCTATGGGGAGAGGGAGAGTGGGGCAGTGGGATTAGTTTGGGGATCGATACAGGGCTATGGGGAGAGAGTGGGGCAGTGGGATTAGTTTGGGGATCGATACAGGGCTATGGGGAGAGGGAGAGTGGGGCAGTGGGATTAGTTTGGGGATCGATACAGGGCTATGGGGAGAGAGAGTGGGGCAGGGGGGATTAGTTTGGATATTGATACAGGGCTATGGGGAGAGAGAGTGGGGCAGTGGGATTAGTTTGGGGATTGATACAGGGCTATGGGGAAAGAGAGTGGGACAGTGGGATTAGTTTGGGGATTGATACAGGGCTATGGGGAGAGAGAGTGGGGCAGTGGGATTAGTTTGGGGATCGATACAGGGCTATGGGGAGAGAGAATGGGGCAGTGGAATTAGTTTGGGGATTGATACAGGGCTATGGGGAGAGAGAGTGGGGCAGTGGGATTAGTTTGGGGATAGATACAGGGCTATGGGGAGAGAGAGTGGGGCAGTGGGATTAGTTTGGGGATCGATACAGGGCTATGGGGAGAGAGAGCGGGGCAGTGGGATTAGTTTGGGGATTGATACCGGGGTATGTGGAGAGAGAGTGGGGCAGTGGGATTAGTTTGGGGATCGGTACAGGGCTATGGGGAAAGAGAGTGGGGCAGTGGGATTAGTTTGGGGATCGATACAGGGCTATGGGGAGAGAGAGCGGGGCAGTGGGATTAGTTTGGGGATCGATACAGGGCTATGGGGAGAGAGTGTGGGGCAGTGGGATTAGTTTGGGGATCGATACAGGGCTATGGGGAGAGAGAGTGGGGCAGTGGGATTAGTTTGGGTTTTGATACAGGGCTATGGGGAGAGAGAGCGGGGCAGTGGGATTAGTTTGGGGATTGACATAGGGCTATGGGGAGAGGGAGAGTGGGGCAGTGGGATTAGTTTGGGGATCGATACAGGGCTATGGGGAGAGGGAGAGTGGGGCAGTGGGATTAGTTTGGGGATCGATACAGGGCTATGGGGAGAGAGTGGGGCAGTGGGATTAGTTTGGGGATCGATACAGGGCTATGGGGAGAGGGAGAGTGGGGCAGTGGGATTAGTTTGGGGATCGATATAGGGCTATGGGGAGAGAGAGTGGGGCAGGGGGGATTAGTTTGGATCTTGATACAGGGCTATGGGGAGAGAGAGTGGGGCAGTGGGATTAGTTTGGGGATTGATACAGGGCTATGGGGAAAGAGAGTGGGACAGTGGGATTAGTTTGAGGATTGATACAGGGCTATGGGGAGAGAGAGTGGGGCAGTGGGATTAGTTTGGGGAATGATACAGGGCTATGGGGAGAGAGAGTGGGGCAGTGGGATTAGTTTGGGGATTGATACAGGGCTATGGGGAGAGAGAGTGGGGCAGTGGGATTAGTTTGGGGATCGATACAGGGCTATGGGGAGAGAGAGTGGGGCAGTGGGATTAGTTTGGATATTGATACAGGGCTGTGGGGAGAGAGAGTGGGGCAGTGGGATTAGTTTGGGGGTTGACACAGGGCTATGGGGAGAGAGAGTGGGGCAGTGGGATTAGTTTGGGGATCGATATAGGGCTATGGGGAGAGAGAGTGGGGCAGGGGGGATTAGTTTGGATGTTGATACAGGGCTATGGGGAGAGAGAGTGGGGCAGTGGGATTAGTTTGGGGATTGATACAGGGCTATGGGGAAAGAGAGTGGGACAGTGGGATTAGTTTGGGGATTGACATAGGGCTATGGGGAGAGGGAGAGTGGGGCAGTGGGATTAGTTTGGGGATCGATACAGGGCTATGGGGAGAGGGAGAGTGGGGCAGTGGGATTAGTTTGGGGATCGATACAGGGCTATGGGGAGAGAGTGGGGCAGTGGGATTAGTTTGGGGATCGATACAGGGCTATGGGGAGAGAGTGGGGCAGTGGGATTAGTTTGGGGATTGATACAGGGTTATGGGGGGAGAGAGTGGGGCAGTGGGATTAGTTTGGGGGTTGACACAGGGCTATGGGGAGAGAGAGTGGGGCAGTGGGATTAGTTTGGGGATCGATACAGGGCTATGGGGAGAGAGAGTGGGGCAGTGGGATTAGTTTGGGGATCGATACAGGGCTATGGAGAGAGAGAGTGGGGCAGTGGGATTAGTTTGGGGGTTGACACAGGGCTATGGGGAGAGAGTGGGGCAGTGGGATTAGTTTGGGGATTGATACAGGGTTATGGGGGGAGAGAGTGGGGCAGTGGGATTAGTTTGGGGATCGATACAGGGCTATGGGGAGAGAGAGTGGGGCAGTGGGATTAGTTTGGATATTGATACAGGGCTGTGGGGAGAGAGAGTGGGGCAGTGGGATTAGTTTGGATATTGATACAGGGCTATGGGGAGAGAGAGTGGGGCAGTGGGATTAGTTTGGGGATTGATACAGGGCTATGGGGAGAGGGAGAGTTGGGGCAGTTGGATTAGTTTGGGGATCGATACAGGGATATGGGGAGAAAGAGCGGGGGCAGTGGGATTAGTTTGGGGATCGATACAGGGCTATGGGGGAGAGAGAGTGGGACAGTGGGATTAGTTTGGGGATCGATACAGGGCTATGGGGAGAGAGAGTGGGACAGTGGGATTAGTTTGGGGATCGATACAGGGCTAAGGGGAGAGAGAGTGGGACAGTGGGATTAGTTTGGGGATTGATACGGGGCTATGGGGAGAGAGAGTGGGGCAGTGGGATTAGTTTGGGGATTGATAGGGGGCTATGGGGAGGGAGAGTGGGGCAGTGGGATTAGTTTGGGGATCGATACAGGGCTATGGGGGAGAGAGAGTGGGGCAGTGGGATTAGTTTGGGGATTGATAGGGGGCTATGGGGAGGGAGAGTGGGGCAGTGGGATTAGTTTGGGGATCGATACAGGGATATGGGGAGAGAGAGTGGGGCAGTGGGATTAGTTTGGGGATCGATACAGGGCTATGGGGGAGAGAGAGTGGGGCAGTGGGATTAGTTTGGGGATTGATAAACGGCTATGGGGAGAGAGAGTGGGGCAGTGGAATTAGTTTGGGGATTGATACAGGGCTATGGGGGAGAGTGAGTGGGGCAGTGGGATTAGTTTGGGGATTGATACAGGGCTATGGGGAGAGAGCGGGGCAGAGGGATTAGTTTGGGGATAGATACAAGGCTATGGGGAGAGAGTGTGGGGCAGTGGGATTAGTTTGGGGATCGATACAGGGCTATGGGGGGAGAGAGTGGGGCAGTGGGATTAGTTTGGGGATTGATACTGGGGTATGTGGAGAGAGAGTGGGGCAGTGGGATTAGTTTGGGGATCGGTACAGGGCTATGGGGAGAGACAGTGGGGCAGTGGGATTAGTTTGGGGATCGATACAGGGCTATGGGGAGAGAGAGCGGGGCAGTGGGATTAGTTTGGGGATCAATACAGGGCTATGGGGAGAGGGAGAGTGGGGCAGTGGGATTAGTTTGGGGATTGATACAGGGCTATGGGGAGAGAGAGCGGGGCAGTCGGATTAGTTTGGGGATTGACATAGGGCTATGGGGAGAGGGAGAGTGGGGCAGTGGGATTAGTTTGGGGATCGATACAGGGCTATGGGGAGAGGGAGAGTGGGGCAGTGGGATTAGTTTGGGGATCGATACAGGGCTATGGGGAGAGAGTGGGGCAGTGGGATTAGTTTGGGGATCGATACAGGGTTATGGGGAGAGGGAGAGTGGGGCAGTGGGATTAGTTTGGGGATCGATACAGGGCTATGGGGAGAGAGAGTGGGGCAGGGGGGATTAGTTTGGATATTGATACAGGGCTATGGGGAGAGGGAGTGGGGCAGTGGGATTAGTTTGGGGATTGATACTGGGGTATGTGGAGAGAGAGTGGGGCAGTGGGATTAGTTTGGGGATCGGTACAGGGCTATGGGGAGAGACAGTGGGGCAGTGGGATTAGTTTGGGGATCGATACAGGGCTATGGGGAGAGAGAGCGGGGCAGTGGGATTAGTTTGGGGATCGATACAGGGCTATGGGGAGAGGGAGAGTGGGGCAGTGGGATTAGTTTGGGGATTGATACAGGGCTATGGGGAGAGAGAGCGGGGCAGTCGGATTAGTTTGGGGATTGACATAGGGCTATGGGGAGAGGGAGAGTGGGGCAGTGGGATTAGTTTGGGGATCGATACAGGGCTATGGGGAGAGGGAGAGTGGGGCAGTGGGATTAGTTTGGGGATCGATACAGGGCTATGGGGAGAGAGTGGGGCAGTGGGATTAGTTTGGGGATCGATACAGGGCTATGGGGAGAGGGAGAGTGGGGCAGTGGGATTAGTTTGGGGATCGATACAGGGCTATGGGGAGAGAGAGTGGGGCAGGGGGGATTAGTTTGGATATTGATACAGGGCTATGGGGAGAGAGAGTGGGGCAGTGGGATTAGTTTGGGGATTGATACAGGGCTATGGGGAAAGAGAGTGGGACAGTGGGATTAGTTTGGGGATTGATACAGGGCTATGGGGAGAGAGAGTGGGGCAGTGGGATTAGTTTGGGGATCGATACAGGGCTATGGGGAGAGAGAATGGGGCAGTGGGATTAGTTTGGGGATTGATACAGGGCTATGGGGAGAGAGAGTGGGGCAGTGGGATTAGTTTGGGGATAGATACAGGGCTATGGGGAGAGAGAGTGGGGCAGTGGGATTAGTTTGGGGATCGATACAGGGCTATGGGGAGAGAGAGCGGGGCAGTGGGATTAGTTTGGGGATTGATACCGGGGTATGTGGAGAGAGAGTGGGGCAGTGGGATTAGTTTGGGGATCGGTACAGGGCTATGGGGAAAGAGAGTGGGGCAGTGGGATTAGTTTGGGGATCGATACAGGGCTATGGGGAGAGAGAGCGGGGCAGTGGGATTAGTTTGGGGATCGATACAGGGCTATGGGGAGAGAGTGTGGGGCAGTGGGATTAGTTTGGGGATCGATACAGGGCTATGGGGAGAGAGAGTGGGGCAGTGGGATTAGTTTGGGTTTTGATACAGGGCTATGGGGAGAGAGAGCGGGGCAGTGGGATTAGTTTGGGGATTGACATAGGGCTATGGGGAGAGGGAGAGTGGGTCAGTGGGATTAGTTTGGGGATCGATACAGGGCTATGGGGAGAGGGAGAGTGGGGCAGTGGGATTAGTTTGGGGATCGATACAGGGCTATGGGGAGAGAGTGGGGCAGTGGGATTAGTTTGGGGATCGATACAGGGCTATGGGGAGAGGGAGAGTGGGGCAGTGGGATTAGTTTGGGGATCGATATAGGGCTATGGGGAGAGAGAGTGGGGCAGGGGGGATTAGTTTGGATCTTGATACAGGGCTATGGGGAGAGAGAGTGGGGCAGTGGGATTAGTTTGGGGATTGATACAGGGCTATGGGGAAAGAGAGTGGGACAGTGGGATTAGTTTGAGGATTGATACAGGGCTATGGGGAGAGAGAGTGGGGCAGTGGGATTAGTTTGGGGAATGATACAGGGCTATGGGGAGAGAGAGTGGGGCAGTGGGATTAGTTTGGGGATTGATACAGGGCTATGGGGAGAGAGAGTGGGGCAGTGGGATTAGTTTGGGGATCGATACAGGGCTATGGGGAGAGAGAGTGGGGCAGTGGGATTAGTTTGGGGATCGATACAGGGCTATGGGGAGAGACAGTGGGGCAGTGGGATTAGTTTGGGGATCGATACAGGGCTATGGGGGGAGAGAGTGGGGCAGTGGGATTAGTTTGGGGATCGGTACAGGGCTATGGGGGGAGAGAGTGGGGCAGTGGGATTAGTTTGGGGATTGATACAGGGCTATGGGGAGAGAGAGTGGGGCAGTGGGATTAGTTTGGGGATCGATACAGGGCTATGGGGAGAGAGTGGGGCAGTGAGATTAGTTTGGGGATCGATACAAGGCTATGGGGAGAGAGAGCGGGGCAGTGGGATTAGTTTGGGGATCGGTACAGGGCTATGGGGAGAGGGTGAGTGGGGCAGTGGGATTAGTTTGGGGATCGATACAGGGCTATGGGGAGAGAGCGCGGGGCAGTGGGATTAGTTTGGGGATTGATACAGGGCTGTGGGGAGAGAGAGCGGGGCAGTGGGATTAGTTTGGGGATTGATACAGGGTTGTGGGGAGAGAGAGTGGGGCAGTGGGATTAGTTTGGGGATCGATACAGGGCTATGGGGAGAGAGTGGGGCAGTGGGATTAGTTTGGGGATTGATACAGGGTTATGGGGGGAGAGAGTGGGGCAGTGGGATTAGTTTGGGGGTTGACACAGGGCTATGGGGAGAGAGAGTGGGGCAGTGGGATTAGTTTGGGGATCGATACAGGGCTATGGAGAGAGAGAGTGGGGCAGTGGGATTAGTTTGGGGGTTGACACAGGGCTATGGGGAGAGAGTGGGGCAGTGGGATTAGTTTGGGGATTGATACAGGGTTATGGGGGGAGAGAGTGGGGCAGTGGGATTAGTTAGGGGATCGATACAGGGCTGTGGGGAGAGAGAGTGGGACAGTGGGATTAGTTTGGGGATTGATACGGGGCTATTGGGAGAGAGAGTGGGGCAGTGGGATTAGTTTGGTGATTGATAGGGGGCTATGGGGAGGGAGAGTGGGGCAGTGGGATTAGTTTGGTGATCGATACAGGGCTATGGGGGAGAGAGAGTGGGGCAGTGGGATTAGTTTGGGGATTGATAAAGGGCTATGGGGAGGGAGAGCGGGGCAGTGGGATTAGTTTGGGGATCGATACAGGGCTATGGGGAGTGAGTGGGGCAGTGGGATTAGTTTGGGGATTGATACAGGGCTATGGGGAGAGAGAGTGGGGCAGTGGGATTAGTTTGGGGATTGATACAGGGCTATGGGGGAGAGAGAGTGGGGCAGTGGGATTAGTTTGGTGATTGATAGGGGGCTATGGGGAGGGAGAGTGGGGCAGTGGGATTAGTTTGGGGATCGATACAGGGCTATGGGGAGAAAGAGTGGGGCAGTGGGATTAGTTTGGGGATCGATACAGGGCAATGGGGAGAGAGAGTGGGGCAGTGGGATTAGTTTGGGGATTGATACAGGGCTACGGGGAGAGAGAGTGGGGCAGTGGGATTAGTTTGGGAATTGATAAAGGGCTATGGGGAGAGAGAGTGGGGCAGTGGGATTAGTTTGGGAATTGATACAGGGCTATGGGGGAGAGAGAGTGGGGCAGTGGGATTAGTTTGGGAATTGATAAAGGGCTATGGGGAGAGAGAGTGGGGCAGTGGGATTAGTTTGGGGATTGATACAGGGCTATGGGGAGAGAGAGAGTGGGACAGTGGGATTAGTTTGGGGATCGATACAGGGCTATGGGGAGAGAGAGTGGGGCAGTGGGATTAGTTTGGGGATTGATACAGGGCTATGGGGAGAGAGAGAGTGGGACAGTGGGATTAGTTTGGGGATTGATACAGGGCTATGGGGGAGAGAGAGTGGGACAGTGGGATTAGTTTGGGGATTGATACAGGGCTATGGGGAGAGAGAGAGTGGGACAGTGGGATTAGTTTGGATACTGATACAGGGCTATGGGGAGAGAGAGTGGGGCAGTGGGATTAGTTTGGGGATTGATACAGGGCTATGGGGGAGAGAGAGTGGGACAGTGGGATTAGTTTGGGGATTGATATAGGACTATGGGGAGAGAGAGTGGGGCAGTGGGATTAGTTTGGGGATTGATACGGGGCTATGGGGAGAGAGAGCGGGGCAGTGGGATTAGTTTGGGAATTGATAAAGGGCTATGGGGAGAGAGAGTGGGGCAGTGGGATTAGTTTGGGGATCGGTACAGGGCTATGGGGAGAGAGAGTGGGGCAGTGGGATTAGTTTGGGGATCGATACAGGGCTATGGGGAGAGAGAGTGGGGCAGGGGGGATTAGTTTGGATACTGATACAGGGCTATGGGGAGAGAGAGTGGGGCAGTGGGATTAGTTTGGGGATTGATACAGGGCTATGGGGGAGAGAGAGTGGGACAGTGGGATTAGTTTGGGGATTGATATAGGACTATGGGGAGAGAGAGTGGGGCAGTGGGATTAGTTTGGGGATTGATACGGGGCTATGGGGAGAGAGAGCGGGGCAGTGGGATTAGTTTGGGGATCGACACAGGGCTATGGGGAGAGAGAGCGGGGCAGTGGGATTAGTTTGGGGATCGACACAGGGCTATGGGGAGAGAGAGTGGGGCAGTGGGATTAGTTTGGCGATTGATACAGGGCTGTGGGGAGAGAGAGTGGGGCAGTGGGATTAGTTTGGGGATTTATACAGGGCTATGGGGAGAGAGAGCGGGGCAATGGGATTAGTTTGGGGATCGATACAAGGCTATGGGAAGAGAGAGTGGGGCAGTGGGATTAGTTTGGGGATTGATACAGGGCTATGGGGAGAGAGAGTGGGGCAGTGGGATTAGTTTGGGGATAGATACAGGGCTATGGGGAGAGAGAGTGGGGCAGTGGGATTAGTTTGGGGATCGATACAGGGCTATGGGGGGAGAGAGTGGGGCAGTGGGATTAGTTTGGGGATTGATACTGGGGTATGTGGAGAGAGAGTGGGGCAGTGGGATTAGTTTGGGGATCGGTACAGGGCTATGGGGAGAGAGAGCGGGGCAGTGGGATTAGTTTGGGGATCGATACAGGGCCATGGGGAGAGGGAGAGTGGGGCAGTGGGATTAGTTTGGGGATTGATACAGGTCTATGGGGAGAGAGAGCGGGGCAGTGGGATTAGTTTGGGGATTGACATAGGGCTATGGGGAGAGAGAGTGGGGCAGTGGGATTAGTTTGGGGATCGATACAGGGCTATGGGGAGAGGGAGAGTGGGGCAGTTGGATTAGTTTGTGGATCGATACAGGGCTATGGGGAGAGAGAGTGGGGCAGTGGGATTAGTTTGGGGATCGATACAGGGCTATGGGGAGAGAGAGTGGGGCAGTGGGATTAGTTTGGGGATCGATACAGGGCTATGGGGAGAGGGAGAGTGGGGCAGTGGGATTAGTTTGGGGATCGATACAGGGCTATGGGGAGAGAGAGTGGGGCAGGGGGGATTAGTTTGGATACTGATACAGGGCTATGGGGAGAGAGAGTGGGGCAGTGGGATTAGTTTGGGGATTGATACAGGGCTATGGGGAGAGAGAGTGGGGCAGTGGGATTAGTTTGGGGATCGATACAGGGCTATGGGGAGAGAGAGCGGGGCAGTGGGATTAGTTTGGGGATCGATACAGGGCTATGGGGAGAGGGAGAGTGGGGCAGTGGGATTAGTTTGGGGATTGATACAGGGCTATGGGGAGAGAGAGCGGGGCAGTGGGATTAGTTTGGGGATTGACATAGGGCTATGGGGAGATGGAGAGTGGGGCAGTGGGATTAGTTTGGGGATCGATACAGGGCTATGGGGAGAGGGAGAGTGGGGCAGTGGGATTAGATTGGGGATCGATACAGGGCTATGGGGAGAGAGAGTGGGGCAGTGGGATTAGTTTGGGGGTTGACACAGGGCTATGGGGAGAGAGTGGGGCAGTGGGATTAGTTTGGGGATCGATACAGGGCTATGGGGAGAGGGAGAGTGGGGCTGTGGGATTAGTTTCGGGATTGATACAGGGCTATGGGGGGAGAGAGTGGGGCAGTGGGATTAGTTTGGGGATCGATACAGGGCTATGGGGAGAGAGATTGGGGCAGTGGGATTAGTTTGGGGATTGATACAGGGCGATGGGGAGAGAGAGTGGGGCAGTGGGATTAGTTTGGGGATTGATACAGGGCTATGGGGAGAGAGAGAGGGGCAGTGGGATTAGTTTGGGGTTCGATACTGGTCTATGGGGGGAGAGAGTGGGGCAGTGGGATTAGTTTGGGGATTGATACAGGGCTGTGGGGAGATGGAGCGGGACAGTGGGATTAGTTTGGGGATCGATACAGGGCTATGGGGGGAGAGAGTGGGACAGTGGGATTAGTTTGGGGATCGACACAGGGCTATGGGGAGAGAGAGTGGGGCAGTGGGATTAGTTTGGAGATTGATAGGGGGCAATGGTGGGAGAGAGTGGGGCAGTGGGATTAGTTTGGGGATCGATACAGGGCTATGGGGAGAGAGAGTGGGGCAGTGGGATTAGTTTGGGGATTGATACAGGGCTATGGGGAGAGAGAGTGGGGCAGTGGGATTAGTTTGGGGATTGATAGGGGGCTATGGGGAGGGAGAGTGGGACAGTGGGATTAGTTTGGGGATCGATACAGGGCTATGGGGAGAAAGAGTGGGGCAGTGAGATTAGTTTGGGGATTGATAGGGGGCAATGGGGGGAGAGAGTGGGGCAGTGGGATTGGTTTGGGGATCGATACAGGGCTATGGGGAGAGAGAGTGGGGCAGTGGGATTAGTTTGGGGATCGATACAGGGCTATGGGGGAGAGAGAGTGGGGCAGTGGGATTAGTTTGGGGATTGATACAGGGCTATAGGGAGAGAGAGTGGGGGCAGTGGGATTAGTTTGGGGATCGATACTGGGCTATGGGGAGAGAGAGTGGGGCAGTGGGATTAGTTTGGGGATCGATATAAGGCTATGGGGAGAGAGAGTGGGGCAGTGGGATTAGTTTGGGGATTGATACAGGGCTATGGGGAGAGAGAGAGTGGGGCAGTGGGATTAGTTTGGGGATCGATACAGGGCTATGGGGAGAGAGAGCGGGGCAGTGGGATTAGTTTGGGGATCGACACAGGGCTATGGGGAGAGAGAGCGGGGCAGTGGGATTAGTTTGGGGATCGACACAGGGATATGGGGAGAGAGAGTGGGGCAGTGGGATTAGTTTGGCGATTGATACAGGGCTGTGGGGAGAGAGAGTGGGGCAGTGGGATTAGTTTGGGGATTTATACAGGGCTATGGGGAGAGAGAGCGGGGCAATGGGATTAGTTTGGGGATCGATACAGGGCTATGGGGAGAGAGAGTGGGGCAGTGGGATTAGTTTGGGGATTGATACAGGGCTATGGGGAGAGAGAGTGGGGCAGTGGGATTAGTTTGGGGATAGATACAGGGCTATGGGGAGAGAGAGTGGGGCAGTGGGATTAGTTTGGGGATCGATACAGGGCTATGGGGGGAGAGAGTGGGGCAGTGGGATTAGTTTGGGGATTGATACAGGGCTATGGGGAGAGAGAGCGGGGCAGTCGGATTAGTTTGGGGATCGATACAGGGCTATGGAGAGAGAGAGTGGGGCAGTGGGATTAGTTTGGGGGTTGACACAGGGCTATGGGGAGAGAGTGGGGCAGTGGGATTAGTTTGGATATTGATACAGGGCTGTGGGGAGAGAGAGTGGGGCAGTGGGATTAGTTTGGATATTGATACAGGGCTGTGGGGAGAGAGAGTGGGGCAGTGGGATTAGTTTGGGGATTGATACAGGGCTATGGGGAGAGAGAGTGGGACAGTGGGATTAGTTTGGGGATCGATACAGGGCTATGGGGAGTGAGTGGGGCAGTGGGATTAGTTTGGGGATCGATACAGGGATATGGGGAGAGAGAGTGGGGTAGTGGGATTAGTTTGGGGATTGATACAGGGCTATGGGGAGAGAGAGCGGGGCAGTGGGATTAGTTTGGGGATCGACACAGGGCTATGGGGAGAGAGAGCGGGGCAGTGGGATTAGTTTGGGGATCGACACAGGGATATGGGGAGAGAGAGTGGGGCAGTGGGATTAGTTTGGCGATTGATACAGGGCTGTGGGGAGAGAGAGTGGGGCAGTGGGATTAGTTTGGGGATTTATACAGGGCTATGGGGAGAGAGAGCGGGGCAATGGGATTAGTTTGGGGATCGATACAGGGCTATGGGGAGAGAGAGTGGGGCAGTGGGATTAGTTTGGGGATTGATACAGGGCTATGGGGAGAGAGAGTGGGGCAGTGGGATTAGTTTGGGGATAGATACAGGGCTATGGGGAGAGAGAGTGGGGCAGTGGGATTAGTTTGGGGATCGATACAGGGCTATGGGGGGAGAGAGTGGGGCAGTGGGATTAGTTTGGGGATTGATACAGGGCTATGGGGAGAGAGAGCGGGGCAGTCGGATTAGTTTGGGGATCGATACAGGGCTATGGGGGGAGAGAGTGGGGCAGTGGGATTAGTTTGGGGATCGATACAGGGCTATGGGGAGAGAGTGGGGCAGTGGGATTAGTTTGGGGATCGATACAGGGCTATGGGGAGAGGGAGAGTGGGGCAGTGGGATTAGTTTGGGGATTGATACAGGGCTATGGGGAGAGAGAGCGGGGCAGGGGGGATTAGTTTGGATATTGATACAGGGCAATGGGGAGAGGGAGAGTGGGGCAGTGGGATTAGTTTGGGGATCGATACAGGGCTATGGGGAGAGAGAGAGTGGGGCAGTGGGATTAGTTTGGGGATCGATACAGGGCTATGGGGAGAGAGTGGGGCAGTGGGATTAGTTTGGGGATCGATACAGGGCTATGGGGAGAGAGAGTGGGGCAGTGGGATTAGTTTGGATATTGATACAGGGCTATGGGGAGAGAGTGGGGCAGTGGGATTAGTTTGGGGATTGACATAGGGCTATGGGGAGAGAGAGTGGGGCAGGGGGGATTAGTTTGGATATTGATACAGGGCTATGGGGAGAGAGAGTGGGGCAGTGGGATTAGTTTGGGGATTGATACAGGGCTTTGGGGAAAGAGAGTGGGACAGTGGGATTAGTTTGGGGATTGACATAGGGCTATGGGGAGAGAGAGTGGGGCAGGGGGGATTAGTTTGGATATTGATACAGGGCTATGGGGAGAGAGAGTGGGGCAGTGGGATTAGTTTGGGGATTGATACAGGGCTTTGGGGAAAGAGAGTGGGACAGTGGGATTAGTTTGGGGATTGATACAGGGCTATGGGGAGAGAGAGTGGGGCAGTGGGATTAGTTTGGGGATCGATACAGGGCTATGGGGAGAGAGAGTGGGGCAGTGGGATTAGTTTGGGGATCGATACAGTGCTATGGAGAGAGAGAGTGGGGCAGTGGGATTAGTTTGGGGAATGATACAGGGCTATGGGGAGAGAGAGTGGGGCAGTGGGATTAGTTTGGGGATCGACACAGGGCTATGGGGAGAGAGAGTGGGGCAGTGGGATTAGTTTGGGGATCGATACAGGGCTATGGGGAGAGAGTGGGGCAGTGGGATTAGTTTGGGGGTTGACACAGGTCTATGGGGAGAGAGTGGGGCAGTGGGATTAGTTTGGGGATTGATCCAGGGTTATGGGGGGAGAGAGTGGGGCAGTGGGATTAGTTTGGGGATCGATACAGGGCTATGGGGAGAGGGAGAGTGGGGCAGTGGGATTAGTTTGGATATTGATACAGGGCTGTGGGGAGAGAGAGTGGGGCAGTGGGATTAGTTTGGATATTGATACAGGGCTATGGGGAGAGGGAGAGTTGGGGCAGTGGGATTAGTTTGGGGATCGATACAGGGATATGGGGAGAAAGAGCGGGGGCAGTGGGATCAGTTTGGGGATCGATACAGGGCTATGGGGGAGAGAGATTGGGACAGTGGGATTAGTTTGGGGATCGATACAGGGCTATGGGGAGAGAGAGTGGGACAGTGGGATTAGTTTGGGGATCGATACAGGGCGATGGGGAGAGAGAGTGGGACAGTGGGATTAGTTTGGGGATTGATACGGGGCTATGGGGAGAGAGAGTGGGGCAGTGGGATTAATTTGGGGATTGATAGGGGGCTATGGGGAGGGAGAGTGGGGCAGTGGGATTAGTTTGGGGATCGATACAGGGCTATGGGGGAGAGAGAGTGGGGCAGTGGGATTAGTTTGGGGATTGATAAAGGGCTATGGGGAGAGAGAGTGGGGCAGTGGGATTAGTTTGGGGATTGATACAGGGCTGTGGGTTGAGAGAGCGGGGCAGTGGGATTAGTTTGGGGATTGATACAGGGTTGTGGGGAGAGAGAGTGGGGCAGTGGGATTAGTTTGGGGATCGATACAGGGCTATGGGGAGAGAGTGGGGCAGTGGGATTAGTTTGGGGATTGATACAGGGTTATGGGGGGAGAGAGTGGGGCAGTGGGATTAGTTTGGGGGTTGACACAGGGCTATGGGGAGAGAGAGTGGGGCAGTGGGATTAGTTTGGGGATCGATACAGGGCTATGGGGAGAGAGAGTGGGGCAGTGGGATTAGTTTGGGGATTGATACAGGGCTATGGGGAGAGGGAGAGTTGGGGCAGTGGGATTAGTTTGGGGATCGATACAGGGATATGGGGAGAAAGAGCGGGGGCAGTGTGATTAGTTTGGGGATCGATACAGGGCTATGGGGGAGAGAGAGTGGGACAGTGGGATTAGTTTGGGGATCGATACAGGGCTATGGGGAGAGAGAGAGGGACAGTGGGATTAGTTTGGGGATCGATACAGGACTATGGGGAGAGAGAGTGGGTCAGTGGGATTAGTTTGGGGATTGATACGGGGCTATGGGGAGAGAGAGTGGGGCAGTGGGATTAGTTTGGGGATTGATAGGGGGCTATGGGGAGGGAGAGTGGGGCAGTGGGATTAGTTTCGGGATCGATACAGGGCTATGGGGGAGAGAGAGTGGGGCAGTGGGATTAGTTTGGGGATTGATAAAGGGCTATGGGGGAGAGAGAGTGGGGCAGTGGGATTAGTTTGGGGATTGATACAGGGCTATGGGGGAGAGAGAGTGGGGCAGTGGGATTAGTTTGGGGATTGATACAGGGCTATGGGGGAGAGAGTGTGGGAAAGTGGGATTAGTTTGGGGATTGATACAGGGCTATGGGGAGAGAGAGCGGGGCAGTGGGATTAGTTTGGGGATCGATACAGGGCTATGGGGGAGAGAGAGTGGGGCAGTGGGATTAGTTTGGGGATTGATACAGGGCTATGGGGAGAGAGAGTGGGGCAGTGGGATTAGTTTGGGGATCGATACAGGGCTATGGGGAGAGAGTGGGGCAGTGGGATTAGTTTGGGGATTGATACAGGGTTATGGGGGGAGAGAGTGGGGCAGTGGGATTAGTTTGGGGGTTGACACAGGGCTATGGGGAGAGAGAGTGGGGCAGTGGGATTAGTTTGGGGATCGATACAGGGCTATGGGGAGAGAGAGTGGGGCAGTGGGATTAGTTTGGGGATCGATACAGGGCTATGGAGAGAGAGAGTGGGGCAGTGGGATTAGGTTGGGGGTTGACACAGGGCTATGGGGAGAGAGTGGGGCAGTGGGATTAGTTTGGGGATTGATACAGGGTTATGGGGGGAGAGAGTGGGGCAGTGGGATTAGTTTGGGGATCGATACAGGGCTATGGGGAGAGAGAGTGGGGCAGTGGGATTAGTTTGGATATTGATACAGGGCTATGGGGAGAGAGAGTGGGGCAGTGGGATTAGTTTGGGGATTGATACAGGGCTATGGGGAGAGAGAGTGGGGCAGTGGGATTAGTTTGGATATTGATACAGGGCTATGGGGAGAGAGAGTGGGGCAGTGGGATTAGTTTGGGGATTGATACAGGGCTATGGGGAGAGAGAGTGGGGCAGTGGGATTAGTTTGGATATTGATACAGGGCTATGGGGAGAGAGAGTGGGGCAGTGGGATTAGTTTGGATATTGATACAGGGCTGTGGGGAGAGAGAGTGGGGCAGTGGGATTAGTTTGGATATTGATACAGGGCTATGGGGAGAGAGAGTGGGGCAGTGGGATTAGTGTGGGGATTGATACAGGGCTATGGGGAGAGGGAGAGTTGGGGCAGTGGGATTAGTTTGGGGATCGATACAGGGCTATGGGGAGAGAGAGTGGGGCAGTGGGATTAGTTTGGGGATCGATACAGGACTATGGGGGAGAGAGATTGGGGCAGTGGGATTAGTTTGGGGATTGATACAGGGCTATGGGGGGAGAGAGTGGGGCAGTGGGATTAGTTTGGGGATTGATACAGGGATATGGGGAGAGAGAGCGGGGCAGTGGGATTAGTTTGGGGATTGATACAGGGCTATGGGGGAGAGAGAGTGGGACAGTGGGATTAGTTTGGGGATTGATATAGGACTATGGGGAGAGAGAGTGGGGCAGTGGGATTAGTTTGGGGATTGATACGGGGCTATGGGGAGAGAGAGCGGGGCAGTGGGATTAGTTTGGGGATTGATACAGGGCTATGGGGGAGAGAGAGTGGGGCAGTGGGATTAGTTTGGGGATTGATAAAGGGCTATGGGGAGAGAGAGTGGGGCAGTGGGATTAGTTTGGGGATTGATATAGGACTATGGGGAGAGAGAGTGGGGCAGTGGGATTAGTTTGGGGATTGATACGGGGCTATGGGGAGAGAGAGCAGGGCAGTGGGATTAGTTTGGGGATCGACACAGGGCTATGGGGAGAGAGAGCGGGGCAGTGGGATTAGTTTGGGGATCGACACAGGGCTATGGGGAGAGAGAGTGGGGCAGTGGGATTAGTTTGGCGATTGATACAGGGCTGTGGGGAGAGAGAGTGGGGCAGTGGGATTAGTTTGGGGATTTATACTGGGGTATGTGGAGAGAGAGTGGGGCAGTGGGATTAGTTTGGGGATCGGTACAGGGCTATGGGGAGAGAGAGTGGGGCAGTGGGATTAGTTTGGGGATCGATACAGGGCTATGGGGAGAGTGAGCGGGGCAGTGGGATTAGTTTGGGGATCGATACAGGGCTATGGGGAGAGGGAGAGTGGGGCAGTGGGATTAGTTTGGGGATTGATACAGGGCTATGGGGAGAGAGAGCGGGGCAGTGGGATTAGTTTGGGGATTGACATAGGGCTATGGGGAGAGGGAGAGTGGGGCAGTGGGATTAGTTTGGGGATCGATACAGGGCTATGGGGAGAGGGAGAGTGGGGCAGTGGGATTAGTTTGGGGATCGATACAGGGCTATGGGGAGAGAGTGGGGCAGTGGGATTAGTTTGGGGATCGATACAGGGCTATGGGGAGAGGGAGAGTGGGGCAGTGGGATTAGTTTGGGGATCGATACAGGGCTATGGGGGAGAGAGAGTGGGACAGTGGGATTAGTTTGGGGATTGATATAGGAATATGGGGAGAGAGAGGGGGGCAGTGGGATTAGTTTGGGGATTGATACGGGGCTATGGGGAGAGAGAGCGGGGCAGTGGGATTAGTTTGGGGATCGACACAGGGCTATGGGGAGAGAGAGCGGGGCAGTGGGATTAGTTTGGGGATCGACACAGGGCTATGGGGAGAGAGAGTGGGACAGTGGGATTAGTTTGGGGATTGATACAGGGCTGTGGGGAGAGAGAGTGGGGCAGTGGGATTAGTTTGGGGATTTATACTGGGGTATGTGGAGAGAGAGTGGGGCAGTGGGATTAGTTTGGGGATCGGTACAGGGCTATGGGGAGAGAGAGTGGGGCAGTGGGATTAGTTTGGGGATCGATACAGGGCTATGGGGAGAGAGAGCGGGGCAGTGGGATTAGTTTGGGGATCGATACAGGGCTATGGGGAGAGGGAGAGTGGGGCAGTGGGATTAGTTTGGGGATTGATACAGGGCTATGGGGAGAGAGAGCGGGGCAGTGGGATTAGTTTGGGGATTGACATAGGGCTATGGGGAGAGGGAGAGTGGGGCAGTGGGATTAGTTTGGGGATCGATACAGGGCTATGGGGAGAGGGAGAGTGGGGCAGTGGGATTAGTTTGGGGATCGATACAGGGCTTTGGGGAGAGAGTGGGGCAGTGGGATTAGTTTGGGGATCGATACAGGGCTATGGGGAGAGGGAGAGTGGGGCAGTGGGATTAGTTTGGGGATCGATACAGGGCTATGGGGAGAGAGAGTGGGGCAGGGGGGATTAGTTTGGATACTGATACAGGGCTATGGGGAGAGAGAGTGGGGCAGTGGGATTAGTTTGGGGATTGATACAGGGCTATGGGGAGAGAGAGTGGGGCAGTGGGATTAGTTTCGGGATCGATACAGGGCTATGGGGAGAGAGAGCGGGGCAGTGGGATTAGTTTGGGGATCGATACAGGGCTATGGGGAGAGGGAGAGTGGGGCAGTGGGATTAGTTTGGGGATTGATACAGGGCTATGGGGAGAGAGAGCGGGGCAGTGGGATTAGTTTGGGGATTGACATAGGGCTATGGGGAGAGGGAGAGTGGGGCAGTGGGATTAGTTTGGGGATTGATACAGGGCTATGGGGAGAGAGTGGGGCAGTGGGATTAGTTTGGGGATCGATACAGGGCTATGGGGAGAGGGAGAGTGGGGCAGTGGGATTAGTTTGGGGATCGATACAGGGCTATGGGGAGAGAGAGTGGGGCAGGGGGGATTAGTTTGCATATTGATACAGGGCTATGGGGAGAGAGAGTGGGGCAGTGGGATTAGTTTGGGGATTGATACAGGGCTATGGGGAAAGAGAGTGGGACAGTGGGATTAGTTTGGGGATTGATACAGGGCTATGGGGAGAGAGAGTGGGGCAGTGGGATTAGTTTGGGGAATGATACAGGGCTATGGGGAGAGAGAGTGGGGCAGTGGGATTAGTTTGGGGATCGATACAGTGCTATGGAGAGAGAGAGTGGGGCAGTGGGATTAGTTTGGGGGTTGACACAGGGCTATGGGGAGAGAGTGGGGCAGTGGGATTAGTTTGGGGATTGATACAGGGTTATGGGGGGAGAGAGTGGGGCAGTGGGATTAGTTTGGGGATCGATACAGGGCTATGGGGAGAGAGAGTGGGGCAGTGGGATTAGTTTGGATATTGATACAGGGCTGTGGGGAGAGAGTGGGGCAGTGGGATTAGTTTGGATATTGATACAGGGCTATGGGGAAAGGGAGAGTTGGGGCAGTGGGATTAGTTTGGGGATCGATACAGGGATATGGGGAGAAAGAGCGGGGGCAGTGGGATTAGTTTGGGGATCGATACAGGGCTATGGGGGAGAGAGAGTGGGACAGTGGGATTAGTTTGGGGATTGATACAGGGCTATGGGGGAGAGAGAGTGGGGCAGTGGGATTAGTTTGGGGATTGATAAAGGGCTATGGGGAGAGAGAGTGGGGCAGTGGGATTAGTTTGGGGATTGATACAGGGCTATGGGGAGAGAGAGTGGGGCAGTGGGATTAGTTTGGGGATTGATACAGGGCTATGGGGGAGAGAGAGTGGGGCAGTGGGATTAGTTTGGGGATTGATAAAGGGCTATGGGGAGAGAGAGTGGGGCAGTGGGATTTGTTTGGGGATTGATACAGGGCTATGGGGAGAGAGAGCGGGGCAGTGGGATTAGTTTGGGGATCGATACAGGGCTGTGGGGAGAGAGAGCGGGGCAGTGGGATTAGTTTGGGGATTGATACAGGGCTATGGGGGAGAGAGAGTGGGGCAGTGGGATTAGTTTGGGGATTGATACGGGGCTATGGGGAGAGAGAGTGGGGCAGTGGGATTAGTTTGGGGATTGATACAGGGCTATGGGGGAGAGAGAGTGGGACAGTGGGATTAGTTTGGGGATTGATACGGGGCTATGGGGAGAGAGAGTGGGGCAGTGGGATTAGTTTGGGGATTGATACAGGGCTATGGGGGAGAGAGAGTGGGGCAGTGGGATTAGTTTGGGGATTGATACGGGGCTATGGGGAGAGAGAGTGGGGCAGTGGGATTAGTTTGGGGATTGATACAGGGCTATGGGGAGAGAGAGTGGGGCAGTGGGATTAGTTTGGGGATCGATACAGGGCTATGGGGGAGAGAGAGTGGGGCAGTGGGATTAGTTTGGGGATTGATACAGGGCTATGGGGGAGAGAGAGTGGGGCAGTGGGATTAGTTTGGGAATTGATAAAGGGCTATGGGGAGAGAGAGTGGGGCAGTGGGATTAGTTTGGGGATTGATACAGGGCTATGGGGGAGAGAGAGTGGGACAGTGGGATTAGTTTGGGGATTGATACGGGGCTATGGGGAGAGAGAGTGGGGCAGTGGGATTAGTTTGGTGATTGATAGGGGGCTATGGGGAGGGAGAGTGGGGCAGTGGGATTAGTTTGGGGATCGATACAGGGCTATGGGGAGAAAGAGTGGGGCAGTGGGATTAGTTTGGGGATTGATACAGGGCTATGGGGGAGAGAGAGTGGGGCAGTGGGATTAGTTTGGGAATTGATAAAGGGCTATGGGGAGAGAGAGTGGGGCAGTGGGATTAGTTTGGGGATTGATACAGGGCTATGGGGGAGAGAGAGTGGGACAGTGGGATTAGTTTGGGGTTTGATATAGGACTATGGGGAGAGAGAGTGGGGCAGTGGGATTAGTTTGGGGATTGATACGGGGCTATGGGGAGAGAGAGCGGGGCAGTGGGATTAGTTTGGGGATTGATACAGGGCTATGGGGGAGAGAGAGTGGGGCAGTGGGATTAGTTTGGGGATTGATACAGGGCTATGGGGAGAGAGAGTGGGGCAGTGGGATTAGTTTGGGGATCGATACAGGGCTATGGGGAGAGAGCGCGGGGCAGTGGGATTAGTTTGGGGATTGATACAGGGCTGTGGGGAGAGAGAGCGGGGCAGTGGGATTAGTTTGGGGATTGATACAGGGTTGTGGGGAGAGAGAGTGGGGCAGTGGGATTAGTTTGGGGATCGATACAGGGCTATGGGGAGAGAGTGGGGCAGTGGGATTAGTTTGGGGATTGATACAGGGTTATGGGGGGAGAGAGTGGGGCAGTGGGATTAGTTTGGGGGTTGACACAGGGCTATGGGGAGAGAGAGTGGGGCAGTGGGATTAGTTTGGGGGTTGACACAGGGCTATGGGGAGAGAGAGTGGGGCAGTGGGATTAGTTTGGGGATCGATACAGGGCTATGGAGAGAGAGAGTGGGGCAGTGGGATTAGTTTGGGGGTTGACACAGGGCTATGGGGAGAGAGTGGGGCAGTGGGATTAGTTTGGGGATTGATACAGGGTTATGGGGGGAGAGAGTGGGGCAGTGGGATTAGTTTGGGGATCGATACAGGGCTATGGGGAGAGAGAGTGGGGCAGTGGGATTAGTTTGGATATTGATACAGGGCTGTGGGGAGAGAGAGTGGTGCAGTGGGATTAGTTTGGATATTGATACAGGGCTATGGGGAGAGAGAGTGGGGCAGTGGGATTAGTTTGGGGATTGATACAGGGCTATGGGGAGAGGGAGAGTTGGGGCAGTTGGATTAGTTTGGGGATCGATACAGGGATATGGGGAGAAAGAGCGGGGGCAGTGGGATTAGTTTGGGGATCGATACAGGGCTACGGGGGAGAGACAGTGGGACAGTGGGATTAGTTTGGGGATCGATACATGGCTATGGGGAGAGAGAGTGGGACAGTGGGATTAGTTTGGGGATCGATACAGGGCTATGGGGAGAGAGAGTGGGACAGTGGGATTAGTTTGGGGATTGATACGGGGCTATGGGGAGAGAGAGTGGGGCAGTGGGATTAGTTTGGGGATTGATAGGGGGCTATGGGGAGGGAGAGTGGGGCAGTGGGATTAGTTTGGGGATCGATACAGGGCTATGGGGGAGAGAGAGTGGGGCAGTGGGATTAGTTTGGGGATCGATACAGGGCTATGGGGAGAGAGAGTGGGGCAGTGGGATTAGTTTGGGGATCGATACAGGGCTATGGGGGAGAGAGAGTGGGGCAGTGGGATTAGTTTGGGGATTGATAAACGGCTATGGGGAGAGAGAGTGGGGCAGTGGGATTCGTTTGGGGATTGATACAGGGCTATGGGGGAGAGTGAGTGGGGCAGTGGGATTAGTTTGGGGATTGATACAGGGCTATGGGGAGAGAGCGGGGCAGAGGGATTAGTTTGGGGATAGATACAAGGCTATGGGGAGAGAGTGTGGGGCAGTGGGATTAGTTTGGGGATCGATACAGGGCTATGGGGGGAGAGAGTGGGGCAGTGGGATTAGTTTGGGGATTGATACTGGGGTATGTGGAGAGAGAGTGGGGCAGTGGGATTAGTTTGGGGATCGGTACAGGGCTATGGGGAGAGACAGTGGGGCAGTGGGATTAGTTTGGGGATCGATACAGGGCTATGGGGAGAGAGAGCGGGGCAGTGGGATTAGTTTGGGGATCAATACAGGGCTATGGGGAGAGGGAGAGTGGGGCAGTGGGATTAGTTTGGGGATTGATACAGGGCTATGGGGAGAGGGAGAGTGGGGCAGTGGGATTAGTTTGGGGATTGATACTGGGGTATGTGGAGAGAGAGCGGGGCAGTGGGATTAGTTTGGGGATTGATACAGGGCTATGGGGAGAGGGAGAGTGGGGCAGTCGGATTAGTTTGGGGATTGACATAGGGCTATGGGGAGAGGGAGAGTGGGGCAGTGGGATTAGTTTGGGGATCGATACAGGGCTATGGGGAGAGGGAGAGTGGGGCAGTGGGATTAGTTTGGGGATCGATACAGGGCTATGGGGAGAGAGTGGGGCAGTGGGATTAGTTTGGGGATCGATACAGGGCTATGGGGAGAGGGAGAGTGGGGCAGTGGGATTAGTTTGGGGATCGATACAGGGCTATGGGGAGAGAGAGTGGGGCAGGGGGGATTAGTTTGGATATTGATACAGGGCTATGGGGAGAGGGAGTGGGGCAGTGGGATTAGTTTGGGGATTGATACTGGGGTATGTGGAGAGAGAGTGGGGCAGTGGGATTAGTTTGGGGATCGGTACAGGGCTATGGGGAGAGACAGTGGGGCAGTGGGATTAGTTTGGGGATCGATACAGGGCTATGGGGAGAGAGAGCGGGGCAGTGGGATTAGTTTGGGGATCGATACAGGGCTATGGGGAGAGGGAGAGTGGGGCAGTGGGATTAGTTTGGGGATTGATACAGGGCTATGGGGAGAGAGAGCGGGGCAGTCGGATTAGTTTGGGGATTGACATAGGGCTATGGGGAGAGGGAGAGTGGGGCAGTGGGATTAGTTTGGGGATCGATACAGGGCTATGGGGAGAGGGAGAGTGGGGCAGTGGGATTAGTTTGGGGATCGATACAGGGCTATGGGGAGAGAGTGGGGCAGTGGGATTAGTTTGGGGATCGATACAGGGCTATGGGGAGAGGGAGAGTGGGGCAGTGGGATTAGTTTGGGGATCGATACAGGGCTATGGGGAGAGAGAGTGGGGCAGGGGGGATTAGTTTGGATATTGATACAGGGCTATGGGGAGAGAGAGTGGGGCAGTGGGATTAGTTTGGGGATTGATACAGGGCTATGGGGAAAGAGAGTGGGACAGTGGGATTAGTTTGGGGATCGATACAGGGCTATGGGGAGAGAGAGTGGGGCAGTGGGATTAGTTTGGGGATCGATACAGGGCTATGGGGAGAGAGAATGGGGCAGTGGGATTAGTTTGGGGATTGATACAGGGCTATGGGGAGAGAGAGTGGGGCAGTGGGATTAGTTTGGGGATAGATACAGGGCTATGGGGAGAGAGAGTGGGGCAGTGGGATTAGTTTGGGGATCGATACAGGGCTATGGGGAGAGAGAGCGGGGCAGTGGGATTAGTTTGGGGATTGATACCGGGGTATGTGGAGAGAGAGTGGGGCAGTGGGATTAGTTTGGGGATCGGTACAGGGCTATGGGGAAAGAGAGTGGGGCAGTGGGATTAGTTTGGGGATCGATACAGGGCTATGGGGAGAGAGAGTGGGGCAGTGGGATTAGTTTGGGTTTTGATACAGGGCTATGGGGAGAGAGAGCGGGGCAGTGGGATTAGTTTGGGGATTGACATAGGGCTATGGGGAGAGGGAGAGTGGGGCAGTGGGATTAGTTTGGGGATCGATACAGGGCTATGGGGAGAGGGAGAGTGGGGCAGTGGGATTAGTTTGGGGATCGATACAGGGCTATGGGGAGAGAGTGGGGCAGTGGGATTAGTTTGGGGATCGATACAGGGCTATGGGGAGAGGGAGAGTGGGGCAGTGGGATTAGTTTGGGGATCGATATAGGGCTATGGGGAGAGAGAGTGGGGCAGGGGGGATTAGTTTGGATCTTGATACAGGGCTATGGGGAGAGAGAGTGGGGCAGTGGGATTAGTTTGGGGATTGATACAGGGCTATGGGGAAAGAGAGTGGGACAGTGGGATTAGTTTGAGGATTGATACAGGGCTATGGGGAGAGAGAGTGGGGCAGTGGGATTAGTTTGGGGAATGATACAGGGCTATGGGGAGAGAGAGTGGGGCAGTGGGATTAGTTTGGGGATTGATACAGGGCTATGGGGAGAGAGAGTGGGGCAGTGGGATTAGTTTGGGGATCGATACAGGGCTATGGGGAGAGAGAGTGGGGCAGTGGGATTAGTTTGGGGATCGATACAGGGCTATGGGGAGAGAGAGTGGGGCAGTGGGATTAGTTTGGGGATCGATACAGGGCTATGGGGAGAGACAGTGGGGCAGTGGGATTAGTTTGGGGATTGATACAGGGCTATGGGGGGAGAGAGTGGGGCAGTGGGATTTGTTTGGGGATCGGTACAGGGCTATGGGGGGAGAGAGTGGGGCAGTGGGATTAGTTTGGGGATTGATACAGGGCTATGGGGAGAGAGAGTGGGGCAGTGGGATTAGTTTGGGGATCGATACAGGGCTATGGGGAGAGAGTGGGGCAGTGAGATTAGTTTGGGGATCGATACAAGGCTATGGGGAGAGAGAGCGGGGCAGTGGGATTAGTTTGGGGATCGGTACAGGGCTATGGGGAGAGGGTGAGTGGGGCAGTGGGATTAGTTTGGGGATCGATACAGGGCTATGGGGAGAGAGCGCGGGGCAGTGGGATTAGTTTGGGGATTGATACAGGGCTGTGGGGAGAGAGAGCGGGGCAGTGGGATTAGTTTGGGGATTGATACAGGGTTGTGGGGAGAGAGAGTGGGGCAGTGGGATTAGTTTGGGGATCGATACAGGGCTATGGGGAGAGAGTGGGGCAGTGGGATTAGTTTGGGGATTGATACAGGGTTATGGGGGGAGAGAGTGGGGCAGTGGGATTAGTTTGGGGGTTGACACAGGGCTATGGGGAGAGAGAGTGGGGCAGTGGGATTAGTTTGGGGATCGATTCAGGGCTATGGAGAGAGAGAGTGGGGCAGTGGGATTAGTTTGGGGGTTGACACAGGGCTATGGGGAGAGAGTGGGGCAGTGGGATTAGTTTGGGGATTGATACAGGGTTATGGGGGGAGAGAGTGGGGCAGTGGGATTAGTTAGGGGATCGATACAGGGCTGTGGGGAGAGAGAGTGGGACAGTGGGATTAGTTTGGGGATTGATACGGGGCTATTGGGAGAGAGAGTGGGGCAGTGGGATTAGTTTGGTGATTGATAGGGGGCTATGGGGAGGGAGAGTGGGGCAGTGGGATTAGTTTGGTGATCGATACAGGGCTATGGGGGAGAGAGAGTGGGGCAGTGGGATTAGTTTGGGGATTGATAAAGGGCTATGGGGAGGGAGAGCGGGGCAGTGGGATTAGTTTGGGGATCGATACAGGGCTATGGGGAGTGAGTGGGGCAGTGGGATTAGTTTGGGGATTGATACAGGGCTATGGGGAGAGAGAGTGGGGCAGTGGGATTAGTTTGGGGATTGATACAGGGCTATGGGGGAGAGAGAGTGGGGCAGTGGGATTAGTTTGGTGATTGATAGGGGGCTATGGGGAGGGAGAGTGGGGCAGTGGGATTAGTTTGGGGATCGATACAGGGCTATGGGGAGAAAGAGTGGGGCAGTGGGATTAGTTTGGGGATCGATACAGGGCAATGGGGAGAGAGAGTGGGGCAGTGGGATTAGTTTGGGGATTGATACAGGGCTACGGGGAGAGAGAGTGGGGCAGTGGGATTAGTTTGGGAATTGATAAAGGGCTATGGGGAGAGAGAGTGGGGCAGTGGGATTAGTTTGGGAATTGATACAGGGCTATGGGGGAGAGAGAGTGGGGCAGTGGGATTAGTTTGGGAATTGATAAAGGGCTATGGGGAGAGAGAGTGGGGCAGTGGGATTAGTTTGGGGATTGATACAGGGCTATGGGGAGAGAGAGAGTGGGACAGTGGGATTAGTTTGGGGATCGATACAGGGCTATGGGGAGAGAGAGTGGGGCAGTGGGATTAGTTTGGGGATTGATACAGGGCTATGGGGAGAGAGAGAGTGGGACAGTGGGATTAGTTTGGGGATTGATACAGGGCTATGGGGGAGAGAGAGTGGGACAGTGGGATTAGTTTGGGGATTGATACAGGGCTATGGGGAGAGAGAGAGTGGGACAGTGGGATTAGTTTGGATACTGATACAGGGCTATGGGGAGAGAGAGTGGGGCAGTGGGATTAGTTTGGGGATTGATACAGCGCTATGGGGGAGAGAGAGTGGGACAGTGGGATTAGTTTGGGGATTGATATAGGACTATGGGGAGAGAGAGTGGGGCAGTGGGATTAGTTTGGGGATTGATACGGGGCTATGGGGAGAGAGAGCGGGGCAGTGGGATTAGTTTGGGGATCGACACAGGGCTATGGGGAGAGAGAGCGGGGCAGTGGGATTAGTTTGGGGATCGACACAGGGCTATGGGGAGAGAGAGTGGGGCAGTGGGATTAGTTTGGCGATTGATACAGGGCTGTGGGGAGAGAGAGTGGGGCAGTGGGATTAGTTTGGGGATTTATACAGGGCTATGGGGAGAGAGAGCGGGGCAATGGGATTAGTTTGGGGATCGATACAAGGCTATGGGAAGAGAGAGTGGGGCAGTGGGATTAGTTTGGGGATTGATACAGGGCTATGGGGAGAGAGAGTGGGGCAGTGGGATTAGTTTGGGGATAGATACAGGGCTATGGGGAGAGAGAGTGGGGCAGTGGGATTAGTTTGGGGATCGATACAGGGCTATGGGGGGAGAGAGTGGGGCAGTGGGATTAGTTTGGGGATTGATACTGGGGTATGTGGAGAGAGAGTGGGGCAGTGGGATTAGTTTGGGGATCGGTACAGGGCTATGGGGAGAGAGAGCGGGGCAGTGGGATTAGTTTGGGGATCGATACAGGGCTATGGGGAGAGGGAGAGTGGGGCAGTGGGATTAGTTTGGGGATTGATACAGGTCTATGGGGAGAGAGAGCGGGGCAGTGGGATTAGTTTGGGGATTGACATAGGGCTATGGGGAGAGAGAGTGGGGCAGTGGGATTAGTTTGGGGATCGATACAGGGCTATGGGGAGAGGGAGAGTGGGGCAGTGGGATTAGTTTGGGGATCGATACAGGGCTATGGGGAGAGAGAGTGGGGCAGTGGGATTAGTTTGGGGATCGATACAGGGCTATGGGGAGAGAGATTGGGGCAGTGGGATTAGTTTGGGGATCGATACAGGGCTATGGGGAGAGGGAGAGTGGGGCAGTGGGATTAGTTTGGGGATCGATACAGGGCTATGGGGAGAGAGAGTGGGGCAGGGGGGATTAGTTTGGATACTGGTACAGGGCTATGGGGAGAGAGAGTGGGGCAGTGGGATTAGTTTGGGGATTGATACAGGGCTATGGGGAGAGAGAGTGGGGCAGTGGGATTAGTTTGGGGATCGATACAGGGCTATGGGGAGAGAGAGCGGGGCAGTGGGATTAGTTTGGGGATCGATACAGGGCTATGGGGAGAGGGAGAGTGGGGCAGTGGGATTAGTTTGGGGATTGATACAGGGCTATGGGGAGAGAGAGCGGGGCAGTGGGATTAGTTTGGGGATTGACATAGGGCTATGGGGAGAGGGAGAGTGGGGCAGTGGGATTAGTTTGGGGATCGATACAGGGCTATGGGGAGAGGGAGAGTGGGGCAGTGGGATTAGTTTGGGGATCGATACAGGGCTATGGGGAGAGAGAGTGGGGCAGTGGGATTAGTTTGGGGGTTGACACAGGGATATGGGGAGAGAGTGGGGCAGTGGGATTAGTTTGGGGATCGATACAGGGCTATGGGGAGAGGGAGAGTGGGGCTGTGGGATTAGTTTGGGGATCGATACAGGGCTATGGGGAGAGAGTGGGGCAGTGGGATTAGTTTGGGGATCGATACAGGGCTATGGGGAGAGAGAGTGGGCAGTGGGATTAGTTTGGGGATCGATACAGGGCTATGGGGAGAGAGAGTGGGGCAGTGGGATTAGTTTGGGGATCGATACAGGGCTATGGGGAGAGAGAGTGGGGCAGTGGGATTAGTTTGGGGATCGATACAGGGCTATGGGGAGAGAGAGTGGGGCAGTGGGATTAGTTTCGGGATTGATACAGGGCTATGGGGGGAGAGAGTGGGGCAGTGGGATTAGTTTGGGGATCGATACAGGGCTATGGGGAGAGAGATTGGGGCAGTGGGATTAGTTTGGGGATTGATACAGGGCGATGGGGAGAGAGAGTGGGGCAGTGGGATTAGTTTGGGGATTGATACAGGGCTATGGGGAGAGAGAGTGGGGCAGTGGGATTAGTTTGGGGATTGATACAGGGCTATGGGGAGAGAGAGAGGGGCAGTGGGATTAGTTTGGGGTTCGATACTGGGCTATGGGGGGAGAGAGTGGGGCAGTGGGATTAGTTTGGGGATTGATACAGGGCTGAGGGGAGATGGAGCGGGACAGTGGGATTAGTTTGGGGATCGATACAGGGCTATGGGGGGAGAGAGTGGGACAGTGGGATTAGTTTGGGGATCGACACAGGGCTATGGGGAGAGAGAGTGGGGCAGTGGGATTAGTTTGGGGATTGATAGGGGGCAATGGTGGGAGAGATTGGGGCAGTGGGATTAGTTTGGGGATCGATACAGGGCTATGGGGAGAGAGAGTGGGGCAGTGGGATTAGTTTGGGGATTGATACAGGGCTATGGGGAGAGAGAGTGGGGCAGTGGGATTAGTTTGGGGATTGATAGGGGGCTATGGGGAGGGAGAGTGGGGCAGTGGGATTAGTTTGGCGATCGATACAGGGCTATGGGGAGAAAGAGTGGGGCAGTGAGATTAGTTTGGGGATTGATAGGGGGCAATGGGGGGAGAGAGTGGGGCAGTGGGATTGGTTTGGGGATCGATACAGGGCTATGGGGAGAGAGAGTGGGGCAGTGGGATTAGTTTGGGGATCGATACAGGGCTATGGGGGAGAGAGAGTGGGGCAGTGGGATTAGTTTGGGGATTGATACAGGGCTATAGGGAGAGAGAGTGGGGGCAGTGGGATTAGTTTGGGGATCGATACTGGGCTATGGGGAGAGAGAGTGGGGCAGTGGGATTAGTTTGGGGATCGATATAAGGCTATGGGGAGAGAGAGTGGGGCAGTGGGATTAGTTTGGGGATTGATACAGGGCTATGGGGAGAGAGAGAGTGGGGCAGTGGGATTAGTTTGGGGATCGATACAGGGCTATGGGGAGAGAGAGCGGGGCAGTGGGATTAGTTTGGGGATCGATACAGGGCTATGGGGAGAGAGAGTGGGGCAGTGGGATTAGTTTGGGGATCGATACAGGGCTATGGAGAGAGAGAGTGGGGCAGTGGGATTAGTTTGGGGATCGATACAGGGCTATGGGGAGAGAGCGTGGGGCAGTGGGATTAGTTTGGGGATCGATACAGGGCTATGGAGAGAGAGAGTGGGGCAGTGGGATTAGTTTGGGGATCGATACAGGGCTATGGGGAGAGAGAGTGGGACAGTGGGATTAGTTTGGGGATCGATACAGGGCTATGGGGAGAGAGAGCGGGGGCAGTGGGATTAGTTTTGGGATCGATACTGGGCTATGGGGACAGAGAGCGGGGGCAGTGGGATTAGTTTGGGGATCGATACAGGGCTATGGGGAGAGAGAGTGGGGCAGTGGGATTAGTTTGGGGATCGATACAGGGCTATGGGGAGAGAGAGCGGGGCAGTGGGATTAGTTTGGGGATCGATAAAGGGCTATGGGGGGAGAGAGTGGGGCAGTGGGATGGGTTTGAACAGCCCGTCCTACCATGTCCTACATGGCCGACCTGACTCCCTGCTGTGGGGTGAATCAGTCGGTGAACATCGTGGACAGCGAGAGGGTGACTCAAGGGAGACAACGTGCAGGAAGCAGACAGGAAGGGGACGTGGAGGGAAGGGGAGAACGCCAGAGCAGAGTAAACTGAGAGTCTGAGCCTGGAGGACACGTTAATTTATCAATAATTCACTTTATTGCTCAACACAACACTGGTGTGCACTAATCTCTCCAACTATCCTTATCTCTCACAGGAACGAGTCTGCATCAAGAACGGAAGGGGCTGGGGTCATACACCTGCAGGGAGACAGAAACCACGAGGTTCACTGGGGACTGATGCAGCGCAGGGGAGGGGGGTCCACGGGAACATTGCACATCAGGGAAAAAACAGGACACAGGGTGGATACCAGCCCCTCCCTCACTAACACACAGCCCGTCCCACTCTCCCAGCCCCTCCCTCACTAACACACAGCCCGTCCCACTCTCCCAGCCCCTCCCTCACTAACACACAGCCCGTCCCACTCTCCCAGCCCCTCCCTCACTAACACACAGCCCGTCCCACTCTCCCAGCCCCTCCCTCACTAACACACGGCCCGTCCCACTCTCCCAGCCCCACCCTCACTAACACACAGCCTGTCCCACTCTCCCAGCTCCCCTCCCTCACTAACACACAGCCCGTCCCACTCTCCCAGCCCCCCTCCCTCACTAACACACGGCCCGTCCCACTCTCCCAGCCCCTCCCTCACTAACACACAGCCTGTCCCACTCTCCCAGCCCCTCCCTCACTAACACACAGCCCCTCCCTCACTAACACACGGCCCGTCCCACTCTCCCAGCCCCTCCCTCACTAACACACAGCCTGTCCCACTCTCCCAGCCCCTCCCTCACTAACACACAGCCCGTCCCACTCTCCCAGCCCCTCCCTCACTAACACACAGCCCGTCCCTCTCTCCCAGCCCCCCCCTCATGAACACACAGCCCGTCCCACTCTCCCAGCCCCCCCCTCACTAACACACGGCCCGTCCCACTCACCCAGCCCCTCCCTCACTAACACACAGCCCGTCCCACTCTCCCAGCCCCTCCCTCACTAACACACAGCCCGTCCCACTCTCCCGGCCCCTCCCTCACTAACACACGGCCCGTCCCACATTCCCAGCCCCTCCCTCACTAACACACAGCCCGTCCCACTCTCCCAGCCCCTCCCTCACTAACAAACACACAGCCCGTCCCACTCTCCCAGCCCCTCCCTCACTAACACACAGCCCGTCCCACTCTCCCGGCCCCTCCCTCACTAACACACGGCCCGTCCCACTCTCCCAGCCCCTCCCTCACTAACACACAGCCTGTCCCACTCTCCCAGCCCCTCCCTCACTAACACACAGCCCGTCCCACTCTCCCAGCCCCTCCCTCACTAACACACAGCCCGTCCCACTCTCCCAGCCCCTCCCTCACTAACACACAGCCCGTCCCACTCTCCCAGCCCCTCCCTCACTAACACACAGCCCGTCCCACTCTCCCAGCCCCTCCCTCACTAACACACAGCCCGTCCCACTCTCCCAGCCCCTCCCTCACTAACACACGGCCCGTCCCACTCTCCCAGCCCCTCCCTCACTAACACACGGCCCGTCCCACTCTCCCAGCCCCTCCCTCACTAACACACAGCCCGTCCCACTCTCCCGGCCCCTCCCTCACTAACACACGGCCCGTCCCACTCTCCCAGCCCCTCCCTCACTAACACACAGCCCGTCCCACTCTCCCGGCCCCTCCCTCACTAACACACGGCCCGTCCCACTCTCCCAGCCCCTCCCTCACTAACACACAGCCTGTCCCACTCTCCCAGCCCCTCCCTCACTAACACACAGCCCGTCCCACTCTCCCAGCCCCTCCCTCACTAACACACAGCCCGTCCCTCTCTCCCAGCCCCCCCCTCATGAACACACAGCCCGTCCCACTCTCCCAGCCCCCCCCTCACTAACACACAGCCCGTCCCACTCTCCCAGCCCCCCCCTCACTAACACACAGCCCGTCCCACTCTCCCAGCCCCCCATCCCTCACTAACACACACACCACCCTTGTTTCCCCCTCAGTCACAGAGCTCTGTGTCTCCATCAGTGTTCCTCCCTTCGGACTGTTGTCCTGGTGGAATTCCATCTGGGTTCCCTCTCTTGTGTCTCCTCGGAGCCAGACCACGGTTCTCACTCTGAGTCTGAGTGTATGCTGGGTGTGTGTGTGTGTGTGTGTGTGAGTGTGGGTGTGGGTGTGTGTGTCTGTGAGTGTGTGTGTCTGTGAGTGTGTCTGTGAGTGTTGGTGTCTGTGAGTGTGTCTGTGAGTGTGGATGTGTGTGTGTCTGTGAGTGTGTCTGTGAGTGTGTCTGTGTCTGTGAGTGTGGGTGTGTCTGTGAGTGTGTGTGTGTCTGTGAGTGTGTCTGTGAGTGTGGGTGTGGGTGTGTGTGTGTCTGTGAGTGTGTCTGTGAGTGTGTCTTGTGTCTGTGAGTGTGGGTGTGGGTGTCTGTGAGTGTGGGTGTGTGTGTCTGCGTCTGTGAGTGTGTCTGTGAGTGTGGGTGTGGGTGTGTGTGTCTGTGAGTGTGGGTGTGGGTGTGTCTGTGAGTGTGGGTGTGTGTCTGTGTGTGTGTCTGTGAGTGTATGTGTGTGGGTGTGTGTGTCTGTGAGTCTGTGTGGGTGTGTGTGTGTCTGTGAGTGTGTGTTAGTGTCCTGTGAGTGTGTGTGTGTGAGTGTGTGTCTGTGAGTGTGAGTGTGTGTGTGTGTCTGTGAGTGTGTGTGTGTCTGTGAGTGTGTGTGTGAGTGTGTGTCTGTGAGTGTGAGTGTGTGTGTGTCTGTGAGTGTGAGTGTGTGTGTGTGTCTGTGAGTGTGGGTGTGGGTGTGGGTGTGTGTGTCTGTGGGTGTGTGTCTGTGCTGTGTGAGTGTGTGTCCTGAGAGTGTGGGTGTGTGTGTGTGTGTCTGTGTGTGTGGGTGTGTCTGTGAGTGTGTGTGTGTGTGTGTCTGTGAGTGTGTGTGGTGTGTCTGAGAGTGCGGGTGTGTGTGTGTGTGTGTGAGAGTGTGTGTGTGGTGTGTGTGTGTCTGTGAGTGCGGGTGTGTGTGTCTGTGAGTGTGTCTGTAAGTGTGTGTGAGTGTGTGTGTGTGAGAGAGTGTGTGTGTGGGTGTGTGTGTGTCTGTGAGTGTGTGTGGGTGTGTGTGAGTGTGGGTGTGTGTGTGTCTGTGTGTGTGTGTGAGTGTGGGTGTGTGTGTGTCTGAGAGTGTGTGTGTCTGAGAGTGTGTGTGTCTGAGAGTGTGTCTAAGAGTGTGTCTGAGAGTGTGTGTGTCTGAGAGAGAGTGTGTGTCTGAGAGAGTGTGTGTCTGAGAGTGTGTCTGAGAGTGTGTGTGTCTGAGAGAGAGTGTGTGTCTGAGAGAGTGTGTGTCTGAGAGAGAGTGTGTGTGTGAGAGTGTGTGTGTCTGAGAGAGAGTGTGTGTCTGAGAGAGAGTGTGTGTCTGAGAGAGAGTGTGTGTGTGTGTCTGAGAGTGTGTGTGTCTGAGAGTGTGTGTGTCTGAGAGTGTGTGTGTCTGAGAGTGTGTGTGTCTGAGAGAGAGAGTGTGTCTGAGAGTGTGTCTGAGAGAGAGTGTGTGTCTGAGAGAGAGTGTGTGTCTGAGAGAGAGTGTGTGTGTGTGTGTGTCTGAGAGTGTGTCTGAGTGTGTGTGTGTGTCTGAGAGTGTGTCTGAGAGTGTGTGTGTCTGAGAGTGTGTGTGTCTGAGAGTGTGTCTGAGAGTGTGTCTGAGAGAGAGTGTGTGTCTGAGAGTGTGTCTGAGAGAGTGTGTGTCTGAGAGTGTGTCTGAGAGTGTGTGTGTCTGAGAGTGTGTGTGTCTGAGAGTGTGTCTGAGAGTGTGTGTGTGTGCGTCTGAGAGTGTGTGTGTGTGTGTCTGAGAGTGTGTGTGTCTGAGAGTGTGTCTGAGAGTGTGTGTGTGTGTGAGAGTGTGTCTGAGAGTGTGTGTGTGTGCGTCTGAGAGTGTGTGTGTGTGTGTCTGAGAGTGTGTGTGTCTGAGAGTGTGTGTGTCTGAGAGTGTGTCTGAGAGTGTGTGTGTGTGCGTCTGAGAGTGTGTGTGTGTGTGTCTGAGAGTGTGTGTGTCTGAGAGTGTGTCTGAGAGTGAGTGTGTGTGAGAGTGTGTCTGAGAGTGTGTGTGTGTACGTCTGAGAGTGTGTGTGTGTGTGTCTGAGAGTGTGTGTGTCTGAGAGTGTGTCTGAGAGTGTGTGTGTCTGAGAGTGTGTCTGAGAGTGTGTGTGTGTGCGTCTGAGAGTGTGTGTGTGTGTGTCTGAGAGTGTGTGTGTGTGTGTGTGTGAGAGTGTGTGTGTCTGAGAGTGTGTCTGAGAGTGTGTGTGTGTGCGTCTGAGAGTGTGTGTGTGTGTGTCTGAGAGTGTGTGTGTGTGTGTGTGTGAGTGTGTGAGTGTGAGTGTGGGTGTGTGTGTGAGTGTGTGTGTGTGTGTGTGTGTGTGTGTGTGTGAGTGTGTGTGTGAGTGTGTGTGTGTGTGTGAGTGTGTGTGT